>NC_141151.1:74188630-74547130 GCF_053477565.2 Lygodium microphyllum | reverse complement strand
ATGGTCCATCCTCCGCACTTTCCTCGGTTTGTTTTAGTTATGTAATTACCTACCACATTAGTTTGACATATACAAACAGCTTCCTTGATTAGCCCTGTTAAGCACTGGTTCCTTCACGTAATCTTATCACAGGACATAAAGAAAACAATGTCAAACAACTCCTTTATTATCATTATATCCTTTTATCTTTGAAATACAAGGAGTTCCCGCCCGTAGGCGTATTCATAATCCGCCCGAAGGCTATCCAGTAATCCTTCCTGTGATTACTATCCCAAGTTTCCGCCCGTAGACTAGTATGCGGGCCTCGAGATCCAATCCCGAGTCACGTTAGTCTCTTGTGCAGGGCCCGGAAGGCGAGGGATTTACAGCCAGAGCCCCCCCTGGCACCCAAGCGTCCTCCTGCTCCAAGCAGAACTCAACGGAGAGACCTCTCACGGCGGGTTCGGTCCACGTTCCCGGCGCGGTTCACAACCCCCTTGGTTAGGGTTAGGCAGGCAGTCGGGGGTAACTGAAGCTGCCACTCCCTTCAGGTCAGGCCTTCAACCTGAAGTATTTAGATATATTCTCATCCTTTAGTTCATTGAGCAAACAATGCAAACAGTCCTTTCTAAACTGTTACAAGCACAATCAATTTCAGTGGTCTTTTAGCTGGCAACTGTTAAGGAGTGACTCCTTTTCTCCGAATGCAACCCGCATTCGATCCGGAATCAATTGCAACTTGGCAAGATTCCTATCATTCTTGGTTTGGGGTTATACCCTACCAATGCTTAAGGTTCTCTTGTGGCAGGATCCAGCGACCATGTCGCTTTAGTTTATTGACGGGTCATTCGCAAATACCTAACTTCCTTTTTCCTTGGCAATTATTCCCCAAGAAAAGTGAGTAACAGGATGATTACTCATCCTCTTGTAAATTAACTTGCCAACCTCATTTCGAGAGATGACAACTCTCTTGTGGACAAGTCTCAAGTCTATACAATGTCGCAGCTTTTCGCACATGTATTGCATCTAATTCCACGGAATCATTCCATTGCTTAGTGTTTCCGTTCACGGAATTTACCCCAACCGAGTAACAGGGTTTTAGGGTATCCTCCAAATCATTCCTAATTAGGTTGACCCATGGTTCTAGAAATAAGCAACTCCGTCGGAGTTTCATCATGATCCTTAGGTTAAAACCTTAGATCATTTCATGCATGAACATCCAATTGCTTCGACATTAGTGAATGTGTGTAAGATCTTTAGATTCACGGTTCCTGTCTAAAGCTAGGTCGAATCATTATTGCACTAAACCCTAGTTAACACTTGGGATACTATCATGTCGACTGAACCATGCCCAAGAATCCCTTGTGGTTTATGTGATTTGGACAACACAATGTACTTGTCATGCGACAAAGATGAACCTTTTCCAAAGGTAATAAACTAGATCTAATGGAGAACAGTAGTTACAACTACCCCAATACGTGTAAACATGCGATTCACTGCTTCAACGCATCACATGGTTCACAATAATCCCATCCTTTCCTGGCAACGTAAAAATGCCTGATAATCTGGACACTAACTTTCCTAGGTCTTACTAGGATCTACATCAAATAAACATGCCACTTGCAAATCCATAGTTCGTGTTTGTGCCCTTCTATCCCTTTTCGAATAACATCTTATGGGTGTTAACTTTCCTCATGAATCAATACAAGGAAGATTTATCTAAAAATGGGACATGCCATTAATCTTTCCATACCTAGTAAAAAGGTGTACCTCAATAATTTTAACCTTGTGATGAGGCAATAGTTGTACCAGGCTCATCACTTTTGAATATACAAAAAGGAAACTTGCTAATAAGGTCCTACAAATGCATAGACACCTTATACTCTTTTCATTCATTCCTTTGACGTTCCAATGATCAATTCCCATATCTTAAGCTATTTCTAATAATGTTCAAATAGCCAATTCATGTCCCAATTGCATTTAACTTAACTAGTTGCATTTGACATGCATGAGTGCCTCCTAATCCATGAAGTTATCGTGACTAATTCAATACTTCTGTGTGGAATCCAAATAGATAAAACCTGGACTTGTGAATTCCGGGAAATGTCCACGTATGCTCGGGGTGAACCTTCCGCATCGCACCTTGTGATCTTTTTGGAGACCATCGCGAATTCGATCTCCCGTTAGCCTTTGTGGATTTCAACTTTTGGCCTTAGCTTGCAATCTTATGACCTTGGCCCATCTCCCTTGTATGCGCAACTCTCTTTGATATATGGCTTCCTTGACCGAAGTTCCGACTTGCGGAATTTGCCTTGGCGGCCCTTAGGGTTCTTATGAGATCCCTTGCACAGGAGAGCTTTAATCCACCTTGAAATTCCGGATTTTAGGAAGGATTTTGTGGGTCTTATGATGATGTCCGCGGAAAAAGGGCTCTTGCGAATGGGCCTTGCAAGAGTGGGCTTTAGAATTCTTCTTCTTCAAAAAATCCAAGGACCGGCCTTGTAAGTGATTAGTGGGAAGGCCTTTATGGGCTTCCTCTCTTTATTCTTCAAAATCCCGAGGATTAAAGATATTGAGGAAAGGTGTTTAGGGACCCCTCTTCTTCTCTACAAGATCTTGGCCAAGAGGCTTATGGAAAAATCGGTGAGAGGGTTCGTCGCCTCCTCTTCCTTCAAGTTCCGGGGTGTGTGTGGATAGACTGATGGGCAATGTAGTGGGAAGGACTTTTGTCACCTCCTATTCTTCAAATCCCGGGATGAAAATGGGCTTATGAAGGCTTCCCGTGTCGCCTCCTTCTCTTCAAAGTTTCCGGGGTAAAAATGGGCTTGTGGAGGAAAGGTAGTGGGAAATCCACGAGAAGGGGGAACTTCATAGGGACTTGGGTGGGGGAATTCACGGGAAGGGTAAAATAGACTTGGGAGAACCCCATAGGAAGGGTTCTTAAATTCTGCAGGGGGTATATAAAACCCACAAGAGAAGGCTTAAGGAACCCCACGGGAATGGGGGCTTCCTAAGGGGTCTTAAGAAGCTTCTTAAGAAGCTTCTTAAGAGCTTCTGGTCGGCAGCAATGACGTGGAGGGGGGGTTCGTCGTCCAAGCGGCAGCGGGCTGGCAGTTCGGCGGCAGCGTGGCGGCTGGTGGACAGCGACAGCAACGGCCTAGTCCCCCTTCCCTTCCACACGGCGGCGGCAGCTCGCCCTCCTCCACACGGCCACCTCCCTTCACCCCTTCCTTCACACGGTGACCTGGCGGCGACCTCCAGCTCCTCTTACCCTCCTCCCTCTCACGCCCTTCACACGGTCTTCTGACCCCTTCGGGCCCCTCCGTCCAGCACCTTCACGTCACGGCAGCCTTCCCACAATCCTCACTTGTCCAGCACCTCCTCCCTTCCTCACTTGTCCAGCACCTCCTCCCTTCCTCACTTGTCCAACACGTCGACATGGCGACTCCCCCCTGCAGCACGGCCAGCTCCCGTATACAGCACGGTCCTCCCACGATCCTTTTTTCCCCATTGTCCTTCACCCCGACGGCCTTCCCACAGTGCTTCCTTCCCCCCCCAAGAGGGGGTTCTTATAGCCCAAGGAGGGGAGAGGGGACTGCCCACGTGGTCAATTGCATGTCTCTCTCCCTCTCCCTTCACATGCTAGCCCATCCCCTTTCCCCAAGCCACACATCGGCTGGGGAAAATAGTAAAAAAATTTGCAATAATTCCACCTTATCCTCTTGACCTCTTCCTAAGAGGCTGTTTTCCTGCGGCGTTTACGGTCTTCAACCCCGGCCTTATTTTCGTAAGGTGGAGTGTCTCCATTTCCCGCGTATGGCTGCTGACACTGGTGATAATCTTTGCACGAGTTTACGATGAGAGCGGGAAGTTAATATTTACGGTGGCAGTACGCGGAAATATTACATTCTCTCCCCCTTAGAAGAATCGAGATGTCCTCATCTCGAGAAAAACTAGGGATATCGAAGATTTGAGAGAGCTTTCATCTATCCAGGTAGCATCCTCCTTAGGATGATCTTTCCACTGGACGAGGCATTCTCTCAAGGTTCTGGATCTCAGTTGTCTCACCCTAGCATTAAAAATCTTGTCCGGCCTTAGTTCAAGGACTCCTTGACTAGGCATTACAAGTTGTTGGTCATCAAGTACATGATTAGTGCTAGGTACATACTTCATCATTCAATAGACTGTTATGAATACATTATGAACCTTTAGGTTTTCAGGGAGTTGCAGTCTATGAACATTAGGTCTTAAGCACTTTGAGGATCTTGTATGGTCCACAATACCTACAATCTCCTAAGGATAGAGAACTCTTCTTTGGGCATACGTGAATGAAGACCATGTCTCCTTCCTCAATTATTCTATCTTAACACTTCAAATCCGTGTATGCCTTCTGTCTATCCTTCGTAGCTTTGATGTCCCGATAAAGTGAAATCATGAGCTTCGCACAATATCTTCTATTTAAATAACTGGCTTGCTCATATACATACTTTCGTCCTATAGTAGACAAGTCCACTACTGACAGAGAATTCACGATACTTAGCCTCTAGCTTTTGTTCCTGGTCCTTGATAGAGACTTCCCTTAGCATCCTTTGATAGGCTAGATCATGGCATCCTTCCTCTCTAGCTAGCTCAAGTATTAGGTCGTTTACCTTTGTAGCTAGAAATCTAGCTATTGATAGATTTTGCAAGGTTAGTGAATTAAAGAATGCCTTGCGACTGAGTGCGTCAACAACTACATTCTCTTTCCCTAGTCGATACTTGATCATATTCCTCCAATACTTCAATCCATCGACGTTGCCTCATGTTGAGCTCGTTCTGGGTAAAAATCCATTTGAGGCTCTTATGATCGGTTACTAGAGTAAACTTGTTACTCAACAGGCAGTGTCTCCAAAGCTTTAGAGCATGGATGACAGCTAATAACTCCAGCTCATGAGTAGCGTAATTCTTTTCGTGACCCTTCAATTTCCTTGAGGAATATGCTACTGGATGATTTTCCTACATGAGCACATATCTTTAAGGTAAGCATGCTAGTATCAGTTACTACCTCTACTCCTTACTGTGGTCTAGAAGTTTTAGGATCGTGCTGATACCAAACTTTGCTTCAACCTATCGAAGCTAGTTGTTCGTCAGTTGACCAAGCAATGAGCGTTTGCTTCCTCAATAATTCTGTCAAAGGTGCTGCAATCAAAGCATAGTTTTTGATAAAGATCCTATGCCATCCTGTCAAGCCAAGAAAACTACGTATCTCTTTGACAGATACTGGTATTGGCCATTCAAGCACATCTCTGACTTTGGCCGGATCCACTGATATTCCTTTTGATGATACTATGAATCCTAGATATTCAATCTGCCGTTTGAAGAATGCACACTTCTTCATTTTTGCATACAGCTTATGAGACCTCATTGTCTCCAACACAATCCGTAGTTGGGCCTCATGATCTTCTTCCTGTTAGAATAGACTAAAATGTCGTCGAAGAAGACAAGCACGAAATCATCAAGATATGGCCTAAAAATATCCTGCATTAATCTATTGAAAGTGGCAGGTGCATTTGTAAGGCCAAATGACATAACCAAGAATTCAAAGTGCCCATATCTTGTATTAAAAGCCGTTTTAGAAATATCCTCATCCTTGATCCTGCTTTGATAGTAGCCTGACTTGAGATCAGTTTTTGGAGAAGATCTTTGCACCTTGAAGGCGATCAAGAAGCTCATCTATACTAGGAATAGGATACTTGTTCTTGTCTGTTGATTAATTCAACCTACGGTAATCAATACATAGTCGAAGTGTCCCATCTTTCTTTTTCTGGAATAATACTGGAGCTCTCCATGGGGAACTGCTAGGTCTGATGTAGCCTTGGTCTAACAGTTGCTTGAGTTGCTCCTTCAACTCAATAGCCTCTGGAATGGACATTCTATAAGGTCTCTTTGCAATTGGTGCAGTCCCGGGTATTAGCCCTATTTCATGATCAACTTCTCTTTGAAGTGGGCGTTTTGTTAACTCTTCAGAACTACGTCCTCGTATTCTTTTAGCCAAGACCAAATTACTTTTATCAATATTCATGTCAAGACAATCGTTGATTAAAAAGTTTTATTCCATTCATATCAACATAGCCCTTTCGTGGTACAATTATTTCTTGGGCCGATGAACAAGTTAATACATTAATTCGAGGAGAATAAGATATTATTGCATTCAGCTACAGGAACTGAGTAGTAGTACGGATTAGGGTCATCGATTTTCAGGAATCGATAGTTCATTGGAAGATTAGGGTATCTCTTCCTTCGATATCCATTCTTCTCACGACGCCCCAAAACCTTGATTCGGTCGGCAGGGATTCTTTGAATCACTTCCCCGTACACATACTTATTCTGGTTAACCCTTCGACTTCCGACCTGTAGGGTCGCGTTTGCATGAGCCTCAATAAAGACGAACAGCTTTACGATCTTCAAATCCTCCATCCACTTGATTCTCTTCAAGCTAATTTGAAGGTACGCAGGTTGATAGGCAGTTATGTAATAGATCCCTGTAACACCCATCCATCTCCATTCCACGTACACAGGTGATGGATTGTAAATGCGGTCTAGGATGTTCATCATCTCAACCCTCTGTCAATAATCCGTGGAATGCATCGCGGTCATAAACATGACTTGGAACACTAAGAACTTGTTCCACGCTTCGTAATTCTGCAAGACAGTATCAAAGTAAGGAAATGTTTGGGATACAACATTCGCTTTACTTCTTCTTATTAAAATTTCCTAAAAACAAGTTCTTTGTTGGTTTGCTCTGATACCAACTGTAACGTGTCCGCTAGACTCATTCCACACACGTCTTAGCAGTCCATCGGGAAGGATGTCTAGAAAGCTCCGCCCGGCACTCCCATGGAATGTTACGAGACTTGCGATCTAGGTCTTCCCGCGTCTGCCACGTAGTGGAAGTATCCTGGCCGTTCCCACTTAGGATCGACCTGAATTTGGGTTTTCCTGTTTGGTCATTAGCTAGCAGCAACTAGCGTCAGCCCCGATCGAACTACTTTACGTAGAAACGCCCGGTCTGAAGCGGATTCAAGCTGCACTTGGTTCAAGGAGAATGGGAAATGAGAGGGATGCAAAGCTCGACCTCTCTGCCATAAGGCATAGTCCCATTCCGTTCCCCTAAAACGTAAATCGGGTAATAGTTAATTCTAAGTCATCGTTCTCATTACTTGTTTCGATGATGACGATCATCCTCTGTTCGTCGAAGACCTTGAGAAAAGTTCCCGGCTAACCGGGACCACCCATCCATAGGACAGACCCATGGTCCATCCTCCGCACTTTCCTCGGTTTGTTTTAGTTATGTAATTACCTACCACATTAGTTTGACATATACAAACAGCTTCCTTGATTAGCCCTGTTAAGCACTGGTTCCTTCACGTAATCTTATCACAGGACATAAAGAAAACAATGTCAAACAACTCCTTTATTATCATTATATCCTTTTATCTTTGAAATACAAGGAGTTCCCGCCCGTAGGCGTATTCATAATCCGCCCGAAGGCTATCCAGTAATCCTTCCTGTGATTACTATCCCAAGTTTCCGCCCGTAGACTAGTATGCGGGCCTCGAGATCCAATCCCGAGTCACGTTAGTCTCTTGTGCAGGGCCCGGAAGGCGAGGGATTTACAGCCAGAGCCCCCCCTGGCACCCAAGCGTCCTCCTGCTCCAAGCAGAACTCAACGGAGAGACCTCTCACGGCGGGTTTGGTCCACGTTCCCGGCGCGGTTCACAACCCCCTTGGTTAGGGTTAGGCAGGCAGTCGGGGGTAACTGAAGCTGCCACTCCCTTCAGGTCAGGCCTTCAACCTGAAGTATTTAGATATATTCTCATCCTTTAGTTCATTGAGCAAACAATGCAAATAGTCCTTTCTAAACTGTTACAAGCACAATCAATTTCAGTGGTCTTTTAGCTGGCAACTGTTAAGGAGTGACTCCTTTTCTCCGAATGCAACCCGCATTCGATCCGGAATCAATTGCAACTTGGCAAGATTCCTATCATTCTTGGTTTGGGGTTATACCCTACCAATGCTTAAGGTTCTCTTGTGGCAGGATCCAGCGACCATGTCGCTTTAGTTTATTGACGGGTCATTCGCAAATACCTAACTTCCTTTTTCCTTGGCAATTATTCCCCAAGAAAAGTGAGTAACAGGATGATTACTCATCCTCTTGTAAATTAACTTGCCAACCTCATTTCGAGAGATGACAACTCTCTTGTGGACAAGTCTCAAGTCTATACAATGTCGCAGCTTTTCGCACATGTATTGCATCTAATTCCACGGAATCATTCCATTGCTTAGTGTTTCCGTTCACGGAATTTACCCCAACCGAGTAACAGGGTTTTAGGGTATCCTCCAAATCATTCCTAATTAGGTTGACCCATGGTTCTAGAAATAAGCAACTCCGTCGAAGTTTCATCATGATCCTTAGGTTAAAACCTTAGATCATTTCATGCATGAACATCCAATTGCTTCGACATTAGTGAATGTGTGTAAGATCTTTAGATTCACGGTTCCTGTCTAAAGCTAGGTCGAATCATTATTGCACTAAACCCTAGTTAACACTTGGGATACTATCATGTCGACTGAACCATGCCCAAGAATCCCTTGTGGTTTATGTGATTTGGACAACACAATGTACTTGTCATGCGACAAAGATGAACCTTTTCCAAAGGTAATAAACTAGATCTAATGGAGAACAGTAGTTACAACTACCCCAATACGTGTAAACATGCGATTCACTGCTTCAACGCATCACATGGTTCACAATAACCCCATCCTTTCCTGGCAACGTAAAAATGCCTGATAATCTGGACACTAACTTTCCTAGGTCTTACTAGGATCTACATCAAATAAACATGCCACTTGCAAATCCATAGTTCGTGTTTGTGCCCTTCTATCCCTTTTCGAATAACATCTTATGGGTGTTAACTTTCCTCATGAATCAATACAAGGAAGATTTATCTAAAAATGGGACATGCCATTAATCTTTCCATACCTAGTAAAAAGGTGTACCTCAATAATTTTAACCTTGTGATGAGGCAATAGTTGTACCAGGCTCATCACTTTTGAATATACAAAAAGGAAACTTGCTAATAAGGTCCTACAAATGCATAGACACCTTATACTCTTTTCATTCATTCCTTTGACGTTCCAATGATCAATTCCCATATCTTAAGCTATTTCTAATAATGTTCAAATAGCCAATTCATGTCCCAATTGCATTTAACTTAACTAGTTGCATTTGACATGCATGAGTGCCTCCTAATCCATGAAGTTATCGTGACTAATTCAATACTTCTGTGTGGAATCCAAATAGATAAAACCTGGACTTGTGAATTCCGGGAAATGTCCACGTATGCTCGGGGTGAACCTTCCGCATCGCACCTTGTGATCTTTTTGGAGACCATCGCGAATTCGATCTCCCGTTAGCCTTTGTGGATTTCAACTTTTGGCCTTAGCTTGCAATCTTATGACCTTGGCCCGTCTCCCTTGTATGCGCAACTCTCTTTGATATATGGCTTCCTTGACCAAAGTTCCGACTTGCGGAATTTGCCTTGGCGGCCCTTAGGGTTCTTATGAGATCCCTTGCACAGGAGAGCTTTAATCCACCTTGAAATTCCGGATTTTAGGAAGGATTTTGTGGGTCTTATGATGATGTCCGCGGAAAAAGGGCTCTTGCGAATGGGCCTTGCAAGAGTGGGCTTTAGAATTCTTCTTCTTCAAAAAATCCAAGGACCGGTCTTGTAAGTGATTAGTGGGAAGGCCTTTATGGGCTTCCTCTCTTTATTCTTCAAAATCCCGAGGATTAAAGATATTGAGGAAAGGTGTTTAGGGACCCCTCTTCTTCTCTACAAGATCTTGGCCAAGAGGCTTATGGAAAAATCGGTGAGAGGGTTCGTCGCCTCCTCTTCCTTCAAGTTCCGGGGTGTGTGTGGATAGACCGATGGGCAATGTAGTGGGAAGGACTTTTGTCACCTCCTATTCTTCAAATCCCGGGATGAAAATGGGCTTATGAAGGCTTCCCGTGTCGCCTCCTTCTCTTCAAAGTTTCCGGGGTAAAAATGGGCTTGTGGAGGAAAGGTAGTGGGAAATCCACGAGAAGGGGGAACTTCATAGGGACTTGGGTGGGGGAATTCACGGGAAGGGTAAAATAGACTTGGGAGAACCCCATAGGAAGGGTTCTTAAATTCTGCAAGGGGTATATAAAACCCACAAGAGAAGGCTTAAGGAACCCCATGGGAATGGGGGCTTCCTAAGGGGTCTTAAGAAGCTTCTTAAGAGCTTCTGGTCGGCAGCAATGACGTGGAGGGGGGGTTCGTCGTCCAAGCGGCAGCGGGCTGGCAGTTCGGCGGCAGCGTGGCGGCTGGTGGACAGCGACAGCAACGGCCTAGTCCCCCTTTCCTTCCACACGGCGGCGGCAGCTCACCCTCCTCCACACGGCCACCTCCCTTCACCCCTTCCTTCACACGGCGACCTGGCGGCGACCTCCAGCTCCTCTTACCCTCCTCCCTCTCACGCCCTTCACACGGTCTTCTGACCCCTTCGGGCCCCTCCGTCCAGCACCTTCACGTCACGGCAGCCTTCCCACAGTCCTCACTTGTCCAGCACCTCCTCCCTTCCTCACTTGTCCAGCACCTCCTCCCTTCCTCACTTGTCCAACACGTCGACATGGCGACTCCCCCCTGCAGCACGGCCAGCTCCCGTATATAGCACGGTCCTCCCACGATCCTTTTTTCCCCATTGTCCTTCACCCCGACGGCCTTCCCACAGTGCTTCCTTCCCCCCCCAAGAGGGGGTTCTTATAGCCCAAGGAGGGGAGAGGGGACTGCCCACGTGGTCAATTGCATGTCTCTCTCCCTCTCCCTTCACATGCTAGCCCATCCCCTTTCCCCAAGCCACACATCGGCTGGGGAAAATAGTAAAAAAATTTGCAATAATTCCACCTTATCCTCTTGACCTCTTCCTAAGAGGCTGTTTTCTTGCGGCGTTTACGGTCTTCAACCCCGGCCTTATTTTCGTAAGGTGGAGTGTCTCCATTTCCCGCGTATGGCTGCTGACACTGGTGATAATCTTTGCACGAGTTTACGATGAGAGCGGGAAGTTAATATTTACGGTGGCAGTACGCGGAAATATTACACAAAGACTCCATTGAGTGATCCAGTGGTACGTAGGTCTAGCAGGGTGAGATACCCTATTAAAAGATTTGGTTTTGAAGGTTATGCAGCTCACCATTATGCTTATATGGTGAAACTAGTTGAGGATGTTGAGCCCACTTGTTTTGAGGATGCTGTTGATCATACTCATTGGGATGCAGCAATGGATGAGGAGATGGCTGCATTAGAGGCCAATAAGACTTGGGATCTAGTACCATTGCCGAAGGGAAAGAAAGCTATTGGATGTAAGTGGGTTTATAAGATTAAGCACAATGCAGATTGTTCTATTAGTAGGTACAAAGTTAGGCTGGTTGCAAAAGGCTATGCCTAGACATATGGCATAGATTATGATGAAACCTTCAATCCAGTTGCTAGGATGGCAACTGTCAGATGTGTGATTGCTTTGGCAGTAGCCAAAGGTTGGAGGTTGTAGAAAATGGATGTGAAGAATGCCTTCTTGCGTGGTGATTTGCAAGAAGAAGTGTATATGGATTAGCCAGCAGGTTATGAAGATTTAGAGCATCTAACGTATGTGTGCAGGTTGAAGAAGGCGCTCTATGGGCTCAAGCAAGCACCTAGAGCATGGTCTGACAAGATCAGAGAGTATCTTGTCAATATTGGCTTTTATGTTTCTGATGCTGATCACTCACTTTATGTGAGAAAGGGAGATGCAAGTTTGGTCATCATAGTCATCTATGTGGATGATTTGATTATTACAGGTGATAGTGATAGTGGGATTGCTAAAGTCAAGGGCTTTTTGAAGAAGAAGTTTGAGATGAAGGATTTAGGTGAGCTAAGGTACTTCCTTGGCATTGAGGTGATTAGATGTGATGATGGTATATGGCTATCCCAAAGACAGTATGGCTTGGATATGTTGTCCAAGTATGGTATGACAGCATGCAAACCACTTTCAGTCCCGTTGGAGCAGAATGTAAAGTTAAGTGCTGATGTTGGGGATGAGATACAAGACCCTACTATGTTCAGGAGGATAGTGGGGAGTTTGATCTACATGACCATTACAAGGCCAGACTTGAGCTATGCTGTTGGTCTTGTGAGCCAGTTTATGCAAGTACCTAGAAAGCGACATTTGGATGCAGTGAGACGCATATTGAGATATGTGAAGTCCACATTACATTATGGACTTTTCTATGAGGCAGGTACAGATGTACAGGTGTTTGGATACACAGATGCAGATTGGGCTGGTAGTATGTCTGATAGAAGATCTACCAACGGATACATGTTCTCTCTTGGTAGTGGAGCAGTTGCTTGAAGCAGCAAAAAGCAATCTATAGTTGCTTTGTCGAGTACAGAGGCTGAGCATAGAGGTGCCACTATTGCAGCATGTGAGGTAGTATGGCTGCAAAAGTTATTGGCTGATTTAGATGTGTAGGTGGAAGGTGTAGTTATCATTTATTGTGACAACATGAGCAGTATACAGTTGGCTATGAACCCTGTGCTCCATGCGAGGACAAAACATATTGAGGTACACTACCACTTTGTCAAAGAGAAGGTACCAGCAGGTGAGATTGACTTGGTGTATGTCAGCACACAGGATCAGATAGCTGACATCTTCACGAAGGCATTGGGTACAGAGAAGCTTCAAAATTTTCGAAGCTTACTTGGAGTTGTAGAGATGCAGTTGAGCTTGAGGGGGAGTGTTGAGATGACAAGCTCAACATATGCGGACATTGATGATGGACTGCCTGGATAGATGGGTCCACACGTCTACACTTAGCACGTCGGTGGTCATTATGACTCTCACATGGCCACTGACTCATTACTTATTATATTCAGGTTGTTATACCTATTTACAGCTTGCATAGTTATAGCGCCAGTCGACTAGTGTAGTCGGTTATGCATTGTTTGACTTAATAGGCCACTTTCCTCTATGTTGTATCTTATCTATACTTTGTGTACATTGTAAAGAGTGTGTAAGAAGAAGAAATCAGCAAGAAAACGTTTTGGCCTCCATCTCTCTTCTTGTCTCTTGAGTGAGCTTCTCCTTGTGCATTCTGTGTGTGTTTGGCGCAGCATCTTGAGCAAGTCCCCCCACCACGCGATTCTTGACATAGCTTTTATAGTCTGTGAAGGTGGTTAGGTCGGCATGACTGACCTACCATATGAGCCTCCACTAGTCGGCCAGGGAATATTCCAAGGAATATTCCCTTTACTGTCGGGCCAAGGGCGCTAACCCCGAACCCCAAAATACGGGCCCCTTTTAACTCCCTTACCCCGCAACTTGATGCAATGTGCCTCGAGTTACTACCAGCTTAACTACTTAGTCCAACCCAAAGATTAGACCCACAATGGTCACCTTTTTTCCCTCGGATCACGTAGACCTCATCTGATATACAAGTCAGGACTCAACCAATGTCTGAACTCACATATGGCTTCTCCTCATAATGGGGGCCTTACAAATTTGAGCACCATGGATCATTGGTGGCACCTTATGAGGGTGGGGCATTGAGTATATCTAACAGAGATTCCCTAGAGGTAAAGAAGGAACTTAGCAGTCAAATGATCAATCCAATAAGGACAAGGACTGTCATTATTGCAGTAGATATGGGCATATAGCCAAAGATTTTCATAAGAAGCAAGCTAACATGAAAGCCAAGGGTAGACAACATGGAATTTATGCTTCATCTAGTGGAGTTCATGATGATCAGGGTGACAGCTTGTTCGCTATGCAGCATGTGTCTAAGAATGCATCTATGCAGAATAGAGATGAGAGATGGTACATTGATTTAGGGGCTTCAAATTATATGACACCCCATGGAGAATGGTTTGATGAGATGGTTGCAAGTTTGCATGGACATGTTTGTATTGGGAATGACACCTAGCATACTATTTAGCATAAAGGAGTTATACCTTTGTTGATGCCTGATGGCAAGAAAAAGAGCCTGCATGATGTACTACGTGTACCTACAATAACCAAGAATCTTTTTTCAGTTGGACAAATGGCAAAACAAAATCTACAGGTGAGATTTAATAGAGATGGATGCTTTGTTGAAGAATATGGTAATGGCTGCAAATTGATTGCTAGAGGCCAAAGAGATGGCAGAATGTTTACTCTTGATGCGTCAATTCCAGAACTGCAAGCAGCCATGTTTGCACATGATGGTGGTGATGTACAGGATGTTAAGATATGGCATACGCGAATTGGCTATGTGAATGTACAAAAGCTGAAATCTATACAGCAGAAGAAGATTGTGCTTGGACTGCCTAAGTTCAAGTATCATGACTTTGGACATGTATGTGATGCATGTTAGTTTGGAAAGCAAGCACGGTTTCCATTTATGAGACATGTATGGAATAGCTCACAACCCTTGCAGTTGGTACATTCAGATGTATGGGGTCCATCTCATAATGCTTCGTTTGGCAATGCTCGTTACTATGTATCCTTCATTGATGATTTCAATAGGTACACTTGGCTTTACATATTGAAACATAAGGATGATGTGTTTGATGCATTCAAGGACTTCAAGAAGCATGCTGAAAATGAGTTGATTTGTAAAATTTCATGTCTTAGATCATATGGAGGTGGAGAATATGTCTCTAATTACTTTGACAAGTATCTTGCTAAATATGCGATCAGAAGACAGTTAACTTGCAACTATATACCACAACAAAATGGTGTAGTAGAAAGAAAAAATAGGGTATTGATGGAATTGGCAAGAGCTATGATGAATGAGAAGAGTTTGCCAAATGGTTATTGCGCTGAAGTAGTAGTGATTGATGTCTATATGCTGAATAAAACCCCTACAACAGGGATTCATGATGTAACTCTATATGAGCGGTTGTATGGTCATAAGCCTGATATTTCACACTTGAAGGTATTTGGCAGCATTGCATATGTGCATGTTCCTAATGAAAAGAGGAAGAAATTGGATCCTAAAGTTGTCAACAGTTTGTTCCTTGGTTATGCACAAGACCAAAAAGCTTACATGTGTTATGTACCATCTACAAATGAGACATTGATTAGCAAAGATGTTTTTTATGAGTTGGCATCGTGGTATGGTAATCCTATTGTAGTGGCTACTAATGGATTAGCCGGCACTAGCAATGCTAAAAATACACCTACAGTGAGTACATCTATGAGTGGTCCTACAAGTGATGGGTCACCTATAGTAAGTCCTTGGTAAGGACGCTTGCGGAGTCATACTCCTACATCCACTGACATGGATATGTCAATGAGGGGTAGATTGGATAAGGGAAAAGAAAATATGTTTGAGGATGTGATAGGTCCACTTACAGCAAGATATGAGTCATCCAACAGTGACAGTTTGGATAGTAAGTTGGGTATTCTGTCTGTTATGATGCCTGGAGCAAGGCAAAGTCGTTATGTACCACCTCATGAGAGGCAAGCTCAAAGTAAGCCACAATTACAGAGATCTAAGAGAGTCAAAAAACCATTTGATAGGTTTACATACACTGGTTATTCAGCCCGCCACTATGCATATATGGCTAGTGTGACAGGTTACAAAGAACCTACAAAGTTTAATGATGCCGTTACAAATGATAATTGGTGTGCTACCATGGATCAAGAGTATGCAGCCCTTGCTAAAAATGAGACATGGGAATCGGTTGAATTGCCTGAAGGCAAAGTCCCCATTGGCTGCAAATGGGTGTACAAGGTTAAGTGCAAGTCAGATGGTTTGTTAGAACATTATAAGGCTAGGCTAGTTGCAAAAGGGTATGTATAGTAATATGGCCTTGACTATGAGGAGACTCTCAGTCCGGTGGCTAAAATGGCAATAGTCAAAACTGGCATTGCTTTGGTAGCATGCAAAGGCTAGAAATTATGGCAAATGGACGTCAAGAATTCTTTCTTGAATGGTGATTTGGTTGAGGAAGTATATATGGAGTAGCCTAAAGGCTATGTTCACGCGGACTTTCCTAAACATGTATGTAAGTTAAAAAGTGCTTTATATGGGCTAAAACAGGCACCTAGAGCATGGAATGCTCAGATCAACAATTATTTAGAGCAACATGGATTTAGATTGGGTAATGAAGATCATAGTCTATTGTCACAAAGAAGACAGATCATGGATGTGTGTTTCTAGTGGTTTATGTAAAGTATCTCATCATCACTGGAGATGATGAAGAGGGCGTTGTTGAAATTAAATCATGTTTACAGGCTGAATTCAGAGTCAAAGACCTTGGTGAGCTGAAGTATTTTCTTGGGATTGAGGTAATCTCTATGCCTCAAGATGTATGGCTACAAGGCTTCCATTTATGAGGCATGTAAGCACTACTACTAGACCATTACAACTTGTACATTCTGATGTATAGGGACCCTCACATAATGCATCTCTTGGGGGATCACATTACTATGTGTCATTCATAGATGACTATAGTAGGTACACATGGTTATATGTGCTGAAGCACAAGAGTGGTGCTATGGATGATTTTTAGGACTTCAAGAGACATGTGGAGAAAGAATTGGCTTGCTATATCTCATGCTTGAGATCTGATAGTGGTGGAGAATATGTCTCTAAAGACTTTGATCACTTCTTGGTATCCCATGGGATAAAGAGGCAATTGACATGCAGGTACACACCATAAAAAAATGGTGTGGCAGTAGAAAGGAAAAATAGGGTGTTGGCTAGAGCCATGTTGAATTAGAAGAGCCTACCAAATGCATTTTGGATCGTACACCAAAAATAGTACACCAAAAATAGGGTGTTGACTAGAGCCATGTTGAATGAGAAGATCCTACCAAATGCATTTTGGACAGAGGTTGTAATGACTGTTGTGTATGTCATGAATCGTACATCAAGAATAGGGATACATGAGGTGACTCTTCACGAGAGGCTTTATGAGAAGAGGAAGAAGCTTGATCCAAAGGCAGAAAATTCCATCTTTATTAGGTATACACAAGATATGAAGGCTTACAAATGCTACAATCCTTTTACTCATGAGACATTGGTCTCAAGAGATGTAGTATTTTATGAGCTAAAGTCATGGCATGAGAAGAAGACCATCTTGATTAATGATGATGATGTTTGTCAGGAGACTTAGGTACATGCAAATACAAATGAGAGTACATAAATTTTTGGGCCTTCTAAAGATGCTACTACATTCGTTAGTCCTTGGACAACTAGATTGAGGACTTCAGCATCTTTGTCCACCACTGACATGAGTATGTCAGTGAGGGGGAGAAATGTGGATAAAGAAAAAGGCAAACTTGATGATGTTATAGGGCCACTCATTTGTGGTTATGATTCACCTGGCACTGACAACTTGGATAGTGAGTTTGGTATTCCATTAGTGAGACATAGATATGTACCACCTCATGAGAGAGGAGAGTCTCATACTACACCTCAGTTGAGGAGATCAGAAAGAGTCAAGAAGCCTTTGTATAGACTTATATACAATGGCTAAACAGTGAGGCACTATGCATATATGAAAAAAGTCACTAGCTTTAAGGAACCCACAAAACTTTTTGAAGCTATTTTGGAGGATCATTGGTGTAAGGAAATGTACAATGAATATTTAGCATTGGCTAAAAATGACAATTGGGATTTGGTTGATTTTCTTGAAGGAAAAATGCCTATTGGTTGCAAATGGGTATACAAGGTGAATGCAACTTAGATGGCACATTGCAAAGATATAAGGAAAGACTTGTGGCAAAAGGGTATGCACAACAATGTGATCTTGATTATGAGGAGACATTCAGCCCTATTGCTAATATGGCAACCGTGAGAACAGTGATTGCATTGATAGCATCTAGAGGATGGAGTATGTATCATATGGATGTGAAGAAAGCTTTTCTCAATGAATATTTAGTTGAGGAAGTATACATGGATGAGCTGCTCAAGGACTATGTACATCCAAATTTTCCTACACGTGTATATAGATTTAAGAAAGCATTGTATGGGTTGAAGCAAGCACCTAGAGCTTGGAATGCTAAGATAAGTGCATGCTTACAAAAACTTGGCTTCACTATGGGAAAGGCTAATCATAGCTTACCTATTCACAAGGAAAACAAGGGTTGGTTATGTGATATTAGTCATCTATGTGGATGACTTGATCATTACATGTGATGATGTCACGGAATTGGAGAGATCAAGAAAATGTTACATGCTGAATTTCAGGTCAAAGATTTGGGTGAGCTGAATTATTTCCTTGGGATTGAGGTTGTCCCTACACCTCATGGTACTTGTTTTTTGCAAAATAAATATGCACAAGACATGTTAACCAAGTATGGTATGTTCAATTGCAAGTCTTTGAGCACTCCATTGGAGCAAAATGTTAAGCTACTTGCAAATGTTGGACATGGGATTGAGAATGTCACTATGTAGAGACAAATGGTGGGTAGCTTTAATTACCTTACCATTACTAGACCAGAGACCTTAGCTATTTAGTTGGACTAATTAGCCAATTCATGTAGAAGGTTATGAAGCCTCACTTGGATGCAATGAGGAGGATCTTGAGATATATGAAGGCTACATTAGATTATGGTCTATTCTATGAGCATGGTAAGCCTTTGGAGCTTACAGGATATACAAATGCTGATTGGGCAGGAAGTACCTATAATAGGAGATCTACTAGTAGTGGGTATGCACTTTCCCTTGGTAGTAGTAGTATGGTTAGTTGGAGTAGTAAGAAGCAACCTATATTTGCACTCTCTAGTATTGAGGCAAAGTATAGAGGTGCTGCACTAGCTGCATATGAGGCAGCAAGACTCATGAAACTTCTTGATGATTTGGGCATGTAGGAAGTTAGGCATGTCACACTCTATTGTGACAACATGAGTAGTGTGATCCTAGCCAGTAATCTTGTCTATCATGCTAGGACTAAGCACATTGAGGTACACTATCACTTTATCAAAGAAAAAGTGATTGCAGGTGACATTGATTTGGTCCATGTGAGGATACAAGACCAAGTTGCAAATATCTTTACCAAGTCATTAGGTAAAGATACGTTTGTGCATTTCAGAGAGCTGTTTGGAGTGAAATATCACACTTGAGCTTGAGGGGGAGTGCTAAGAGTCAAGCTCATAAACCTTGGTTCAGTTTTCTACATTAGTTTAATAAGGTTGAGTCACATTGACTTAATCATAGTTACATCTAGGTTACTTGATCTTTGTATGTGTGGTGTGTTGAGCTTACTGTTTAGAGTAGAACATAATGGATTGAAGAGGGAGCATGGCTGCTACCCTTTTGGCCTAGATGTCTATCTTTCTCTTTGATTTGTTACACAATCCAACCATAGTTGACCTAGAGGTGCAAGCATTCTTCATCAGCAATTCCACAAGGATTCCTCCAAGGTGACACACAACTATTCCTAGCTTCCATGGCTTTGGTCCAAGCAGGAGCACGCTTTCCACAATGGTGGGTGCCATGGGACTAGCACTTGTTTAGGAGGGGGATAATTCTAACTACAAGAAGTAGACAACGTGATATGTGTAAGCAAAGCACAAAGAAGGAGCCTAATTTTTGAATTATTATTCACAACACAATGTGCATATAGTAGTTACACAAAGCAATTACATAAACTATATAAATTAGTCATGTAAATCCATAAGCTATGTTTGATCCTCATGCAAATTGTAACATTGGAATAGGCTCGTGTGGTAGATTCACAAAGGTTCTTTTTAATTCTCACCATAGGAACATCATGAATAAGATGTGACCAGTCTTTTGGCCCAAAATATGGGCTAGATACCCAAGAGGAATGGGGAAACCCTAGCCCTTAAAAAGTGTATAAAAAGGATGAGAATGAATAGAAAAAGCTATTCATGTGTGTGCAAATTCTAGTACTTTCTCTCTTGCTTTTGTACTTGAGAGAGAGAGAGAGAGAGAGAGAGAGAGAGAGAGAGAGAGAGAGAGTTGTGTATGTGTGTGATTGAGGGAAAGAGAGTGAGTGTGAGGTTAGGGACCAAGGGAATGAAGCCTCTTTCCTCCTCTCAAGTACTCTCTCATGCCTTCCCCATGCTTTTTCCTTGTATAGCAAAGGTGATGGAGGATTGATGAGCAAAGAAGCACTCCTCATCATATACCATAAGAGAGATGGAAGTACATTAGGGTAGAGATTATTTTGATCAAAATAGAAATTTTGATTGCAATGATTTTAACCATGGAATTTCAATATATTAGTAACTTTGTAGGCTTGAGGCCTAGCAATGATATTTAAGATTTTTACTTAAGGGAAACATTATGAAAGCCATCTTTACAATAATTATGGAGGTGCAAGCACCCTAAAATGGCAATGTGCTTGGCTAAAATAACGTGGTGCACTTGGTTGTAGATATAGTGATTCTAACAAATCCACTCTCCTCCTATGTTGAGGATAGGATTAAGGTGTGATCCTTCAAAGATGAATAAATTGAAAACTTTAAGGTCTTCCATCCACTTGATCCTTTTGAGATTGTTATGTAAATGAGCAAGTCAATTAGTATTTATGAAATATTAGACTCTGCTTCACCTCCATCTCACTCCTTCCAATATATGGAAAAAAGGATTATACATATGCTCCAAGAGTCTCATGAAGTGATCTTGCTAATCAAAGTTAGGAGAATGCATTATGGAGGTAAACATTGCTCGAAATATAAGGAATTTTTGTCATTCTGAAAAGAGATCCCACTTTTCATTAGATGACAAATCGTTTTTGTACTCAATTTTTCTTTAGACAAGGCTACAAACAAATCTTCCTACATGCTAATCCACTAATACTATGTGTAACATGCTTGTTAAATGGCCCCTTGACATCACAATTCAGTAGTCCATCAAGAGGTCATTCTAGGCAACACCATCCAAAACTCTCTCAGAATATCATGAACTTTACTACTAGGGTCCCTTGAGTCTATTTCATAGGGGAAGGTTTGCCCAATTTCCACGAGGATTGATATGAATTTAAGGTCTCTAAAATAGTACTACGATCACCTAATTGTTTGCTTAGCATAAGTTATGAGAGATCACTTATGCGATTCATCCCAAATCAAATCGAGATTGTGTTGCACTTGGTTCAAAGAGAGTGAGAAATGAGAGAAAGCCAATCTGTCAACCCCTCTCTCCATTATGTAAAGTCTGACCTTGGCTCCCTACAATGACATGAGCGTTGAGATGGCAAGCTCAACACTCATAGACATTGATGATGGACAACATGGTTAGATGGTTCTACACATCTATACTTAGCATGTCAGTGGTATTCATGATCCTCACATGGACATTGACTTATCACTTATTATATTTAGTTTGTTGCACCTACCTATAACTGGCATAATTATAGTGCCAATTGAATAATATAGTTAGTTATACATTGTTTGACTTGCTAGACCACTTTTCTTTATGTTGTATCTTATTTATACTTTGTGTACATTGTATTTTGTATGAAAAAAGAAGAAGAAACAAGCAAAAAAACGTTTTGTTCTCCATCTCTCTTATTGTATTCTTGAGTGAGCATCTTCTTGTGTATATGGTGTGTGTTTGGTGCAGCAGCTCAAGCAAGTCTCCCCACCTCATGATTCTTGACATGGTATTAGAGTAGTACCATTGATGGCTTTTTTTAAAGGCTAAAGTGAAGGAGAAGAAGTAAGGATTTTGGCAAGGAAGCAATGGGTAAGAAGCTCTCCCATTCTTCCACTCTTTCTCTTCAATGGAGCCTAGAAGCACTAAAAGCAAGGAGAGCAAAAATCTCAAATTATCATGAGATTTAATATACAAGCAGAGCACTGTATATTCTGTAGATGAGCCCTTTAGGATTGCCCGCTTATTTTTTTGACTATCTAAGACTATTTTTGAGTCTTATTTTATACTTGCAATGTTGCAGACAACAATTTCAAGATAAAATGTGATTTTTACTATATTGATTGAAAGTGAGTGCACACGTTACAAATTTTGAATCTATAAGTTTTAAGGTATTTATAGGAAGAAAACACAAGTTTTATTTGCATATTACATGTACTATTGAGGAGTTAGTGGAACGAGGTTGTTTGGTGTGTCAAATAGTTTACATATTACATGTACTATTGAGTAGTTTAGTGAATGACATTGTTTGGTGTGTTGCGTGTACTCATTGCAAAAGATTATAGAAG
The DNA here is from genome assembly GCF_053477565.2 of Lygodium microphyllum. Classification (NCBI taxonomy): domain Eukaryota; kingdom Viridiplantae; phylum Streptophyta; class Polypodiopsida; order Schizaeales; family Lygodiaceae; genus Lygodium; species Lygodium microphyllum. The sequence continues at coordinate 74,524,933 of NC_141151.1, read as the reverse complement.
CTTTGCTTACTATTTTGTATTAATTTTGTGAAAATGAAAGAAAGCAGTAGAAACCCCATCATTGACAAGTTGGATGATAACAAATAACCATTATAGAAGTTTTGTGTGATGAACATCCTTATTGGGAAAGGCCTCTATGAGTTTATTTTTTGTAAAGAAAATGAGCTAGAATTGAGTACTCCTATGATTGTAGGTGAATTAAAGATATAGAAAGAATAGAATGCAAAAGATAAAAAAGTGTTATATTAGTTATTTGTAGCCATTGATAATACTATGTTGGGACATATGAGAAATGTAAAAACTTCACATGCGGATTGGATAATTTTTAAAAATATTTTTTCAGTAGATACAAAGGCACAAAAGATTAAACTCAAGCAAGAGTTAAATATCTTGAAGAAAGAGAATATGTTTATAAATAACTATTTTTTGAAAGTGAGAAGCATTGCAGATGCCTTAGTAGCTATTAATGCATGCTTGATGATGATGATTTAGTTTCATCTACTTTGGATGGCCTCAATAATGAGAAGTCCTAGAAATCATTTGTTACTTCTATATATATATATATATATACAGAAGTCATTTACAGTATTTGATGAGTTGGTCTCTCTTATGATCACTCAAGAGATCAACATGTAGGATAAATCATTTGAAGGAAGTGGTGAACGGGTCTAAGAATTTTACTCAACTTCAGGAAGGGAACATAGCAAATCCTCTTCAAGAGGCCATGGTATGGGATGTGCAAGTAATAACCAACAAAACATGTTGAATTAATAGTTTAATAAAATGCAAATTTTAGGAAGCTAGAAAAACTTTAGATCTAGTGGAGCTCTAGAGGAAGAGATGGATGCCACAATAGAGGCTTTGGCAATTCAGGTATTACTTGTCATTATTGTGACAAAATAGGTCATATTGTAGCCCATTGTTATGCTAAGAAGGATGATATTTGTAGTGGTAAATTACAACAAGAAAACTATGCATCATCTTCATGACAAAATGAAGACAAAAATGAGTATGTGTTTATTATGTAGCATATGATACATACTATTACAAGAAAGGGAATACATGATGATGTATGGTATGTTGATTTAGGCACAATCATATGACCACTCATGTTGAATGGTTTAGAGAGATGTAGCATATACAAAATCTAGATTATGTGCAGATGGTGGATGATTCATGCCACCAAATTTACACATTGAAAAAGTTCCCTTGTCCTTGCATGATGGTCATCGCACAAAGAGTCTATTAGATATATTGCATGTTTGATCAAAAAATTACAAAGAATTTAATGTCTGTTGACCAAATGATAGAGAAAGAGTGTAGGTTTGATTTAATGGAAAATATTATTTTATGAAAGGATTTAATGATAAGTGCAAGTTGGTTACAAAAGGAAATAGAGTTAGCCACATGTTTACTTCAGATGCTGGAATTCTTACTACTATGAATGTTACTATGTATGCTAAAGGAAAAGGAGTGGTTGTAGACATTGAAATATAGCACAAATGTATTAGAAATGAAAATGTATAAAGGTTAAAATCAATGCAATCCAAAGGATTGGTTATAGGGTTGTTTGCCTTTAGAGTTGCATAATTTCATAAAGTGTGTGAAGCGTGTCATTTTGATAAGCAGGCAAGACAACCTTTTTTGCATGATAGAGATGTGAGTAAGTATATGCTTGATATTATGTATATAGATGTTTGGAGGGTCTACGCAAAATATATATCTTAGTGAAAGCAAATATTTTGTCACATTTATTACTTGTTATTCAAGAAAGTCACATTTATATTTCATGCAAGAAAATAGTAATTTATTTGAGCACTTCAAAACTTTCAAGGCTACTATTGAAACAAGAACATGCTTGAAACTTAAGTGTTTGAGGTGAGATGGAGGGAGAGAATACCTCTTGGATAAGTTCAGTGACTTTTTGAGGTCTCATGGGATAAAGACATAGTTTACTTGTAGATATACCCATAGCAAAATGGAATTGCAGAAAGAAAAAATAGGCATATTGCAAAAGTTGCACGGTCGTTGATGGCTAAAAAGAATATGCTAAAATATTTTTGGTTTGAAGTTGTTCATACCATTGCCTATATTATAACTAAAACTTCCATCACTGTAGTTCATGGAATGATCCCTGAAGAATGGTTTACAAGCAAGAAGCTTGATGTGTCACACTTGAAAGTATTTGGTTGTATTATATATGCTTATATGCTAGATGAGCTACAAAAGTAGCTTGATCAAAAGGTGGAGAAATGTATTTTTATTGGATACTCTTTAGAGCAAAAAGAGTATCATTATAATAACCCTATTATAGGTGAGTTCAAAGTGAGCAAGGATGTTATTTTTTATGAGAGGAGCAGTTGGTATGCATCTAGTGGTGATACACTAGATGATGATGATGACGATGATAGCTCTATGCAAAAAGAAAAGCAAGAATCATGGAGCCTTAATGGACCATAAATATTATTTGGTACTATATCTACAATTAGCCCTTGGTCTGGGAGACTAAGAAGTAGTCCCACATCATCATGCACATCTATAAGTGCTGTAGATAAAGACAAAGGAAAGAAGAAACTATTAAATGGTACTAATGCATCTACTAGTCATTAGGGGTTTGATGGAGATTCTAGTGGTTTAGAGAGTCTGGGTGATAAACTTGGTATTCCTTCAATTAGGACACTAGGTCTATAGAGAGCACATGGTAAGGCAAACACTCCACTAAGTATTCTAGAGGTACTCATATCTAGCAGGGTTAGATACCCCATTAAAAGATTTGGTTTTGAAGGTTATACAACTCACCATTATGCATATATGGTAAAGGTGATTGAGGATGTTGAGTACACTTGCTTTGAGAATGTTGTTGGCCATGTGCATTGGGTTGCAACAATGGATGAAGAGATGGTTGCATTAGAAGCCAATAAGACTTGTAATCTAGTACCATCTTCTAATTGACATACATGTCCCAATATCACATGCTTGAACTTAGGAAGTCCAAGTACAACTTGTTTATGCTGCATATTCTTCAGCTTTTGAACATTTACATGTCCAATCATCTTATGCCATATCTCAATGTCCCTTATTGTTTTGCAGCATTGTCATGTGAGTACATAGCATCATTCAATGCTGGAATTTTTGTATCCAATGGAAACATCCTACCATTTCTTTTTCCTTTAGCCATGAGTTTGCATCCTTGACCATACTCTTCAATGTAGCATCCATCTCTATTGAATCTAGCTTGTAGATTTTATTCAGCCATTTGTCCCACAAAAAGCAAGTTTTTGGTTATGGAGGGTACATGTAACATATCATAGAGACTCGTTTTCTTGTTAGCATGCATCATCAAGGGAACAATACCTATAGGCTTAATGCCATGCTGTGTATCATCCCCTGTGCAAACATATCCATGAGCAGCTTCTACCAATGTGTCAAACCACTCCATGAGGAGTCATGTGGATAGATGTCCCCTCAGTCTATATACCATACATCATCTGCTTTGCCTTGTGTAGGCAACCCCTTCTTCACATGTTGCATAGCAAACAACTTGTCATCCTCCTGCATACCATTAGAAGAAGCATAATTACCATGTTGCCTTCCTCTTTCTCTTTGATCATTCTGCTTCTTGTAGCAATATTTAGCTACATGCCCATATTTTCCACAATAGTGACAATCCTTATTTACATTTGATTTTTTTCCATGACTCATTTGGGACTTCTGCCAAGTGCATCTTCCTCTAGATGAGTAACCCCCTCTTCTACGAGCATTTGAAGCACCTATATTTGCTTGAGGTTGCCTATTTTTCCATTCAGTACCTTGCTATCCACAGGTTGCATATTCATTTCCAGCACCTCTTCCTCTAAAGTTTGATCTTCCTCTTCCACCTCTACCCCTTTGATTTGAGTAGAAGACACTGTCCTTGCTATTTTTAGACCCACTGGAACTTGTATTGAGTCCAAGTTTCACTTCTTCATGCAATAGAAGTGCCACAAGTTTATCAAAGTAGGCCGCTCCTAACGTACTGATATGGAAGTATCAAACTGCTTATACTACTCTCCAAGACTATGGACGATAGTGGCCACTCAATCATCATCCTCAACTTCAGCTCCAATTGAGCCTAGTTGTTCTGCAATGGTTCTAATCTCACTCACATAGTCTTCAATAGACATTCCATTCCTGAATATGTGGCTGAATTTTTGCTTCAATTATGTCTTTCTTGCATGAGTGACATGCCCATAATTCCTAATCAATAAGTCCCAAGCAACAGTTGGTGAAGTGCAATTTGCAATTCGCATAGCTTTTGTGTCTAACACACATAAGGACAGCCAATGCAAGACCTTGCTAGCCTTTTCCAACCATGTCCTATGTGCCTTTAATTGATCCTGTGAGGTCTATCCTCTAGTAGCTTGGCTCATCTTCAAGACCTGTGACTAGGTCCCAATCGCCTCTTCAATTAAGAAATTTGACATCCTAAACTTCCATAAAACAAAGTTGTTGTAGTCCAGCTTCTCACCTATTGTTTGAGTGATAGTGACCTTCTCTCTTTTGTTTGCCATTCCAAAGTCTTCAACTTTGCAAAACAAGATTTGATGTGTAGAGAGTCAATTTCCCAAAATGCCAGTAGGCAATGTACTTCAATGACTTGTAGTGCAACCAGTTTTTACTAAAATTTTGCAGCAATGACCATTGTTGCATTCTCAGCCAGTACATGTCCTTTGTTCCCATTCAACCATTGTTATAATGCCCCCAACAAACTTGCGTTTCAATCTGATGTGATGACTGCAAGTCTTGGCAAAGAAGCTACTACCTCTCTTTTTGCAGCTTGCAAGGAGAACACTGCCTATACATTATTCTTGTGTTTGTTGCCCATAAACAGGGTGCCTATTTATGGGTAGATAAGGGGCTACTCTTGATCAAGAGAGCAAAGTACCTTCTAGAGATGCTATGCTATTCACCACTCCAGTGGTATTCCTACTTTGCTTAATACTGAATATGGGGCCAAAGAAGAGGGTAACTAACAGATGAATCACTAGAGAGAGGATGAAGAAGACAAAGTTCTTGTTACCCTCTTAAAACAGGCTTGTGTCCTGTTGTCCAAGACAAGTCATCAATGAGGAGTAAACCCAATGTTCACATCAAAATCCTAGCAATTGCAGAATGTGTTCCTTCTATCAAATCAGTTATTTCATTGGGTATCAATGTTAGTGCCACTCTTATATTCTCCTTGCCAAGGTACGATGCTATTATAGATGCCTACATAGAAGGTTTGGAAGTAATGGCGGCAGCAAATCTAGACTTGTCAAAAATAGCCAGTATAGCCTCATTCTTTGTCAGCAGGGTTGGTTCTCTGGTTGATAGAATATTGAAGGAGATTGGAACCCTAGAAGCACTCTCTTTATGCGGAAAGGCAGTCATAGTCCAGGCTGCATTGGCCCACACTCTTTACAGAGAAAAAACTTCTCTGGGCCTCGCTAGGAATCTTAAAAAAATCATGGAGCTATGAAACAAGAATGTGATCCTACCATTGCAACACATTAAGGTTTTATGATGTGACTATTTAGCATATCTTCATTGTGGAAAACTCAATTATTTTACAAATTTCAAGTTGTTTCTCCTTCCATTCATACTCCTGCCTAATCTTGTGCTCCTCAGCCTCAACAATTTGCAATTTCTCAATGTTGAACTGCTATAGAGGCTTCCACCACTGGAGCCCCGAGAGGAACACCAAGGAAAAGGGAATTCTCTTGCAAGAAAATCTATCTTGTAACATCAACAAGCTTGTTTATCATGTTTCATATGATCACAATGAAGAAAAGAACACCAGGCACAACAAATCTTCATACAGCATCATGTAAATCTCCCACGGTTTTTAATAGAATCAACCATATTCTTCAACATCCTCATAGAATCCATCAATATCACAAAGAAAGCAAAGAAATACACCATCTTTGAATGGAAATACATCACATAGTATTCATCTTCAATATCTTCATAGTCTTCTCTCTCAATCTCTCATATACAATCACTTTGTTTCAGTAGAATTGGCTATCTCTGACTCTCTTTCTGTCTCTCCATCAATAATACATCATATCATCACTACAATCTCTCAAAATTACTCTCAATAATCACTCTTAGGTCGTGGATACCCCTCCCAAGAGGTATGTCTGATATGAAGGGTCACCAGAGCCACTACAGTGTCTCTTCACAGCTCACTACTGTCACTTCACTCTAGTCTTCTCTTGAGTCTTGAGCAGCTACTTCTTCCACTTCTTTCAGCTCTTTTGCACTTGTATTCACCTCTTTCCAAGGCTAGAAAACTTTCCCAAAGTCACACATACATTCCACAGAACACTTACAGAAGCATACAGAACAGTCTACAGAACAGTACCAGAACAGTTACAGTACAGAACAGAACAGAAACAGAAGCTCTACAGAAGCAGAAGCTCTACAGAAGACCTACAGAAGGTTACAGAAGATCATCAAAACCACATAACTCACTCTCAAATCATTCCAAAACTCTCACAAACCATTCAATAAACTTTCACAATATCTCATTCTTCATCAATCAATACTCCATCCCTCCTTACAGAAGACAATCAGAACAAAACAGACCAAAACAGAGCAAAACAGAAGGTATACAGAACCAATCAGAACCTATCAGAACATCATAAAAACATCAACAAACATCATGATCTTCCAAAACACAATCAATATCATCCAAAACACTCTCAAACCACTTCCAAATCAATCAATCATCTCATAAAATCAACCATTCAGCTCTCAAAAACAACAAAAATCATCCAAAAAACAAGTCATTTCAACACTCAACATATCCCCACACTTAATAAGGAAGCGTCCTCGCGACCCAGGAAAAAGGGAATACAAGTTCATTTCAAAGCTTCACTTTTGATCTTCAATATCTTCTTACAAAGAATCCATCCACCACGACCCCATCTTATAACCTGTTTCTGATATAAAAATACAAAGAAAGGAAAACTCTATTGACATTAACACCTCTTATCAAACTAAAAATCATCACAAATTTGTAAAGGATATAAGAGTTTGCTTCTTCGTCATCATCTTCAGCTGCTTCAACTCTCCAGCCACGACCCCAACTCGAAAAATCTCCAAAACATAGCTCGGACACAAAATCCAATAGGAAACCACCACGTTCGTTTGACATACATGAACTCACAACACAAACACTAATACACAACACAACCATCTGAATGACTTCTTCAAAAAGAAGAGTTTGGCATTAAAAAGCTTGCACCATACATTGGAAAGGCATCAATGAAGATGATCCCTCTTAAAAGATTGATGTTGTCTGAATCGATCCATAGATAAGGATTCATCTACAAAGTTTTTAGGAGGATTTTGAAAAAATTGGAGACAACACATCCTTTCCAACAGGACTAGGTATCTACTAGGCAAACAGAGGGCATGAAAATACAATATCTCCAGCTGTTGAGAATCAATGCTAACATTGACATTCATGCACAACTTGGGGATAGGCTTTGAATCAGTATGGGAATGCCTATGCATATACGCCAGGTACCAAGCAAAGTGAGCAGTTAATCTCACTGAGGGATCTGCAGACTGTGAATATTGTTGGGCAAAATGAACATAGTTTTGATAAGCTTGGCTTGAAACTGTCCATTCCCCTGGAATTACTGGCCAATTAATCTGCGGTCCTGTAAGGCAATCATCCGAACTCCATCCCCTTCTTCTGGAAATCTGAGTATCAAAACCAGCACAGTCACTAACCAACTGAGGTGGTTGAGATATGGAAGTACTAGGAGAGGGTAATGGAATAAGAGAAAGTGGATGTAGGGAAGGATAGGAAAAATCATAAAAGGAAGAAAAGGTTAAAGAAGGAGTGGCAGAAATTTGTAAGGAATCACTAAGGAATGGTGTTAACTGATAAATAGGAAATGTGGAGGGTACATTTATGAGGGGTGAAGGACAGGGTGGAGAAGGGGAAAATACCCGATCCTCAATAAAGGAACAATAAGTGAAAATAGGAATTTGAGGGAAATTGGAAGGTTGGAAAAGAAGTGGTAAAATTACTGTGGAATGAGTTTGACAAAGGGAAAAATATATAGCATAACGGTGAGCCAATTGTTGGTAATAAAGGAGGGTAGGAACAGAAGGTCCCAAGAGAGATCGTCTCTGATAGGCATCAAAGAAAATAGCATCAAATGGATTATGTTTGGAAAGATAGGTTAAAAGATCCATCCTCAGTTGGTTAGTACTCTGTACAAAGGTAGGAGCTGTGTTTTGTCTTTGATTTAGGACCACTGACTCAATCATGGGATGCCACGAATTATCCTGACAATCAGCCACTTTGGAGGAATAATTCTGGAACATATCAGCTATGCGCAACTCCAAATGATTGACATAGAGAACAGCCTGTAAGACCACATCCCCCACATACCATGCCATATCTACCTCATCTGGAATTAACAAATCTCCTCGGAGATACATGTATGACATTAGCATGGTGTCTGGCGTGACAGAATCTTCAAAGAGCATTCTGACTACCTCTGTCAACAACTCAGCAGACCAAGCCCCACTCCAGCCATCCTCTGGAAAAGGTAAATCCATCGTGGAAAGCTTCATATAGAAGACCAGCTTCTGTAAATGGTAGTGGACAAAGAAAGAATGGTCTGGTAAGACATAGTCCTGAAACTGTTCAAAGGTAGACCATAATAAGTCCATTCTGGACTGCAATCTTTCCACTTTGTCTTGGAAGAGAGGGCACAAAGTAGCCTGTCTCTGTAAGGCAGCCAAATCCTGCTGTGAAAGAGAGGGAATTAATGAAACAGGAGGGCTTGGAGGAACAGAGCGGGACTTTGCAAGCTGATCTTGCAACTGCTGGATTTGGGAGGCTTGGTTGGCCACTGTGTCATTAGCCATCTGTAAAGCTGAAAGCTTGTCATCTAATTGAACTTGGAATTCTTTCGCTTCGGTGGACATCGTCTCCTTCTCTGCTGAAAGGTTAGTAACCTGTGACTGAGCCTCGAATAACTGGGTTTTTAATGAAGAAATCTCCTCGCTTTGAGTGGCAACCAGTTGGGTTTGCTGTTCCATTTGCTTAAATAGATCTGCAAGGGTATCCTTAGTAGAAGCTAATTCAGATGTTGCCTTATGCAACTGGTCTTTGGACTGCATGAGCTCCTCATAGAAAGATGCGTACAGCTGTTGAACACAGGCTGTCACTGACAACTCAATGGAACTTTGAATATCCTTGCAGAGGAAAGGAATGGCATCTCCTGAAACGAGACTGTTCAGGGAAGGAACTGATATATCCAAGGATCCTTCTCTATGTGCCCTGAATAGGTTATTGCAAGTGAGAAACCCAGGGAGGTCACTACCAGAAGTAGCAGGGATAGGCACTGAGGGAAGTACAGCAGGGGCTTTGTCCGCTACCCTCTTCAAGCGTTTGCGCTGTATAACCAGGGGAGGCGGAGAATCATCATCCTCAATGTCAATAGGTGCTGACTCGTCTGAAGGTGGAGGAGGAGGTACTGGATCTGATGGAGGAGGTAGAGGCACAGTCTTCTGTAAACCTGAATAGGTCAAGAAGGCAGACAAATAGGATCCATAGGTAACATTGGTAACATTACCCCTCGTGACTTTAACAAAATGCTGATCCATCTTAGTAAGGAGGTAAGTGCTCCAATCAATGGCAACTCCTTTTAGCACCATCCTGGAAGCTGTGAAAAGCTCTTTGGACAAATAGTGGGATGGCGTTTTGGCAGGCATGAACCTGCCCTGAAGGAACTGACACATCGTCTTCCAGACGGGATCAGTGATCATCGAAAACGAAACTCCTGAAGAGTTTATCACTTTCTTAACATCAAGGACCTCCCGTGTCTGCTTCTGCAATAGTTTGAGAATCTCTTCATTAGAGAAGAGTTGTCGAGTGGTCACAAAAGGTTCCCCTTTGGAGGGTAAGGACAAAGCCTTCCCTAAGCCTCGAGATGTCAATGTCATAGACATGCCTTGGACTACTCCTGTCTTCTTGCTGTAAGAGGCCAGGAACTCATCACAGACGGACGGATCCTCAGGAAGTAATGGAAAAGGAGTGGCCACAAAAGCAGCAAGTCCTGCCTTCGTGAGGGGCTCAAAAGTAAGTAGGGACGAGTAATCCCTACTAACTAGTGGGACGTACTGGATAGGGGGAGGAGCATGAGAAGGCGCCATTCAGATGGTTACACACACACCACAAACACAGACAATCAAAGAGAATGCCTGCAAACCAACAGACAAAAAACCAAGGATAAGAGAATTACCAATCAAAACGTAACACGACCTACTAACCCCAAGCAAACCACATCCTAGAAAAAATTTGACATGACCTCGAGACAAATGCGACCGAAAGCTTCATGCGATGCATCAAACAAACACCCTGAACCCCGTATCAGGCAATAAAAGAAAAAAACTACATACCGTACCCGTAACCGGAACTAAGACATGAAACCAAAACCATACCATAACCGACACATATCAATACGACAACTGTGATAGAACCAAGACTGGACCATGGAAAATAACATTAATGACTACGTATACCCATCCCACGAAACGTTTCATTAAAAAGGGAATTAAGTGCAGTGAGGGGGGATTAATTTAATGAAGGGTTGATTTTAATCAATTATTAAAAATGGGTGAATTTTTATTAGGTGATAAACCTTAATAAGAAAACGGCGGTTCCTTATTATAAATTAGTTACCAATTATTAGGTTAAACGGTGCAGTTATGCGATTCCCGGACTTCGATTCCCGACTGGGTCTCTAAATGCAATTCATTGATTATAATTAAAGTGATGTGGAGCGCTTTTTTGCCAGCGCGTGCTCATGTGACGGCTGGTTTATTTTAATAAAAATTTTAGAGTGCCTCTGTAGCGCACGTAGCGCGTGCTAAGTGAACGGCTGGTTGATTTTAATTAAAAAAAAATGTGTGTTGAGCGCGAATGCGCGTGGAAACGGTGGGTGAATTAAAGGGTTTATTTTAACAATTAATTGTGATTAAGGGGGAAAAATAAATAAATAAATAACAGAAAATAAATACCTGGCAGGGTGTGTATGAAATGCAGGAATGCGCACGGAAGAGTCCCAGGAAAGGAAAAGCAAAAATCACTGATGAAACAACAAACAACACCTTAGCAGATGTATGAATTTGATGTATGGTGGTGTATTGTTATTTATATTTATATTTTATTTTATTTTTAGTTGTGATTTTTAATGGTTGAATAAATGAAAAAGGAGGAAGGGAGGTGAGGGAAATTTTTTAGAATGTTTTTAGAAATTTTTAGAATTTTTTACAATTTTTTAAATGATTTTTCCATATTTTTTTGGCAATTTATGGGTAATTTTAGGAAAGATGGATTTTTCTAAAATTATAGGAAGGCAATTCCTAGCAGACAAAGGTCCAAAAATTAACAAAAGACAGAAGGAATTTTTAGAATTTTTTTTGAAATTTTTTTAATTAAAAAAAATGAATGTTGTGATTAAGTAAGTCACATTGATCACATAAATCACATAAGTCACATTAGTCACAAGTCACATTAATCACTTAAGTCACTTAAGTTACTTAAGTTAGGTTAGTCATGTTAGTCAGGGAAATCAACCTAGGTTAGTTCTGACTAACTAAGTTAGTGAATTAAGTTGTAACTAAGTTAGGTTAGTCAGGGTGGTAACTAAGTTAGGTTAGTTACTAACTTAGTTAGTGAGGGACTAACTGAGGTTAGTAGGAGGTACTAACCTAGGTTAGCAGGAGGTGGGAGGTGGAGGGGAGAAGGGAGGTGGAGGGGAGAAGGGAGGTGGAGTCGGCGGGCGATGGAGGCGGGGTGGAGGCGGCGACGGTGACGAGGGTGCTGCGGGCGGCGACGACGACGACGGAGCTGGGCGGCGGCGACGAGGGGGCGGCCGGAACGGCGTCCAGGAGGCGGGCCGGACGGCAGAGCAGGCGGCCGGGGCCTGCTGCAAGGCGGCGATGGGCTGGAGTCGCCGATGACGACGGGCGGGGACGACCAAGATGACACTGCAACGGGCGCGGCCGGGAGGACGAAGCAGGCGCAGACACAGTCGGGCGGCACGTGGCGTCACGCCGGGTATGGGTCCGAAAGGGCGTGGGAAGTCGGGGGCACGTGGGACCTGCACAGGGCGGCGCAAGGGCGGGAGTCGTCGGCAGAGGGCAGCGAGGCAGGCCCGCGAGGAGAGGGTGCCACGGGGCAGGGCGTCGGCACGGGCTGCGGGGGGCGTCGTCCACGGGCTGCGGGCGTGGCAGGAGGGCCGGCAGGAAGGAGAGGAAGGAGGAGGAGCGTGCAGGGAGGGAGAAGAGGATGAGGGAGAGGGAGAAGAAGGGGAAAGAGAAGGAGGAAGGGAGGAGAGAAGAAAGAAGAGAGAAGGAAGAAGGGAGAAGAGAGAGAAGAGGGGAGAGAAAGAAGAAGAGGGCGATGGCGGACAGAAGAGGAGGAGAGAGAAAGAAGGGAGAGGAGAGAGAAGAGGGAAGAAAGAAGAGAGAGGGACGGTTGAGGCGGGAGAGGAGTTGGTTGTGTTTTTTTTTAAAAAAAAAAATTAAAACAAAAATAAAAAGAAAATAAAGAATAAGAATAATAATAATAAAATGGGTGGGCGGGCAGGAGAGAGTGGGCAGGGGCTAGGGAGGATGGGCGGGGTCAAGAGGGGACGGATCCCCGTCCCGCGCACGTGCGCGGGGCGGGGTAAAAAAATTTGCCGTGACGGGATTGAAATGACGTGGGGATGACGGTACGGGGTACGCGGACACGACCGGGGCGCGTGGAAACGCCTAAAATCGAAAAGGGCGCGTTCACGCGCAAAACGAGCGCGAGAAAAAACGTAAAAATAAAGAAAAATTAATAACTCCCAATCCGGATGTCAAAACGAAATAGCGTAAAAACGAAAAGTGGGCAGGACGACAGGAGGGAAACAGGGAAAATACGGAACGGGGGTTCCGGGAGGGGTAAAGGGCGTTCAAGTGCAAAAAACACAAAAAACGAACCAAAAACGCAATTTAAAAATTAATATCGAAAGATCAGTGCATCGGAATGAAGTGCAGCAAAAAGGAAAACTAGGCAGAAAGATGTGCCCAACAATCCTATTTCGTCAAAACATAATTCCGACTAAGGTAAGACGCGTTCACATGGGAAAAACCCAAAAAACAAACCCGAAAATGGGATCGGAAATTAATATCGGACAAACCGGTCACCGGAATGACATACAGTAAGAAGAAAAAATGTGCGCAGGAAGGGGTGGCACAGGGTTATCATGTTAAAACGTAGTTGCGGCGGAAGTAGGAGGGGTTCGCATGTAAAAAACTCCAAAAATACTCCCGAAAACTCATTTAAAAATTAATAAGTAAAAATTCGAAAGTCGAAAAAGGGTGGAGGAAAAAGGAAAAAGGTAGGGGAAGGCATGGGGGACACGGCTGTCAAATCAAATTGGAATTCCGATGCAAATAGGGCAGGTTCACATGGAAAAATGTCAAAAATACGCACGAAAAAGTTGCGAAAAGCCGGAAAATTAATAACGGACAAACCATGTATCGGAATGAGACAGAATAAAAAGGAAAAATGTCAGGGGAAAAGCTGTGGTCAGGGCTATGATGTCAGATCATGGTTTTGAAGCAAGAAAAGCGCGTTCACATGGGAAACCGTCTGAATCGTGTAAAATGTTTCAAAAATTAATAACGCAAAAACCGTGCACCGGAACAGGAGTAGGTAAAAAGGAAAAATGGTCAGTTCAACAGGAGGAACAGGGCTATGAGGTTGGATTTGGACTTTGGTGAACGTAGGATGCATTCACAGGACAGGACCGCAAAATCAGGGAAGGAAGGAAAACTGCAAAGGAACAGCCCCAAGGGTGGGTGGAACATAACCGGGTGGGTGGGAAGGGACCCCAGGAAGGTAAAAGCAAGTCATGGTATACATGCATGAACAGGGTAAGGCATATGTAGATGAGTAGGCAATGTAGACGCGCAGGGACGCGTCCCCACACTTAAGACCTTAACGGATAGGGTTAACCGAGCAACAGGGACCTAGGACCATGCCACAGACCATCCACTAACTTCCCCACACTTAAAACATAACCATCACTAAGAAACAGAAGTTTGTAGGGTTAGAAAAACTTGGCCCGTTTCGTCAAAAATCAAGGTTGAATGTCGACGGCACGTCCAATGTTGTTGTCGGCGCTAGAGGGACCAAGGCATCTTCTTGGCACACGTTCGTCATGGCAGGGACCACGCGGCAGCACCCAGGGAGGTAGCTGATGGAAGGAATCGCAGGAAATTCCTTGTCGATGATGAGGGATATTGCACTCAACTCACAGTCACTCAATTGAAATGAAGGAACAGTCACTCGCCCCATGACTAATATCACTCGAGAAAGAATGATTAAAACCCATATCTCATACCCGGGTGAGGAATCGACAAGGGGGAAACGGTGTAGAAGGAGTATGCCAGGGTGCACAGTTGATGGTGCATTAGTGCGTCCAACCCGTCTGGCATAGGTGCAAGGAGAAAGGCAAGGGAGCCTTAGGGTGCAGTGTACAGAACAAGGTGATGTGTCTTGTGTTGACAGTAAAGACCCATCCCGTGGGTGCATAGGGAAACGGGAACATACCTGACTCCAAGTGTCGTAACGTCCCTCAATCTCACCTCTCGGTATTTGATTGAAGAAACTCCAGTCACACTCAACCCACCCTCTGTCTCACTCTCTGTTGATAGATACAGGAGGGCAGCCTTTTCCTGAAACCCATTGATGTAATCCTCACAATCACTTGTGCAAAGGGTGTATGCCTTGTGCGCATTTGATGGTGCAACTGTGCATCCCGCCCTGTGCCGGCATACGGTGCGAGAAGGAAGGCAAGGGAGCCTTATGGTGCAGTGCACAGAAACAAATTGTGCTTTGTGCATTGAGAGGCCCATCCCGTGCGTGCAACACTTCATTCACACTTCTCACCTCTCATTCGATTTGAAGAGAAAAAACTGGTCTCTCGCCCCACCCTCTGTCTCACGCTCTGTTGATAGATACAGAGGGCAACCATACTCACTTCCCCATCCGGTTAGGATGAAAGCTCACATCACTCAAGGGGTTGTCGATGAAGATCGCGTCATCAGTTGTTGAAGAGGCGTACCCAGGGAGGTAGCCATCAAATCGAACATTGTGTTGGATAGGAATATGTCGTCTGCTAGAGGACAGGTAGTCACTTTGCAAAGAGACCCAGGACACAGCGTACCAAGGGAGGCAGCTTCGGAATTGGATCCTGGGAATATCAATCAATGAATCCCCTTTCTGGACTGCTGGGTGTTACCACCTTTTCCACAGCCAACTTCCCGCCCAAGGGTGTTTATCACCTTTTCTTGGAACGAGGCCTGCTATGACAGGGAATTGCTTCCTTTTCTCTCATAACAGATTTGTTTTGTTTTTTTCTTTTTCTTTTTCTTCTTTGTTTTTTTTCTTTTTCTTTTTCTTCTTTTTTTTTTTTTCTATCCCCGAGGGTGTTTCCACCTTTTCTCGAAGAATAGGTCGGCATGACAGGGACCTAAGTCCTTTTCTCCCATGACCGATATGTTTTGTTTTTCTTTTTTTTTTCTTCAAATTGAACAAGGGAATGGTGGAAAAAACCATGTGTCAAAACCATCCTCTGTACTGCCGCTGGTGAAAAATAGAAGATAAGAGATCAAGGCTGAAAGGAGGTTTTGAGGGAACAGAGGGTTGCATCCACTTCAGCAGGAGTGATTGAAGAACGGCTATCAGAAGTAGCATCATAAGAAGTACAGTGCCGCGACAACGAGGGAAAAGAGCAAGTGACCGTAATTGTCAAGATCCCCAAGGAGGAAAGTACTGCTTCAGGCGATATCCATTGATCAGAAAGGGATCATCAGAGGCATCAACGGTCTGCACTTGGACAGAACCATTAGGGTTGACGGCCAGTACCTTATAGGGGCCCATCCACCGCTGTTGGAGCTTGCCAGGAAACTTGCCAAATCGTGAATCATAGGCTAGGACCAAATCACCTTCTTTGAACTCCTTGTGCTTGATGAAGCTGTCATGGTAAGCCTTACGTCGAGCTTGCGTGGCTTCCATGCACTGTAGAGCCATCCTACGAATTTCGTCCAAACATTCCAAGTGCAGGAGACGGCGTTGCAGTGAATCGTCATCCCCCAAACGCTCTTTGATAGCCACTCTCAAAGAGGGTAGTTCCAGTTCAACAGAAAAAACTGCTTCTGTACCATACACCAACTGAAAAGGTGTCTGTCCTGTTGCTGCTTTATGAGAGGTTCTGTACGCCCAGAGGGCCTCTGTAAGTCGATCGTCCCAATCACGACGATGTGCGGCAATCGTTCTTGTCAGAATCGAGCAGAGGATGCGATTGGTGACTTCAACTTGGCCATTGGCTCTGGGGTAATAGGGAGTGGACTTGCGATGGCGGATCTTATACAATTCTGTCAACTCTTCCATGACTCTGTTGAGGAAATGCGTGCCTCTGTCACTCACCAGCTCTAAGGGACTGCCAAAACGGGTGATGATATTCTCGTACATGAACAGGGCCACGCTGTTACCATCGTCCCGCTTGAGGGCTTTAGCTTCACACCACTTTGTGACATAATCCGTACATACGAGGATGTATCTATTCTGTTTTCTTCTGGTAGGAGGGTCGATTGGACCTACGAAGTCGATGCCCCACTTCTCAAACGGCTTTAAAGGAAGGATAGGTTGCAGTGGCATGGCACTTGTCTTAGTGGGTTTCCCCATTCTTTGACAAGCATCACATCTTTTACAGTAATCATAGGAATCTTTGTGAATGGTAGGCCACCAATATCCTGCTAGCAGAGCCTTCCTGGCTGTAGCTTCTCCTGCAAAGTGACCTCCACATGGCTCGTCGTGGCAAGCCTTCAAAACAATCCCAATCTCTTCTCCTGCAACACATCTTCTGAGTACTTCATCTTTGCCTTTCTTGTACAGTGCACCACCTAGCAGGGTGTATGGGGCTGATTCTAGCATGAGCTTCTTCCTTTCCCGACTAGAAATACCAGGAGGGTACTGTTGGGTTGCCAACAGATTGGCAATGTCTGCATACCAGGGAGTGACAGTTTCTACCAAGAATAGGGAAGCATCAGGGAGGTCTGGATCATCCTGCTCCTCGTCTGCAGTTTGTGGGATACGCGACAGATGATCAGCCAGGACATGGGAACGACCAGGCTTAGTAATCACCTCAAAGTCGAACTCCTGGAATAAAAGGAGCCATCTCATCATTCGTCCTTTCACATCTGCTTTGTTCATCAAGAAGGATAGGGCCTC
Organism: Lygodium microphyllum; assembly: GCF_053477565.2. NCBI lineage: Eukaryota > Viridiplantae > Streptophyta > Polypodiopsida > Schizaeales > Lygodiaceae > Lygodium > Lygodium microphyllum. Next base: position 74,507,610 of record NC_141151.1, on the reverse strand, counting down.
ATGATCCACGTAAAATTTAAAATGGGTGGATAGGAGGTAATGGCGAAACTTCTCCAGGGCAAACACCATTGCCAAGCACTCCAGCTCTGTCACTGTATAGTTCCGTTCCCTATCAGTGACTTTTCGGCTTGCATAATAGATCGGTTGATCCAACTTTGAGGAGCCCTTTTGGCAAAGGACAGCACCTAAGCCTTCAATTGACGCATCAGTGTGTACGTGGAACTCTTTCGTCCAATCAGGAGGTTGCAGGATGGGTGCCTCTATCAGACACTGCTTCAGAGTGTGGAAGGCTTTGTCACATTCTTCTGTCCAAGTAAACTCTGCATCTTTCCTCAGGAGCTTGTGCAAGGAGGTTGCCTTTGTCGCAAAATGGGCTATGAACCTTCTGTAGTAACCCACATGGCCTAGGAATCCCCTCAACTGTTTGAGGTTGGTGGGTGCTGTCAGAGCTGCAATCTTTTCGATCTTTGCAGGGTCTGTTGATATCCCTTGTGCAGAGACAATGTGGCCCAACAGAACTCCAGAAGAGACCCCAAAGATGCATTTGTCGGGGTTGAGGGAAATCCCATACTCCCGGCATCGATCAAAGCATTGCTCCAGGTGGTCCCAGTGTTCACGGATCAAACTATAGACACAAAAGTCATCCAAATATACCTCAATAAAGTCGTGCAGATGATTTTGAAATGCAGCCATCATGACTCGTTGGAAAGTAGCAGGGGCATTGCAGAGCCCAAATGGCATCACTCGGTAAGCGTAGGTCCCCCATTCTGTGGTGAAGGTTGTTTTGGATTGGTCTTCTTCTGCGATTTGGACTTGATTGTATCCGCTGAATCCATCCAGGAGAGAATAAAGTTCATGTCCTGCCACTGTGTCCAACAGTTGGTCTGTGAAAGGGATAGGAAAGTGATCCTTCTTCGTCTTGGAATTAAGCTTTCGAAAATCCACACATATTCGCAATTTGCCATTCTTCTTGGGTACAACCACGATGGGTGAAACCCATTCACTGTTTGCCACTGGATAAATGAACTCGGCTTCCAGAAGCTTCAGCAACTCCGCTTTCACCAATGTGGAATAATTCGGGTTCATTCGCCTCTGTCGTTGCCGTACTGGCTTGGCATCAGGATCCAAGTCAATATGATGCTGACATATTGTGGGATCAATCCCCTTTAGGTCTTTGTAAGACCATGCAAACACGTCTAAATTCTCTTTCAACAAGTTGTACAAGGTTGACAACTCCTCTTCTGGGAGACTGCTACCCACCTTCAAGTGGCGTTCAGTGCCTTCTGCATCCACAAAGGTTAACTGCCTTTCACCTTCTACTTCACGGATGAAGGTCCCGCGGACTGCTTCTGGGTAGAGATCCGACTCCTTCAAGGGAGTGGTATCCTCTTCGGATGTCCCACTAGAACTCACTTCTTCTTTTGGTGGAGACTTAGGTTGCTCCTTAAGACGTTGGAATGGGATAAGCGCCGTTTCGGGTTTGGTTTCAAGATTAATTACGTCTTGGCTTGAAGACTCATCTTCTGATAATACATCCAGGAACGTCACATAACAGGGACCTACTGATGCCTGTTGGGTTTGTTGGATTGGTGCTTGTTGGCACGATGCATCATCATCATCTTTCTTTGGCAAAGATGAGTTAGGACGGCATGAGCCACTGCTGAAAGACGGCTTGCTCTTCTTTATCCATTTCTTATAATGGTTTTGGATATGAGAAGATACATTTACCAAACCAAATGGTACCATTGCCATTTTGTCCCATAGCATGAGCTCATCGGCTTCTGATGCTTCTGGAACTTCGTCCTCAAATGTATCCTCTTCAGGTGGGATAGACTCTTCTGGCTCGCTTCCATCATTCTCTTCATCCATATCATACTCATCCTCTTCTGTCTCTGTCTCTGCTTCTGCTTCTGTCTCTGTTGATGCTTCTGGTTCTGCTTCTGCTTCTGCTTCTGCTTCTGTCTCTGTAGGAGCTCTGTAACAGAAGAACAGATTCCCTGGTTCCTCTTCTGCCTCTGTCTCTGTTTCTGCTATGGCCATGTAACAGGGAGAGCAGTACATCCATGCTTCTATCTCACTGTCAGAAGTGATTTCAGAAGACATTCCTGGTTCAGGCAAGAAGTATTCACCCATTGATAATGGCTTTGCATCTTTTGGAAGTCGGCTTACAGTATCCACTGTTAAGGAATGTGCCACTGTTTTCTTGGGAAGGATCTGTTTGACAGCATCTTCGTCTGCTGATGTTCCATCTGTAGCCTCGTTAGGGGAATCAGAAGATAATTCCAAGGAGGTGGATCCATGTCCTTTTTGAGAACCATACAGTTTCAGCACCACTTTGTTGGGTCCTCTGCCCAAGGTCAAGGTTCCTTTGAACCAATCCGTCCTTGCTCGGGCTTCAAAAAGCCATGGTCTGCCTAGTAACAGAGGATAGGATGTACCATAAGAGTTTGGCTTCACCACCAAATAGGTCAGCCAATAATCTTTTCCAGCCACTGTAGTCTTCACATATGGGAGAATGCCCAAAGGCTTGATTCTACTCTGATCCGCCAGTCTGATGAGCCATTGGGTTGGTTGCACACCTTGTAGGCCTAGATCCTTCATTGTCACATCCGTCATAATGTTCACTGATGAACCTCCATCAATCAGTGCATTTGCAATGAAGCAGCCTTCTATCCACACGCCAATCTCTGGGGTACCCGGATCTAGGAAAGCGTTAGCCACATTCACTTCTTTTACAGGCTCTGGAGCCTTGTTGGACTTTGTTGCTGTTGAGGAAGCAATCCTTAAACCACGTCGTCTTGTTAGTATACTTTTGAACCTTTTCCGGCAACTAGGAGACAACATCAATAATTGTCGAAATGTGAGGTTTGGTTTAAAGGTATCTAGATCTCTGACTAGATCGTATTCCTTAATAGGATCCACTGGCTTCTCTAATCGGTTAGGGAATGGGGCAACACCCATTTTCATTTTCCCTCTTTCTTCCATCAGAGGAATTACAGGAACTTCTTCTGCCACTTCTGACACTTCCTCCTCTTCTGTATCCTGGACCTCTGGTCCTGTCTCTGTAACTGTCTCTGTAACTCTCTGTGGCTCTGTAGGGCTCTGTACGGCACTGTTAGGCTCTGTTCTGTTCTGTTCTTCTGGTGGAAGATTGAACTTCACTGTTCTGGCAGGAGGGTTATTTTCTTTCTGGATAGGTGGTTCCTTCAGCTTTGCACGCGTGATGGCAGCAACTTCCAATTCCACCAAATTGGAGGTAGGCTCTTGGGCCTTGGACGGACTATCAGTAGCACTATTTTTCACTGGGGCTGGGCTTGGACAGTCTTTTGCAGTGTGGCCTTCTCCTTTGCATCGACTGCATAAGGGCTTGTAATCCACTGACCTTCGAGGATTTGGACAATTTGGTGAGATGTGGCCCTTTTCTCCACATCTGTAACACTCCACTTCTGATCTCTTACCACCGCCAGACTGTCTTCCTCTATAACTTTGAGAGGGAAATCTTCTGGGTCCGAAATTAGGACCAAACTCTCTAGGCTTGGGTCCAATATCTTGTGTTGTCATTTTGGATTCCAGCAAGTTAAATCTTGCGTCTTCTTCCTTCCTTCTCCTATCATGCATCTCCTTCAGGGAGCAAATGTCCTCTGTATGATTCTTCTGCAAACAGTAGGAACAGAAGGCTCCAGGGATGGTTGGTTTCCGTGTACATTCAGTGGCTAAATGACCTGCTTGATGACACTTACCACACCAAGTATTTGACCGCATCACATCTCTTCCTGCTCCCGCAACGTTGGATATGCTAGCGGTATTCACTTTCAACGTCTGTAGTTGCTCTGTAATCACATCCATCAACTCCTTTTTGATGTTTGCAACTGAGTTGGATAAATAATCCTTCAAACTTTCTCCTCCAGACGTACTGACAGGAGGGTTTTGAGGAGTCTCTGTAATCACTGCATAAACGGGTTGGGCTGGTACAGAGGGGTCTCTGTTCTGGTTCTGATTCAGAGCTCCTGTTTGAACTGTTGGCTGTTGACTCCAGTTGGTAGGGTTCCACTGTTGCTGCTGATTTTGCATTGAGGAGATTGGTTGGGACCATTGTTGTTGTGGTGGAACCACCATTTGAGGTATGGATTGTGGCCACTGAGGATTTGGTGCACTGTACTGTGATATCGGGGGCATCTGTTGGTAGGGATAGGGAACAGTCCCTGGAACTGCATTTGGTGGGTACATCATTCCTGGCACCAGAGGAGGTAGGACTCCTCTTCCTGTATTCATTGCTAGTCTAGCTTCCACTTCATCGTACAGTCTTGCACCTTCTGTTGCAGCTTGCAGGGTGGCTGGTCTTTGTAGCTCCACAAACTTACGGACTTCTGGTTGTAATCCTCTGAGAAACACTCCCTTCTGAATGCCATCATCTAGATTATGGTTAGTCCATCTCTTCAGGATGGATTCCATTCGTGAGACATAGGCTTCCACTCTTTCTCCAGAGGATTGACTTAGGTTCATAAATTCCTCTCTCATCCGCTCTTCAAAACCTTCACGCCTGAATTTAGTGAGGAAGGCCAACTTCAGGTCGTCCCATGTGCCAAAAGTTCCTGCTGCTTGTCTCTCATACCACTGAAACGCCGCGCCCTTGAAAGTGGCGGGGAATATTGCTAACCAATGCTCAGGGGTTCTGGCATTGTTAGCCACACATGCTACCATAAACTCTGCTACATGAAGATCGGGGTCTTCATTGTATTCTCCCTTAAAAACTGGCAATGGGACTACGTTCGCTGGTCTGTCATCAATATTTCCAGGACGGATCTGGCTTGGAAGTGGACCTCCAGCAGGAGGAGGAAGGGCTTGATGTGCCATTGGGACTTCTGTAAAGAGTTCCGCAAGGGCGTCAAAGGCGGCTTCTGCTGCGAGCTCGCTCTCGGCTCTGATTCTTGCTTTCTCTCTTCTCACGTACCTCTGGACTCGTTCTAACGCTTGCCTTTTTATTGCGTCATTCATCAGGGGGTTGACTCCACTATGTTGTTAGTGCTCCACAGAGGGTTAACAGAAGGCTTCAGTCTCTGGAGGACTCTCTTGCCAACATTTCTTCTACTTCTTTCCTCTCAACGTCCCTAAATTCTGCTTTCATGCCACTGCACAGAGGAAGGTATTCGGTTCTGAAGGTGTCAAAATGCATACGTCTGAGCATTGTGGTGGTGCCATCATCATAGTAATGCCAGCTTCTGATGGTTTCAATAGTGTATGTTGTGAAAAACACTCTATCTACCAACTTCCAGTGGGTTGCTAATTGAACAAACAGAAGATTATCAGTACACCAAGCATCCCATGTATCTTGCTGTTGAGCATCCACGAACAAATTCCAACTCTTTTCCTTCTTGTCCCTGTGAACCTCTACAGACCAAGACTCCTGAAGCTTCTTCACAATCTCCCACTTGATGTTGTCTGGAAACTTCTCAATGAATGCCAAATCTTCCATGGATGTTCATTCTCTCTGTTTCTGCTCTTCAGTTTGTTCCCAAACAATTTGCCACCAAGATGCAAGTTTCTGCTGCTTCAATAGGAAGAGGAAACTGTCCACCACATAGAGCATGCATCATGATGGTGATATGTTTCCGCCATTGTGGGATGAACTTCTTGTGAAAAGTGGCTTTGATTATGAGGAATTCCAACTCTTCAGTGGAAGAAGGAATTTTACAAACATCCATTGAATTCTTCTCTTCTTGGCAATGCCAATTCCTTCATTTTCAGCCTCTTTTGGTGCTTGTTGATGGCAAGTTTCCCCGGCTGCGCACCAAAAACATGGAGCCCCGAGAGGAACACCAAGGAAAAGGGAATTCTCTTGCAAGAAAATCTATCTTGTAACATCAACAAGCTTGTTTATCATGTTTCATATGATCACAATGAAGAAAAGAACACCAGGCACAACAAATCTTCATACAGCATCATGTAAATCTCCCACGGTTTTTAATAGAATCAACCATATTCTTCAACATCCTCATAGAATCCATCAATATCACAAAGAAAGCAAAGAAATACACCATCTTTGAATGGAAATACATCACATAGTATTCATCTTCAATATCTTCATAGTCTTCTCTCTCAATCTCTCATATACAATCACTTTGTTTCAGTAGAATTGGCTATCTCTGACTCTCTTTCTATCTCTCCATCAATAATACATCATATCATCACTACAATCTCTCAAAATTACTCTCAATAATCACTCTTAGGTCGTGGATACCCCTCCTAAGAGGTATGTCTGATATGAAGGGTCACCAGAGCCACTACAGTGTCTCTTCACAGCTCACTACTGTCACTTCACTCTAGTCTTCTCTTGAGTCTTGAGCAGCTACTTCTTCCACTTCTTTCAGCTCTTTTGCACTTGTATTCACCTCTTTCCAAGGCTAGAAAACTTTCCCAAAGTCACACATACATTCCACAGAACACTTACAGAAGCATACAGAACAGTCTACAGAACAGTACCAGAACAGTTACAGTACAGAACAGAACAGAAACAGAAGCTCTACAGAAGCAGAAGCTCTACAGAAGACCTACAGAAGGTTACAGAAGATCATCAAAACCACATAACTCACTCTCAAATCATTCCAAAACTCTCACAAACCATTCAATAAACTTTCACAATATCTCATTCTTCATCAATCAATACTCCATCCCTCCTTACAGAAGACAATCAGAACAAAACAGACCAAAACAGAGCAAAACAGAAGGTATACAGAACCAATCAGAACCTATCAGAACATCATAAAAACATCAACAAACATCATGATCTTCCAAAACACAATCAATATCATCCAAAACACTCTCAAACCACTTCCAAATCAATCAATCATCTCATAAAATCAACCATTCAGCTCTCAAAAACAACAAAAATCATCCAAAAAACAAGTCATTTCAACACTCAACAACCACCCCGAAGATCCTCAACATAGAAGACACTTCCTTAGTGCATGATCATCGTCACTTGATCTATTTATGATGAGCTCACTTGCAAGTCCTTATGTCGCCTCCTCCAGTAGTCTAGATTGGTCCAATTGATTGGCGCCTCCAGTAGCTGCTACATACAAAATCAAACTAGTCCGACTGATTGGTGCCTCCAGACTCGTCTGATCAGTCTTGACATTGAACAGAGATGCAGTTGGAACTTGACATTAGCAAAATGTATCCAGTCAATTCAATGATTTTGTCTTGAGTGTATATGGGAAGAGAACTTTTTCCTGCTCTGATACCATGTAACAAATCAAAGAGAAAGACAGCATGCCAGAAGGGTAGCAGGCATGCTCCCTCTTCAATCCATTATCTTCCACTCTAAACAGTAAGCTCAACACACCACACATACAAAGATCAAGTAACCTAGATGTAACTATGGTTAAGTCAATATGACTCAACCTCATTCCACTAAGGTAAATAACTCAACCAAGGTTTATGAGCTTGACTCTTAACATATTGATAGTGGTTGACATGGCTATTGAAGCTGTTGTTATTCTTGGGATTCTCTTAGTGAATTTCGATGGTGATCATTCTCCTAGTAAGCTTCAGTGTTGAGAGACGAAGGATAGAGGTATTGTGTTAAAGGTCAACAAAGAGCTAATAGAGCATTCATCTTTGGAATTTGTAGTACCTTTAATTGAAAACTTTTTATGTATTCTCTCTCCTAGGGGCCATTACTAGTATTCTTACCATACACATGACATATTTTGTTGATTTGAGAGATGAGTCAAACTCCAAGCAAGCCTAAAGTATTATCCCACACTTGAAAACCCAAGCTATGTATAGGTTATGGTGCAAATATTACATGATAGTCAATGAAGCATGGGCTACCATTAGATGGAAAAAAATTTCGCTAGTGAAGAAAAGTTCACTTTCAAGTCTTCTTGCAACACTTTCATTGTCTAGCTACTTGCAGTGATTAAAGAGAATTGTATAATTTCCCAATGCCTTTCTACCTTGCTTTATGATTAATTGTGATGGAATTGAGATGGAATGCAAAAAAAAATGTGCATGTGGCTTAGGGTGACAAGTCTAACCATAGGCAAGATAGACTCCCTAGGTGTGATCTACCCTTGATGTGCCTTGATTAATTTGTGGGGGAATGTGCAAGAGGCTAGGGGGTTAGGGACAAATCTAGCCAATTGGGATCACTAGAGGAACCTAATTTGAGAACCTTGAGGTGTAGTGCTATGATTGAGCGTGCATTTTTGTTTTCTTTTTCTTCTTCTCTTTTTTTGGAATAAAATAACAATGTGATATAATGAGGCTTACATTCTTTCAAAAGAGATAGGGGAATGTTAGAATTTGGGGGCTGAGAATGATTGATATTGTGTAGGGATGATCATTCCATAAGCCTCAATGCAAGAGGACTTGTTGTTGATGAAGAGATACTGGAGGGGAGCTTCGAGTTCTACCCCAAGACCTACAAACCACTTATCGCTCAAGTGTTTCGAACCGAGCGGCCATGGCTACCTCTCACATAGCCGACGTGCAATGCCTACCTTACGGGGGTAGTGAGCTTACCTTGATGCTCGATCGAGTACCCTCCTCTTTCTTGCACACCGGTAGCTCCACGATCCTTGAGGCAAGCTCAAGCAACCTCAATCCCTCTCCCATGAGCTTCATCCTCCATAGCCATGCACGAGACAAGAGAAGAGAAGAGAGGAGGAGAAGATGAAGAGAGAAGATGGAGAGCTCCTTCTCCAAGATCCCTCACTCTCACACAATCACTCCCTCACACTCTCTCAATCCCTCTCTCAAGCACAAGCAAGAAGGCAAGAAACAAGAGAAGAAGAAGAAGAAGCTTTGGCCACACACAAGAATGAGCTTCCCATTCACTTTTTAACTTTATATACATGCCCTATTTTTCATGGACAGTCATCCCCCTTTTTTACACGGCCGGCCATTAGCCTAGACCCATTTCTCATTTCCCACCGTTCTAGTCTATCCTATCCCCAACTGTAATATTTCCGCACACTGCGTGCCGTAAATATTGACTTCCCGCACGTCGTGTAAATCTCGTGCAAAGATTATCACTAGTACCAGCAACTAATCTATAGCCACACGCGGGAAATGGAGACACTCCACCTTACGAAAATAAGGTCGGGGATTCAAACCGGCATAGCCGCGGGGAAACTCCCTCTTGGGAGGAGGATAAGGGGATAAAGGTGGAATTAGAGCAAATTTTTTTATTATTTTCCCCAGCCGATGTGTGGCTGGGGGGAAAGGGATGGGCTAGCATGAGGGAGGTGAGAGGGAGAGAGCCATGCAACTGACCACGTGGGGAGGTTCCCTCTCCCCCCTTGGACTATAAGAACCCCCTCTTGGGGAGGGGGGGAAAGGGGAGAAGGACATGGAGGCAGAAGATCGTGTGAAGGCCGGCTGTGGAAGGAGAGGACGCGCCGTGGAGAGGAGGGTGAGAGGAGGTGGAGGAGGTCGCCAGGCTGCCGTGAAGGACGCGGGGAGGTCGCCAGGCTGCCGTGAAGGACGCGGGGAGGTCGCCAGGCTGCCATGAAGGAGGGGGAGGTCGCCAGGCTGTGAGAAGGAGGGAACGGGTCGTGTGAAGGGGAGAGAAGGACGCCGTGTGGAGGGAGGTCGCTGTGGAAGGAGAGGACGCTGTGTGGGGAGCCGTTGGCCGCTGGGAAGCCGCCGACAGGGAGCTGCCACGCCACATGGAACCACCAGGCCGCCGCCGTCCTCGCCTAGACCACGCCTTTTCTCCCATGATCATTGGGACCCCCCCAACGTGCCCACGTGCTGCCAGAAGCTCTTAGAAGCTTCTCTAGGAAGCTTCCAAGGGGGCTTCTTAAGCCCCCCTTCCCATTACATTGCCCATAGGTCTATCCACACACCCCCCGGGTCTTTGAAGAGAAGGAGGCGACGAACCTTCTCACCGATTTTCCATAAGGCCTCTAGGCCCAGATCTTGTAGAGAAGAAGAGGGGATCTCTTAACACCTTTCCCCAATATCTTTAACCCCCGGGATTTTGAAGAGTAAAAGAGGAAGCCTATAAAGGCCCTCCCACTAATCACTTACAAGGCCGGTCCTAGGATTTTTGGAAGAAGAAGAAGAACTCTAAAGCCCATTCTTGCAAGGCCCATTCGCAAGAGCCCTTTTCCGCATCGTAAGGCCCACAAAATCCTTCCTAAACCCGGAATTTCAAGGGGGACTAAAGCTCTCAAATCTCCATTGTCCAAGGGATCTCATAAGAACCCTAAGGCCTTCCCAAGTCAAATTCCGCAAGTCGGAACTTCGGTCAAGGAGGCCATATATCAAAGAGAATTGCGCATACAAGGGAGACGGACCAAGGTCGTAAGACTGCAAGCCAAGGCCAAAAGTTGAAATCCACAAAGGCTAACTGGAGATCGAATTCGCGATGGCCTCTAAAAAGATCACAAGGTGCGATGCGGAAGGTTCATCTCCGAGTATACAAGTGGACATTTCCCGGAATTCACAAGTCCAGGTTTGATCTATTTGGATTCCACACAAAAGTATTGAATTAATCACGATAACTTCACGGATTAGGAAGCACTCATGCATGTTCGAATTCAACTAGTCAAGTTAAATGCAATTGGGACATGAATTGGCTATTTGAACATTATTAGAAATAGCTTAAGATTTGGAAATTGATCATTGGTACGTTCAAAGGAATGAATGAAAAGAGCATAAGGTGTCTATGAAATTGTAGGACCTTATCAGCAAGTTTCCTTTTTGTATATTCAAAAGTGACGAGCCTAGGACAACTATTGCCTCATTTCAAGGTTGAAATTATTGAGGTACACCTTTTTAATAGGCATGGAAAGATTAATGGCATGTCCCGTTTTTGGATAAATCTTCCTTGTAATAAGTTAACACCTATAAGATGTTATTCGAAAAGGAATAGAAGGCACGAAAATGATCTATGGACTTGCAAGTGGCATGATTATTTGACATAAATCCTAGTAGGACCTAGGAAAGTTAGTGTCCAGATTATCAGGCATTTTTACTTTGCCAAGAAAGGATAGGGTTATTGTGAACCATGTGATGCGTAGAAGCAGTGAATCGCATGTTTACACGTATTGGTGTAGTTGTAACTATTGATCTAGTTTATCACCTTTGGGAAAGGTTCATCCTTGTCGCAAGACAAGTATATTGTGTTGTCTAAATCACATAAACCACAAGGGATTCATTTGGGCATGGTTCAGTCGATATGATAAGTATCCCAAGTGCTAACTAGGGTTTGGTGCGGCAAGAATTGACCTAGTTTTACATTTGTTGCCAAGTTAGAACCGCAAACCCTAAGATCTTACACACATTCGGAATGTCGAGTCAATTGGGTGCTTATGCATAAAATGATCTAAGGTTTTATCCTAAGGATCATTCGTTCAAAATGATGGAACCCCGACGGAGTTGCCTATCTTTAGTACCATGGGCCACATAACTAGGAATGGTTTGGAGAATACCCTAAAACCCTGAAGGTAAATTCCGTGACCGGAAAACGCTAAGCAATGGGTGGAATGATCCCGTGAAATTAGATGCAATACATGTGCAAAAAGCTGCAACATTGTATAGACTTGAGATTTGTCCACAAGAGAGTTTTTGTCATCTCTCGAAATGAGGTTGGCAAGTTATTGAAGGAATTTAACTTACAAGAGGATGAGTAATCATCCTGTTACTCACTTTCCTTGGGAAATAATTGCCAAGGGAAAGGAAAGTTAGGTATTTGCAAATGACCAGACAATAAACTAAACCGACATGGTCGCTGGAACCTACCACAACAAACCTAAAGTATGGGTAGGGGTATGACCCTAACCCAAGAATGATAGGAATCTTGCCAAGTTGCAATTGATTCCGGATCGAATGCGGGTTGCATTCGGAGGAAAGGAAGTCACTCCTTAACAGTTTGCCAGCCAAACGACCATTGGAATTTGATTGTGCTTGTAACAGTTTAGAAAGCACTGTTTGCATTGTTTGCTCAATGAACTAAAGGATGAAAAGATATCTAAATACTTCAGGTTGAAGCCTGAAGGGAGAGGCAGCTTCAGTTACCCCTGACTGCCTGCCTAACCCTAACCAAGGGGGTTGTTAACCGCGCCGGGAACGTGGACCGAACCCGCCGTGAGAGGTCTCTCCGTTGAGTTCTACTTGGAGCAGGAGGACGCTTGGGTGCCAGAGGGGGCTCTGGCTGTAAATCCCTCGCCTTCCGGGCCCTGCACAAGAGACTAACGTGACTCGGGATTGGATCTCGAGGCCCGCATACTAGTCTACGGGCGGAAACTTGGATTAGTGATCCCTGGTGGATTACTGGATAGCCTTCGGGCGGATTATGAATACGCCTACAGGCGGAAACTCCTTGTATTTCAAAGATAAAAGGATAAAATGATAACAAAGAAGTTGTTTGGCATTGTTTTCTTTATGTCCTGTGATAAGATTACGTGAAGGAACCAGTGCTTAACAGGGTTAATCAAGGAAGCTATTTGTTATATGTCAAACTAATGTGGTAGGTAATTACATAACTAAAACAAACCGAGGAAAGTGCGGAGGATGGACCATGGGTCCGTCCTACGGATGGGTGGTCCCGGTTAGCCGGGGACTTTTCTCAAAGTCTTCGATGAGCAGCAGGTTAATCTTCAGCATCAAAGCGAATAACGAGGATGATGACCTAGACTTACATCCTACCCGATTTACGCTGTTTTAGGGGAACGGAATGGGACTATGCCTTATGGCAGAGAGGTCGAGCCTTGCATCCCTCTGGTTTCCCATTCTCCTTGAACCAAGTGCAACGTGAATCCGCTTCGGACCTGGCGTTTCTGCGTAAAGTAGTTCACTCGGGTCTGACGCTAGTTGTTGCTAGCTAATGACCAAACAGGGAAACCCAAATTCAGGTCGATCCTAAGTGGGAACGGCCAAGATACTTCCGCTACGTGGCAGACTCGGGAAGACCTAGATTGCAAAACCCGTAACATTCCATGGGAGTGCCGGGCGGAGTTTTCTAGACATCCTTTCCGATGGACTGCTAAGACGTGTCCTGAATGGTTCTAGTGGACACGTTACACCAACTAATGCATACAATTTGCACAGGAGTGAGCCTGGCGCTCTCTTACAAGGTTTTGGAAGTGTTTTCGCACTTAATGGTGCACTTTTCATTCTTTTACTCTCCTTGGGCGACTCTAAGACTTCTTGAGGGTCGTGCCTATGCATTTAATTTTTTCCAGGGTCTAGTTGCCAGTTAAGGTGCCTTTTCCTTCTTTTCTTTTTTTTCCACTTCCCGTTCCTCTGTGCTACGGTAAACATTACCCCCCTCCTAGCCAAGTGCCAGTCCCATGGCACACTGGTGGGAGGTAGTGGGATAGATGATGCTGTCGCGAGGTGGACCGGGTGAGTAGATGACGCTGATGCTTGTGAATGAGAAGTGATGGGGTTTGATGACGATAACCAGGAGAGATTCTGGCATGCTTTAGGCTCCATGAAGATCCTAGGCATCTTTCACACTGTTGTGGCACCCCGTTAGGTAGCCGGTTGTCCTTTGAGTATCTGAAACGCTTGAAGCAATAAGCAATCCCTTAGGAGGATGGTATTGGAGGGATTTATTCTGGAAAAACCCCCCACACATTGTTTGCCTTGAAAATCTGTGGTTGTGGTTGGAGATCCTTGTCTTTGAGTAGAAGGTTTTCAGTTCTGAGTTGAAGTTCTTCAGTCCTGTGGAATCAATAAGCGATCCGTATATCTTGAGGCATTGGGTAGGGATCATTGGACGATGAGGTTCCAAGATCTCTGCCAATGGCAGATCCATCCGGGCTTTTCTTCTACTCGATCTGGTTCAGTCATGGCAGCCATAAGAAGATGGATGTTTGGCAACATAAAGTGTGTGGAGCCCTTTAGACCTTTGCGGTGAAGCTTCAAAGTTGTGGGAATGGAGTTATGTCCTTCTGATGGAAAAATTCCTTGCCATTGGAGGATGTAGTGGACGATCTTCTTCAGCCAAACAGTCAGTTCTGGAAACACGAACATAACCTGCAAGAAAATTTGTGCACTTCCTAGGGGGTGTGTCTGTCTCACTATGTAGTGCATGGTTCCTGTGCTAATGGAACTGGGAAATGGGTCTAACCTTGGGCAAGCCCTTGGTAATGTCCCACTCTTGAGGACCCAATTCGTGCGTCGTTGGAGGTGCGGTGCAAAACTTAGGGTGACAGATCTGGAAGTCCTGCCCTTGATGTGCCCTAAGTGTGAAATGGGGGAGGGGCTAGAGAGAACTCTAGATGCAGTGAGTGTGGTGCACAATAATAGTGAAGGAAGACTGCAAGCACATGTGAAGTGTCCTCCCTGTCAACCTGTTTAGTAGTAAATTCATCTTTCAGCTTTGCCGTTTTTGCTCTTGTCTGGCCCTCTTTTTTTTTTTTAAGAATGGGAGAGAGTACAGTTGGCAAGTATATGGCACCTATTTAGTCACGTGGCGGTCGTAGGCATTCTAATAAGAATGCGCGACTTTGTAGGTATTCTTTAATACCGGCTTTAGCTCTCAGGGGAGTGATGGACAAGAAGGGGTGATTACACCTTGCAAAGGAGGTGTCACTCATATTTTCTAAGAGCTCTAAACAGAAGGCAAGGAGGAGAGTAGCCCGCATCATCAACCTAGTCATGGCTCTACTATCTATTCCTAGGTTAATATCAAAGAAGAGTGGGGGGAGATGGGCTTTCTCTGCGGCGAGTTTTTGGAGTAGCAAGAATTTGATAAGTCGGAGGTAATTACAAGTGGTCAAAAATGCTGGATCGGGGCAGGAAGAAAAGTCTAAAGAAAATGATTTATGGAGGGAAGTATATCTTCTACCCTAAACACTAAGCACTCCTCAGGGCTCCTAGCATTTACATTATATATTTTCGGGAAGTCATAATCCCCATGTAAATATCTATCATAGTCCACTCCATGCCTACGGGGGTAGGGCATGTATATGGGATCGTTACGCTCTTCGGGGAGTGAACTACAAAATGCGGTCCATGCATCAAAATTGGTGTCCCAAATCCTCCTTCGCCATTTGGGCTGTGCCTCTAGCCTTGGATGGTTTTGGGAACCAGATTGACCTTGTCTTCCCAGTACTCTTGTGGCTCTTGTCGCCACCTAGTCATTATCATGCTCCTTTCTTCCATCCATCTATTTGCAAGTTCGTTAGCCAGATCTTTGATCTTGGCTACGACTCCTAGAGGCAGGGCCCGGTCCAGAGAGCGTGGGAAAGCAAACGAAAGCTCGAATGGCCTCTTATGTAACTCTCGATGACGCCAAATGGCCAACTCCTGGGGCCAGTCTACAGGATGTGTATCATTCCTCAGTGGCATGGGCTCCTCAGGGAGTTGTCATGGAAGTGTGCGTGCTCAGCGTTGGGCCTCCTCAGCTAACTCTTGTCTCCTTCTCCTTGCTGCAACTATGTGCTCAGGTAGATTGGCATCTGCAGGTTCCTCCTGTGGGATATCGAGTTGAGGCGGACTCCGCATCCTCTGTGGCTCTTCGTCATCATCTTGCTCAAAATCCGGACCCTCTTCGACATTTCGCTCAACCACATGGGGAATGACTGGTGGTGGTGGTGGTGGCTACTCCTGCTCCTGAAAACCTAACTCCTTGAGCTCAACAGTGGAAAGGCCCGTACAGCGTAGGTAGTAGAATTGTTGCTCTTTAGTGATTCCTCTACTTGTTGGAAGCTCCTGCTCTTGAAGACCGTATCTTAGAGCTCGGGTGGTTAGCTCCAACTTTCTTTTCACCTTTTCCACTGGATCATCACCCTTAGCTTGCGTCACGTGGAGCACCGTGTTAAGGAAGGCCTGCCGCTGGGTCTTAGTGGTTATTTCTGCAGCCTCAACCCTAGCTTCTGCAAGCATTCTTTCGCATTCTACCACCGTCAGGCGTTCGGTTAAGTCCCTTACCCTGTCAAAATTTTTCCTTTCCCATTCCATGGCTCTCTCCTCCGTCCTTTTCCTTTCTTCCTCCAGTTGGCTCGCCAGGGTGGTTACTACCTGTTGCTGCTCATTTGATAAAAACCATAACTGGTTTCTTTCTCTTAATTTCTGAGCTAGCTGTTCTTCAGCAATCCCTCTGGCTTGGTCGACAATGTTGAGCTTTTGGTGCACCTCGGCCAGGATTTCTGATTTTTCCTGCACCAGCTGCTCTTGGCTTTGGATTTCAGCAAGGAATAGCCTTTTTTGATTGAAAGCCATGGCCATGAGGGCTTCTACATCTTCCTGGGAGGTCTCCAGCGCATCTTGTAATCTTTGCACTTCATCCTGTAGCCGTTTTGCTTCAGCTGTTGAGACTCCTGGCCCTTCACTCTTCAGGAATTTGATTTCGCTTATTAACATGTTCTGTTCTTCTAGCTCTTGCCACGACTGGGGTTCCGTGGCATGTTCTTGTGGAATAGTGGCTTCGCCTTCCTAAACCCCTTGGTAGAGCATTTCCACTTGAGCGACCCTTTGATGTAGATCACTGTATTGCTGCATCAGTAGCTTTAGGCTCCTTTGTTCTACCACCAGGCTCTACTCCTCGTCCTCCAGCCTTTGTCTAAGGCGGCTTTCATTGTTTTGGGCTTCCTTCGTTTTTTATGCTAGCTGGTCATGTAGGGCCTTTATTTCTCTCCATCTATCGGCTTCCTGCCTTGAGACTTCTAGCATGAGGGCCGCTGACATCTCTTTTTCTTTCTCTAGCTCCAGCAAGGCCACTTTCTTCTCTTCTTTTGCCTTGTCCAGTTGTGTCAGTAGCTCGGCCACATATGCATCATAGTCAGTGTCTGCAGGCATGGGAGTATGGGGCGTGGTGGTCGATGCCTCCAGCCTTTGTCGTTTAGGGTCTTGCCGTGACTCTACATCTGCGGCAGTGGGCCTTTTCATTCTGGTTTTAGGCACGATTTCGGCCACTTGCTCACTAGCATCTGCACCATGGTCATGAGATGTGACGTGTCAAGGGGAGGTGTGGGTTGTGCGGTGGTTGCAGTCGTGGTTTCAGCCGTTGTCCGCACAAAGGAGGAAGGAAGTGGATGTAGTAGGGACTTGCCCTTGCCTACGACCACTGGAGCTGCTTCCACACTTGCACTGGCTTCGGCTTTATGGCGGGGGCTTACGAGTTCGAGTTCTCCACCCCCATGGGTCTCTTCCACAGATCTTCGTGTAGCTTCTGCCAATTCGGCCAGTTCCTTCAGTCGTCACTGCTCTTCGGCTTCTTCTCTCACCCTTCTTTTCCTGTCCTCTTCTGCCTTCTTCGACTCCTCTCTTATCCTTGCAAGCTCCTCCTCCTCTTTCCTCCTCCTTTCTTCCTCAGCCCTTCGAGACTCTCTTTGAGCCCTTTTGATGTCAGCCCGTTCTTCCTTACTTAATTTCTCTTTCTTCTCCTTCTATCTCCTGTCACTTTTGTTTTGTTCTTCGGGTTTGCTTGCTCGTGTAGGCGGCACCTCCTGCTCTCCCTTGTCACTTATTGTTCTTTCGCTTGATTCCCCTCCTTTGTGGTGAGGTGGGCTTTGATGCGCAGCTTGCTCCTCCATGACGCCCTCATCCTTTATTGCTTCGTCTATGATGGCTGTCAGGATACCCCCGTATCTGATTGTAGCTACCTTTGACACAGGTTCCTTCCTTACGGAGCGCGTGGTTGAGGCAGGGGATTCTCCTCCTGCTGGTGCTTCCGTCGGAGTGAGGAGGGCAACTGAACTTTGAATGGTTTTCTATATGAACCCATTCTATTCTATCTCTTCAGGGACTCCTGCTGCGATGCTTTCCAACAGCGAGACCCTGATCCTGTTCATCAATGCATTGTACCATTGGCCTGAGAAGAGGGTATGGATCATCTTCGCTTGTAATTTCACTGCTGGGTCTGAGATGTCAGCCAAGCTGATTCCATCCACAGTGTGCACTGCTTCTTTCTTTACCCCCAGCATGGCGTAAACATCCCGTCTCGGCCGTCTCTCTTTCTTGGGCACGAGCCCGAGGGCCTTTTTTATGATTGTTGCATTGAGGGGCACTTCGATTCTTCTTTCATGCTCCCATGTCCTTACTGTGATAATGCCACAGTTCCTGCCCTTGTCAAAGTTCCTCAGGAAATCCGCACACATGCTGTAATCCACGGCCTACCCCACCTTTTCCACATACTTGTGGAGGTGGCACCTATCCACCAAGTCTTTGATCGCAGGTTCCTCCAGGATGGCCTCATCCAGATTCAGTGTGAGCTTGAAAGTGAATTGACTGAATCCTCGTGTCTCGATGCTGATGCCGAATTGGGTCATCTCTTCTTCAGAGAATGGGAGTTTGCCCCCTTTGTCTTGTCCTGCCATGGTGATGACCTGTCAACACACCATGCCAACATTAATGCCTAACAACCGGCTTATTTCTAATCAAATCTCAATTTGAGAGAAAAATGTATGTGCCCAAAATGGGTATACTTGCTTAGAGGCTTGAATTTTAGAAATCGGCCCACAGCAGCAATTGCTATTGTTTTCCTTTGCAGTATTCTTCCATAGAAACTCACTTAATTATAGCAATCTGCTAGCTAGATAGCATAACTTTCATTTTTGCTCTGCTCTAGCTCACATTGCTCCCCCCTCTGTCGGGGATCTTTCAAGGAATCCTTTGTAGGATTAGCACAGGAAGGACGAGGTAAACGTTGTTTCACGTGGGGTGACTTACCTGGCCAATAACCAATCATAGAAGATTGGATTGTATTCGAGTTGGGCATGACAACCAAGAGTAGATGGTTGGATGGAGACTTGGGAAATGTAGGTCAAGACATCGTGGAAGAGATCTCTAGTATTGAGGCGACTGGCAACATGTAATTCCTCTGCGGTGAGGAATTGGTCAATGTAGGGGTGGGCGAGCACATGGTCGTCCAAATGCTAATTGCGGGTGATGGCCAAGACCCTAAATGAGATAGGTGCCACGTAAGTGGGGTCATATTTGATGGTGTTAACTGCCCTGCGTTGCTCAGCATTGGTCATTATTCGACAACCTTTTTTCTCCCATTGGATCCTTAGCGTAAACCACTGCTGCAAGAACGTGGAAGGTGAGCTTGCCATTTGTGTGAGCTCTTGCAACTCCTGTTCAGAAGCAGAATGAGGAGGCTTACGATACGAAGTGATAAGTCTTTTGAGGACAGCTTGTTCCTTTGAGATTTCGTCGTTTACTATCAGTTCGGCAACAATTTTGGGAAATTTAGTGGTCATAAGTTCGTATTCTTCCCAAGTGCATGGTAATGCACGAACATCCGAAGCAAGCGTTTTGTCAAGAAGACCTAGGTCTAGCCTCTCATAACTTCTAGCAAATGTAGTGAAAGTTTCGTCCAACATTTTAATGCAGGTTATTAAGTCATCCCCAGAAGTCGCGGCAAGGTCCTTAGCCAAGGAGAGGAAAGGTCATATCGCGTATGAAGGTTTAAGACCCACTGGTGGGAGTGGTGCAACTGGACTGGATAGTGGTGACTCCCTCATTGGTGCCACGGGTTGGGCCTTGCACTCTAAAGTACTTTGAGGTGCTGTAGGAAGCTCCGGGGGCATGGGGGTTATGCTGGATTCTGAGTGAGCAGCCATAGTGGTTTTTAAGTTCTCTGGATTAGGTGGGTTTAAGGCCTGTGGCATTTGGTCGATAGATGAGCTGAGACTTACTAGCCACAGCTGGCCATGGCTTGCTGACTATGTTCTAGGCACCACTTGTGCAAGCCTCCCTCACTAGGGTGAGATTGCTTGTAGATGAGCTTTTTAGCTAGTCCTTTTTAGGCACCCAAATCCAGGGATTGCCCTCGTAGTATCCTTGTGCTCGTAAAAGATCTTTGGGGATCCAATGTGGTGTGATTGTGTGTCTACATTGATATCGTTTAGACTGCCTCTTAGGCCGTGACGATCGATGATTTTGACGTTTAGGATCACACTTGGGTGGTCTACTCGGATGTGGTTTTTGCCGTTTTGGCACCCACAGAAACTTGGACTCTTTGGCCTTGTGAGCGCTCTTGGTGGGTTTGGGCCTGGGGTCGAGAGCCCGACACGAGGCCGTAGTTTCCTTCTGTTCAGACTCGGGCTGAAACGTGGTCGTAGGGATTTCTGCCCATGGCTTCGTAATGGTGGGGGAATTAAGACAACCCTTGCTGAAGTTCGTCACTATACGCACATTGCCGATAGTAAGACGTACGCGGTTTAGGTTGTAATCCACATTACAGTTTGTTTGCTTCTTGAAAGTGCGACCCAATAATGACACATTACTAGCTCCTTTAGTGTCAGGCAACACATGGAAGAAGGCTGGGAAACTTTCAGACTCGATGGAAACTACCACCTTGCACTTCCCTAGGAGTGAATAAGCGGTACCCCCAAACGGGGTGAGTTTAGCGTTAGTGGGCTATAGTTTTGGTTGACCAATGCATGTCCAATGGTCATGCATCAAGATGTTGTAGTCGGCACCTTCATCAATCAAGGCCTCAAAAGAACACACTGCTCCTGCTGCGACTATGATTTGTAGATACGTCGGTGCCACTGCTTCTTCGTCTTGATCTATAAGGTCAGTTACAGTAGCCATGCGGATGTTCAGTGGGGGCTCTAGCATGGGTGGCTCATGTAATGGATGGGAAGGAGGATAGTACTTCTTAATGCAGCTGCCATTAAAAAAGCCTATTCCTTCACCGTCAAGTGTCTCCAACTCGACATTTCCAATCCTACCAATCATGCGTACTCTGAAAGGCCCTAGCCCCCAAAACTTCATCTTCTGTTTATGTCCTTTTACCGAGTATAGCAGAACAAGGTCCCCTTGTTCGAAGTCTCGCTGCTTGACATGCTTGTCAAACCACATCTTTCGTCGAGCCTTTTCACAAATCAGAGAGTGAGTGGCGAGGAGTCGGGTCTCCATTAAGCGCTCTAGCTCCACTAAGCGGTTGGTCCAAGCCTCTCTTCCCTCTCAATGCTCCTGGACTGCTAGCCTCAAGCTAGGGATGAAGAATTCTAAGGGTATAATGGCTTCAGTTCCGTACGTCAGCGTAAAAGGCATCTGTCCTACAGCCGTTTTATAAGTCGTGCGATAGGCCCACAAGGCCGCCATTAGCTTGTTGTCCCAATCACTTCTTGAAGTAGACACAACTTTTGTAAGCACGTTGACTAAGATTTTATTTGTGGATTCGGCTTGGCCATTAGCCTGAGGGTAATAGGGAGAGGACTTCTGATGAGTTATTAGGAAGGTAGAGAGCAAGTGGGCAATCACTTCATTAATGAAGTGTGTGCCTTGGTCGCTTACAAGTTCGATTGGATAGCCAAACCGTGAAATGACCTGATCCCACAAGAACTTTGCGGTGGTTCTAGCATCATTCTTCCTCGTAGCTCGTGCCTCTGTCCATTTCGTTAGATAGTCGGTCGCCACTATGATGTAGCAAGCTTGGGAATATTGTGCTGCAGGGCTGATAGGTCCAATAAAATCGATGCCCCATTTTTCAAAGGGTTGTCGGGCTATGACAGGGGTTAATTCCATATTGTCCTTTCACACAGGCACTTTGGTCCTTTGGCACTCATCGCAGTGCTTTACAAATTTAGCTGCATCGCGGAAGAGGGTGGGCCACCATAGTTGGGATTGTAGCACCTTTCGGGCTGTTGTGTCCCCGCTAAAGTGTCCTCCAGCGATTCTGCCATGTGCTTCGTTCAATGCGTCGTGCATCTCGTGCTCACATACGCATCTGCACAATAAACCGTCTTGTCCCAACCTATAGAGTTGGCCAGCTATCAGTTGGTATGTCTGAATTTTCAAGATAAGTCTTTTCAGCCTGGCCTTCTCAATGGGTCGCTTTGGTAGTCCATTTTCTAGCACTTGCACTATGTCATTGGCCCAATACGACGTCAGATCAGCTCTAAATAATTCTCGTTCACTAGACAGGTTAAATAGATGGGCATCCGGCAAATCATCAGGCACGCCTTGTCCAGCAGCTTCTCCTGTGGGTATGCGAGACATGTGGTCAGCCATGTAATGCTGCTTTCCCTTGCGTACAACCACAGAGAAGTCAAACTCCAGTAAGAGGAGTAACCATCTAGCTATGCGCCCCGTAGCGCAAGGCATGTTCACAAGATACAACAAGGCTTGATGGTCAACAAAGAAGACAAAGGGAGTGGCCAACAGGTAATGCCTAAATTTCTTTACCGCAAATACCATGGCCAACCCCTCCCTTTCTGTCGTGGAATAGTTCATCTCGGTCCCTGTGAGCTGCCTGCTAGCAAAACTCACCGGGTAATCCAAGTTATGTTCACCAGGCTGGCATAGCACGGCTCCAATAGCAAACTTAGAGGCGTCTATGTGTACATGAAATGTTACGTTCCAGTCTGGGGCTCGTAAGATTGGTGCAGTCGTAAGAGCCTTTTTCAACTCCTCATATGCACGTTGGTATTCCTCCGTCCACTCAAACCCTATCAATAGCTTGTACAAGGGTCTAGGTATTAGTGCGTAATTTAGTACAAAGCATCGATAATATCCAGTGTGTCCCAAGAAGCACTGACCTCCCTTGTAGTTATCGAGTGGCAGTAAGTCAACAATGACTCTGACTTTGGAAAAGTTAGTAGCAATGTCGTTCCTTGACACTACGTGCCGCACTTTAAGGGGTTCAACGAGAGGTGGTACAGCCTACACCTTTCAAAGACAGCTCTCAATTTCTCCAAGTGTTCGGCCTAGCTAGAGTGTAAACATAAGTCGTCTACGAACACTTCCAGTTTGCGCCTAAGCATGTCCTTAAAGATAGTGCACATTAGGCGTTGGAAAGTTGCAGGTGCGTTCATTAGCCCAAAAGGCATGACAATGTAGGCGAACACAACCCATTCCGTCGCAAAGGCAGTCTTGTGCCTGTCGTCGGGGTGCACTTGCACTTGATTGTAGCCTGAGAAACCATCTAGAAAACTGTAGGCTTCCTTTCCTGCTACCCTCTCAAGCATGTGCTCGGTGTAAGGTAAAGGATAGTTATCCCTCTTTGTAGCGGCATTCACTTTTTTTTAGTTCACGCACACTCAAATTTTTCCATTTTTTTTCATGACAATCACGATAGGTGATACCCAGTCCGTGTACTCGATCTCATATATGAAACCTGCCCTCATGAGTTTATCAATCTCCTCTTTTATTGCATGGGCGTGCTTGGGATTCATGGGGTAAGGTCGTTGTTTCATTGGCACTGCATCTAGGACCATTGGGATGTTATGAGTCACAACCCTAGGGTCGACTCCCTTAAGTTCGTCCAATGTCCAGGCAAATACATTAATGTACTCTTGCAGGAGCGCAATGAGTTCGGTCTCTTCATCC
Organism: Lygodium microphyllum; assembly: GCF_053477565.2. Taxonomy (NCBI): domain Eukaryota; kingdom Viridiplantae; phylum Streptophyta; class Polypodiopsida; order Schizaeales; family Lygodiaceae; genus Lygodium; species Lygodium microphyllum. The sequence continues at coordinate 74,484,360 of NC_141151.1, read as the reverse complement.
TCCACCAAGTCATCTGCAACGAACACCGGTCTTGGTTTTTCACCTACCCCGGCCAAGTTAACCTCTTTGACTTTGGCGGGTCCCTCGATCTGTTCATAGTCTGACCTTGTCTTTTTGCACCTAACAGAATCACCACTCTGTCACCTTTTTTAAATTTTGTAAACCATTTGGGAAAACCCTGTGGTTTCTTCTGCCTTTCCGCTTCTAAGTCCCTTGCTTGCTTTCTGGCCTCCTCTTTTAGCCGCCTGCGCCTCATGTGGACTGGCAAGTCTCCCTTTGTGCATTTGACCTTAGAGGGTTGCAGTATTTCAGGATCACTTTCATGTTGAGATACCGAGCTCCACTCGTGATATGCTAGGGTGATCGTTGCGCATTTATGTCACCGACTTGTCAGTTGCAAATGCGGTTGGTACACCGCCCATGAATAATAGCTAGATGACAGCTATCCTTATCTATTCTAGTTCATGGCTCAGTTAGTATGCCACCTTAGTTAGTTGAGTTTGGTTTGAGATCCATATATAGGGTTCTTCTATTTCTTTGTATGAGAGTTCTTTTTGGCTTACACAACTAAGAAGAGGAAAACTGTTTTTAGCCTCCACCTCTGTGTGTATTCCCCCATTGTGCAAGCAAGAAAGCTACAAGTGAGACTCCTTCCTTCTCTCCCACAATCTTGACATGGTATCAGAGCCTTGTTCATGGTAAGGAGCTCAAGAAAGCAAGCCAAGCTCACGTTGTTCTGGTAAGAGGAGCAGTGTTGCTTTCATTTTCTGTTTTGGGAGCAGATCTCTGCAGGTAGCACAGCCGGAAATTGCAAGAGTGCATTGTCTCAGGTTGAGACACCCTTTGCGGTGAAGCAAGAGGGCAGTATATGCTGCGAGAGAGGCCTTTAGCCCTTGGCAACCCTGTTTTTTTTATTTGAGGCCATTTCAGGGCCTGTTTTGGAGGAGGAAGTTTTCTGCATGCACTCTGAAAAAGGCCCAGTTTTATGCTGTGCAGCCACTATTCTACAGATCGGCGAAAAGTTACTGTAGAAATTGCATCGTATGCCTATGCACAGAGACATTGGGAGTTACAGAATCATCCTTGTTGCCTGTTGATGCAAAATTGTCACTAGGAAGTGACTGTGTGGTTAAATACCACTTTTGTCAGTTTTGCATATTTGCCCTTGTGAGGCTGAAGCCATGTTCTCTGCAGTGACAGAATTTTTTGCAGTATTCTGTAATGGCGTCTGATTCTCTTTCACAGATTGTAACTGAAAAACTTGACAAGAACAACTTCCAAGCATGGAAGTTTAGAATGACGAATTTCCTTATGGGAAAAGGATATTGGGAATTTGTTGCAGGAAATGAAGAAGAATCAGTTCTTCCTGATGTTCCCAATCAACAGCAAATGCAGGCATTCAAAGCATGGCATGAGAGAGCCAGGAAAGTTATGTACTGGCTATCTATCAGTATTTCAGACTCTATGATTATGCATATTCAGGATGCAAGTACGCCAAAGGAGGCATGGGACACATTGTCAAAAATGTATAGCACAAATACGCAAGCCAGGAAAATGCAGCTCAAGCAAGAGTTGCATAATGTGCAAAGAGAAAGTATGAGCATCAATGACTATCACATGAAGGTGAAGAAGATTGCAGATGCACTTGCTTCCATTGGGTCGCCAGTGGAAGATGATGATTTAGTTTCTGTGACCTTGAATGGTCTAGGAAAGGATTATGCACAGTTTCAAACATCCATTTCCATCCGTGAAAGATTTCCTGATTTTGAGGAGTTGATTGCTCTTCTAATTTCTGAGGAGCAGAGAAATGGTGGTGCATCTTCTTCAGGAGGAACTTCAAAAGAAGCTGTCTTCTACTCAAATGCTGGAAGAGGTAGAGGCAGAGGTAGAGGAGGCCGATTTGGAGGTCGTGGTAGAAATCAGAATATGCAGCAAACTCAAGAAAACCAGTCCTATGGAGGAGGACGTGGTAACTCTAGAGGCAGGGGGAGCCAAAGAGGTCGTGGTGGATGGCAAAGAGGCCAAAATGCAAACAGCAATGTTGAATGCTACTACTGTGGTAAAATGGGTCATATGGCTAAAGACTGCTATAAAAAGCAGAATGACATCGTGAATGGGAAATTGCAACAAGGGAATTATGCATCTTCTAGTAGACAGGGTGATGACAGAAATGAGCATTTGTTTATGGTGCAGCACATGAACAATTATGTGACAAGTGCATAAGAAAGCAATGATGTATGGTATGTTGACTCAGGTGCATCAAACCACATGACAGGTCATGCAGAATGGATGGAGGATGCAAGGAAAATGGAAAAACCAAGATTTGTGGAGACTGGTGATGATACTGCACATCCTATTGTGCAGATTGGAAAAATTTCTTTGTCTATGCAGGATGGGAAAAAGAAATACATGTCCGATGTATTTCATGTCCCGAATATCACCAAGAATCTGGTTTTTGTTGGTCAAATGGTTGAGCAGGGCTTGCAGGTCATATTTAATCCTCATGGATGCTTTGTTGAGGATATGAAAAATAAAGGTCGCTTGATAGCAAAAGGAAAGAAGAAGGGCAGAATGTTTACGTTGGATGCAGACATGTCTGAATTGAGTGCAGCAATGTTTGCACATGGGACCGATGTAGGTGCAGATATTGATATCTGCACAAACGCATTGGTCATGTTAATGTACAGCGATTAAAATCAATGCACGCCCAAAATATTGTTGCAGGATTGCCTAAATTCAAGGTTGCAGAAATGCGTAAGGTATGTGAAGTCTGTCAATTTGGAAAACAGGCAAGGAAACCATTTCCTAGACATGTTCAAGAGAGTAAGAAGCCATTGGAATTAATCCACTCTGATGTGTGGACCACTAAAGCTGCATCTCTTGGAGGCTGTCATTATTTTGTCACTTTTATTGATGACTATAGCAGAAAAGTTTGGGTGTATTTTATGAAAAAGAAAAGTGAAGTTTTTGGGCATTTTAAAACTCTTAAAGCTATGGTTGAAAATGAAACAGGCCTGCAAATAAAATGCCTAAGGTTAGATGGAGGGGGAGAGTACCTCTCAAATGAGTTTGCAAGGTTCCTGCAGGAGCATGGCATAAAGCAGCAATATTCATGCAGTCATACCCCACAACAAAATGGAATTGCAGAAAGGAAAAACAGGCATATTGGAGAGGTATCTCGTGCCATGCTCAACGAAAAAGACTTGCCAGATTTTTACTGGGCTGAAGCAGTTGCTACAACAGTCTATATAATGAACAGGACTCCCACTGCAGCAATACATGGGATGACTCCAGAGGAGAGGTATACTAGTAGGAAACTAGATATTTCTCATTTGAAAATTTTTTGTTGCATTGCCTATGTACATGTGCCAGATGAGTTGAGATCCAAGTTGGATCCAAAAGCTGAGAAGTGCATCTTTATTGGTTACTCTCTGCAGCAAAAAGGGTATAGATGCTATAACCCTTCTACTCGTAAGTTTACAATGAGCAGAGATGTTGTTTTTGATGAGATGAGTAGCTGGTATAAACCAGTAAATGTGATTGATGATGTAGATGCACAAAACGGTAATGCTGCACAGAATTCACAGCAGCAGTCACAAAATATTAGTGGACCTGGAGCGTCCTCTAGCAGTGGTTCGCATTCTTCGCCATGGACAGGCAGATTGAGATCAGGAGAATCTTCTCAAAGCAATGGAGATAGTGGTATTCAGGTATCACGAAAAGGAAAAGAGAAGGTAGATCAGCCCATGTTTGATGTGAATGCAAGTCACTCTTATGTGGATGGCGAATCCAGTGGCTCAGAACAGAGCATTGATGATGAGTTGGGTATTCCTTCTATTGTTACACCTGGAGTAAGGAAGACCAGGGATGTTTTGAGAGCACCTGGGAGTGAACCAACTTTGCGCAGGTCTACCAAAGCTAGGTATCCTGTGGATAGGCTGAAATATGATGGATTTACAGCCATTCACTATGCATATATGGTCAAAGTGATACAGGAACTAGAACCCACTTCTTTTGAGCAAGCCATGGGAAAAGAAAAATGGGAGAAAGCCATGGATGAAGAAATGGATGCCTTGGAAGCAAATGCTACATGGGAGTTAGTACCTTTGCCTAAAGGTAAGAATGCAATTGGCTGTAAGTGGGTTTATAAGGTGAAGCACAATGCAGATGGTTCTGTGAACAGATACAAGGCAAGATTAGTAGTCAAGGGATATGCACAAACATATGGCATTGACTATGAAGAAACATTCAGTCCGGTTGCAAGGATGGCAAACATAAGAGCAGTCATTGCTATGGCTGCATCAAAGGGATAGTCTTTACATCAGATGGATGTAAAGAATGCCTTCTTGCATGGTGATTTGCAAGAAGAGGTCTATATGGAGCAGCCACCAGGTTATGTGCATGCTGTTCATCCTGAGTTTGTTTGCAGGTTGAAGAAAGCCTTGTATGGCTTGAAGCAAGCACCTAGAGCATGGTCTGACAAGATAGGACAGTATCTTGTCACTATTGGCTTTCAGATTTCCAAGGCAAATTTCTCACTTTATGTGAGAAAAATAGAGAAAGGTATTATGCTACTTGTGATTTATGTTGATGATTTGATTATGACAGGTGACAGTGATGAAGATATCCTTCATGTGAAAATGCTATTGAAGCAGAAGTTTGAGATGAAGGATTTGGGAGAGGTGCATTATTTCTTGGGCATTGAGGTGATTAGATCACCAAGTGGGATACAGCTCTTGCAGAGGCAGTATGGATTGGACATGCTGTCCAAATATGGGATGACAGGCTGTAAGCCTATTTCAGTTCTTTTGGAGCAGAATGTGAAGCTGAGCGGCGCAGATGCAGGTGAGCTTCTGGAAGACCCTACTATGTACAGACGCATAGTAGGAAGCTTGATTTATATGACTATTACCAGGCCAGATTTGAGCTATGTTGTTGGACTGGTAAGTCAGTTTATGCAAGCTCCAAGGAAACCACATTTGGATGCCACTAGACGCATACTCAGGTATGTGAAGTCCACATTGCAGTATGGACTATTTTATGAGACTGGGGTTCAGATATAGTTGCATGGATACACTGATGCTGATTGGGCTGGTAGTATTTCTGATAGATGATCTACCAGTGGATATGTGTTCTCTTTTAGGAGTGCTGCAGTCACTTGGAGCAGCAAGAAACAGCCTACAGTTGCCTTGTCGAGCACAGAGGCTGAGTACAGGGGTGCAGCAATGGCTGCATGTGAGGTAGCTTGGTTGCATAAGCTACTTTATGATATGCATCAACCTACAGATGGGCCAATTGTCATTTATTGTGACAACATGAGTAGTATACACTTGGCAAATAACCCAGTCTATCATGCTAGAACAAAGCACATTGAGGTGCATTATCACTATGTGCAAGAGAGAGTTTTACTAGGTCTTAATGATCTAGTTTATGTCAGCATAGAGGATCAGGTAGCTGACATATTCACGAAGGCATTGGGCGCAGAGAAGCTGCAAAAGTTCAGAGACCTGCTTGGTGTATAGGAATTGGGATTGAGCTCGAGGGGGAGTGTTGAGATATCGAGCTCCACTCGTGATATGCCAGGGTGACCGTTGTGCATTTATGTCACCGACTTGTCAGTTGCAGATGCGGTTGGTACACCGCCCATGAATAATAGCTAGATGACAGCTATCCTTATCTATTCTAGTTCGTGGCTGAGTTAGTATGCCACCTTAGTTAGTTGAGTTTGGTTTGAGATCCATATATAGGGTTCTTCTATTTCTTTGTATGAGAGTTCTTTTCGGCTTACACTACTAAGAAGAGGAAAACTGTTTTCAACCTCCACCTCTGTGTGTATTCCCCCATTGTGCAAGCAAGAAAGCTACAAGTAAGACTCCTTCCTTCTCTCCCACAATCTTGACATTTCAGTGCTAACTTCCGACTCTGAGTTAAACTCACATCGCTCACTTGAGGAAGGTGTTTCCCCAGGGGGTCGTAGTTCCGTAGGTGCATCTGTCTTGAGCACTGGGATTACCCATGGTTGTGCTACTCCGGCTTGCTCGTAATCCACGGCTCCTATGCGTTCTAGCCAAGATCTGTCACACTCCATTAGCATGACTCCTTTTTTGTTCCGACTGATCCCTTCTTTCCTAGGCCTCAAGTCTGCCCTGATTTGTTCTATCGCTTTTCCCTCTGTGTCGTACTCTATTGTGTCTATCTCTTCTTCACTCTCTTCTCCCATAGAGTGAAAGTCCTCATACTCCTCATCATCCGGGTCCTATCCTTCTGACTGCTCATCATCCCCTAAGCTTCCCTCTTCAATCTCCTTGTCGTCAGTAACTAAAGCCCAGTTATATAACAAGTTCAGGTTGTGGACCTTGGTCCATTTCCATTCTGCTTTAGCTAAAAGGTCACGTAGAGGTTTTAAGTTAGCAGCCAAATTTCCGTCCAATTTATTGGTCAGATACTCTACAATTTCTTGAAGCTCTAATTTGTTGTTGGGGATGTGGGACGAGGCCGGTTTGCCCAGGTTGAGTGAGCTTCTTGCCATCATGCAAAGTGGCACAATTGGCTTCTCGGTTGGCATGGTTGCGGCTTTAGCAGCCTGCTGATGTGGTCCTTCCTCATCCGAGAATGGTAGGTCAATGGTTGCCAAAACGTGCGTCCAATCCCTCTCATCCTCAGGGCAAGGAATATATCTAGCGAGCAATCCATAGGGCTTGGTCATTTGAGTATCGCCTTTTAGCATAGTCGAGATGGCAGCTAGGTCAATAGGTGTCGTCATCCAAGTGTCCATCTCTACCCTCACTACACTAGTTCTGTTCCCTAGGAAAATCAATCCATTGCCCCAGTCCTCTATGACTCGTGCATTCCTCATCCAAGGTCGGCCTAATAGTATGTCGTAATCCACTCCCTTCATGACAATGAAGTTCACCGAAAATTGCACACCGGCAATCTTTACCGGCCAATTCTTTAGGACCCCAAATGGTCTTACCCTCATTCCATTTGCTAGCGTGACATTGAACCTAGCAGTCTCCATAGGAGGGTTTCCCCATGCCTCTAGGACTGCATGGTTTAGCACACTAACACCAGTGCCTGTGTCTACAATTCCTTTTCGAGTCATGTCTCCTAAGGCTAGGACGGGCAAAACTGCGTGCATTTCAGTGCCTTCCCAAAAAGCATTGATGTGCAAAGACTTAGGATTTGAGTGTAGAGTTAGACTTGGGATCTGTGTAACTGCATCATGATCTTGCGGATCAGCACCCGCAAGTCCTGCGTGTCCCTCAATCGAGTCTTTTAACTCCTACCACAAGGAATGGTTTTGCCTAAGCAAATCCTCCAAGCTTAGAGTTACTGGAGTGGACAGCAAGGTTGTGAGGAGGTTACTGGACCCTTGTCTTCCTCTGAGGCTAGCAGTTCTAGGCCATGCATTCTATCTGCCCTCGTAAGTTTCCCCCTGGCCTTGCTGTTGAGTCACTCCTAGTGGTGTAGGTATGCTCCCAGCTTGTGGTTTTGAGGGTGAGACTGGTGTACTAACACTGGAGAAGTCATCCATAGGGTCTTCCAATATGGGTTCAGCATCCTCGAGGTGCCTTTGGGCGTCCTTGACCCACTCCTTGACCTTGGCTATAGCCTCAAGTTGCCGTTTGGGATGGGGATATTCCCCTACTTTGGCATTCCCTAGCTCTACTGTCTTAGGAGCTGAGGTCTCTGCCTCTGCATCTGTGACCTTCTTTCCCATCACTAGCATAGTCGTTTCCTCGATTTTAAGGGTTATCTTTGCATCGGTTCTCTTTTTTCGTCTCCTCCGGCTTTTCTTCCCCATTGAGGTTGCATCAAGGTTACTTGGCCCTAGCAAGGAGATGCTTGTTTGTTTCGTTTAAGCTCGCATCATAGCATGTAGTGGGATGGGCATATCCTCACTACCAAAAGTTTCCACTCTAAAGAGCCCCAAAGGCACCGATGGCATGTTGGTAGAGCTAGTTGATGGCTTCCACCTAGGACAGTCAGGAAGTAGATGTGTGATTCCACACTCTGCGCATCGGAGATCTGCTTTGTCCTTGTTAGCTTGTTCTCGCTCTGGGCAACGTGATGAAATGTGGCCTAGGTGGCCATAGGTCCAGCATGTGACTGGATCCTGGCTGGGCCCTCCAAAGCCTCTGCCTCGTCCTCTTCCTAAAGCCATCACCGGCACTGGCCGATAGTCTATCAGGACTGGGTTGCCCTCCTCATCGTAGGATATGTATGGATTGACATATGTCCCTTCCTCATTAGGCTCCTCCACAAAGTGAACAGGAGCATCGCTAGATGGGTGAGTCACAAAAGGCCCTAGTGGCCTGGGTATACTAGTTGGGTTCATCTCTAGCCTAGACACGGAAGGTCTTGAGTCAGTTGGTGCTGGAAGAGCTAACTGGGCTCCCCTACCAAAGAAATTAGGTGGCCTATTACCTAAGTAGGGAGGGTTGTACTGCTGCGTGTATGGGAATCTCCTCAGCATTCTGCATCATGCCCAAATCTACCGCAATTTGAGCACGGCCGAGATCTAGGATCTTAGCACTCAACTGGGAGGCGATTGCTGCCGCAGTACACACATTGTACATGCGATCTCACAGGCTTTCTAACGAGCTCTTGCAACCGTGCAATCTCCATTCTCATCTCTGCCATCCCTTGGTCATGGTCTACACTCTTTCCCTTATCCTGCACGCTAGCAGTTGCTTTTTCCCCCAAGGTGGTTGATCTCTCAGGGTCCCTCTGGCTTGCACTATCTCGGTTGGCAGTCCTCATGCTACGTTCCCTGAGTTGATCATCTACGCGTATTGCCTCCTCAAAGACTCGAGCTAGCACGTATCGTTGTAAGGTGGAGTTACTGGCCAAAGCCTTGTAGAGCTCCTCACTCTGAATCCCATTCATGAACACTGTAGACATTGCCCTCTCGGTAGGTCGCTCATTGGTAGGGATTCTCTTGTAGAGGCTGCGCACCTGAGTGATGTAGTCCCTAACATCCTCCTTCTCCCTTTGACTGATATTCATCAACCTAACAATGAGGTTATTTGAATACCCCGCCTCCGAAAACCTCTTGATAAAGAGGCCCTTAAGGCGAGCAAAGTATGTACGTTCTGTGTCATCCTGACTGGAATACCAGGTCCTCCCCTTGTCGCCTAAGCACAGGCCAAAGGCTTGAGCTCGCTGCGCAGGGTCAGTATGACCGTTCGCCTCACATACTTATTCGAACTACTCCATGAAGCTGTACAGGTCACTGCTAGGTTCGTATCGAGCTAGTTGTTTTGCTTCTATGGGGATTCTAGCCTGCCCTTCAGCCCCTTGTGTGACTCCCAATCCTGATAGTAGTGCAGTGGCTAGGGCAGTAGCTCTCTGTTCCACAGATGTATTGTCCATGAGTCGCTTTGCCACTAGTTCACTCAATGTCATGCCAGCCTCTGCTGCTCGTTCCCTCTCTACCTTCGGTCCGGACTTGGCTGCCCCAGCTAGGTCTAGTACTCGTCTAGCCTCATACATATCCACGTCTTGCTGCAACCTTCTAGCCCTTTGCTCATGGTTGTAGGCAATTATGCCTTCCAGCGCTCTCTTGATAGCTCTTCTCTCTTCTTCCAGGTTAGCTACCACTTCCTCTATAGATCTGCCTTGGATCACGGTCCTTGTGAGTAGATCGTAGTCGTGGACCCGTTCCTGGACCGAGGTTGGAAATTCTCCTAAGTCTAATTGGTCTTCCCCTTGTTCGCCTCTTGATCCCGACATTGTTTCTGCTTCCAGCTCCATGAGGTTGTCAATGAATCCAATCAGCTCCGGCAGCTTCCACTCCTCTATCTTGTTGCTTCCTGTGTCTTTGTGTCTTCTCCAGGTACTACTAGTAGGGCACTCAGGCACGTGTCTAAGTCTTGGGGTCTTCTCCTACTGGTGGGTTCCTTAATGTTATTAGATATCCTGGTGTGTTTCTTGTTATTCAAAAGTTGCTGCGATCCTTACTCACACGTTGTGCTTAGTGCTTTCATGGTGCTTGGTGCGAAAACAGGCTTTTCTCTTTTCTTGCTGTGCAGACTTAGTGGAGCACAAGAGTGAAGTGCCGATGCAAAAAGCGTTTAATGCAAACTCCACCTTGTTTCTACCCACGTTCCCAGCCTAATTTGAGTTCTCAACTCGGTTCCCGGCTATTCTACGGTCTTTTCGCACCCTAAGTTCAATTGGTCTCTGAGGTTCTAATGGTCAAACTGGGTCTTGGGGGTGTTCAGGGTTGTGTCCTGGGGTCAGGTCTATGGCAAGGCCAGCAAAAGTTCCTTATCTCTTCCTTCTGGCGGGATGATATCCTTGTTCTAGTTTCATGCTTGAATAGAGTTATGTGGGGACCAAGGGTATGTTTTTAGTAGTAAGTTATTGAATGGTATAATTAATGGTTTATTAGGCCAAGAGGGCAATGTATTTGTATGGTGTGGGTGCAGTTAATGTTTTCTTGTTTTAACTAGATAGATTTGATGGAGTACCTAGAGCGAGCTTCTTGCTGCACCAATGCTTCTTATGGCCAAGTGGTCTAGGTGATCTCCTTACCTAATGAGTTCTTTCCGTTTATGTTGAATGGTTATATGTATGTGGGGACTTTTATTTTGTTGGGAACTGGCAATCAAGGCATGAAGTCCTAAGGTTAGGTTAGGTATATCTAGGGAGGTCTAAGTAGTTATCTGCCTCCTATGAAGATATTATTAGGCATTCTAAGAACTATTTTAGAAGGTAGTCCTAGTGACCATGTTCTATTAGCCTACTAGGCAGCTATTTCTAGGAGTTTCTGTTAATTGTGAGGTAGCTAGAAAAGCCTACTAAATAAAAGAAAGAGAAGAAACAATGCCTATATTTGAAGACTATAGTATATGAAGGTTGTAAAAAGGGGTTCTAACCCCTAAAAAAAAGAAAATGAAATGAAATTAAAGAAAAACCAAAGAGTAGATAATCATCGCCTTGCGAAGGCCTGGTAGGTTTTTGGGGACCTTGTCTTCCACGGGAGTGATGTCTAGCTAGACAAAATAAATAAGGATGGTTGGAGTGAAAATAAAAGTGAGTTGAAGAAAAATGATTTAATGTCACCTTATGAGGGCTTGGTAGGTTCTTGGGTACTCTGAGTCAGGATTAACCTGAGACCGATACCCTATTCTCCTTGGGTCACTTCGCTTAGCTCCCTTCTTTTTATACGCCCAAGTATCAAGTCTTCAAGTATTAAAAAATGATGAATCAAAAGTATTTGGAAATGAAAGACGAGGCTATAGGAGTCCTCGCCTAGTAGGAGTTCTTGGTCCAATTGTCCTATGATAGGTACGTAGTTCAGACCACCACTTAGGATGACTTCTTTGATAGTTCTCTTCAATCTATTTGTGTTGGAGCAATTGGTTAGAGACTAGCTCTCTCTAAATCTCTATCAAGTTATCCTTAGCATATCCCTTGTGGGTTTCATGCCTTGATCTTGTTAAGGAGTAAGGTGAGAGCCATTATTGTGCTTTGTTGCATATTTTGTTTTGAAGCAATTTGATGCTCTTAATAGTTTCTTTATGTGCAGATCAGTTCATGGATTCGATAGACTCAGTTGTCCTATCCCATAGTTGCCAATGAGAGTGGAATTTAAAGAAAGAAAAAATGCTAGTCAAGTGCCAAATAATGAGAATTTAAGGCAAAATTCAAAGCTCGAACAAGCGGAAGACACAAATCAGACAATTTTAAGTGGCCGTGAAAGACATGAATTCAAATTACTCGAAAAGATGGGCCATGAAATGATTGTGAATTTTTCATAATTTTTTTGAGTACTATATTGAAGCAAAACGAGCTCCAGACAACTTGAGACTTTGAGACGGATGCACAAAATTTTTCGAAAGTGACATCGGACACCGAACGTGGGAGGAATTGAAGACCGAGCACTTTGAGGGGGGGGAGGTCAAATTAGTGCAAGATTAGTAGAGTCATGGCCTTTGGCCTTTGGGGAGGCCTTGGGCCCCAAAAATTTGACGATTTGGGGGGGCAAGGGAGAGGTGTTTTTCAGAATGATGCTATCAGCAACAACGCCATCATCACGATGATTTGGGGATGGGGGTTGAAAGCACCCACCCAATCTGATCACACTAGAACACAATATTAGTGAGTTTGGGAATCTCTCAATTCCCATTTTTTAAATACTAAAAAGGTGGCACTCGGATAACATGCCCATAAGTTTCTCAAAACCATATTATATGACCTATCATTGGAAAGTTCTTGAAAAATGGAATCTATTGAGCTATAGAGTGCTCGATTTGGAGTTATAGTGTTCAAGTTATGACAAATCCAAAGATTTGACCACATGTCCCAAACTTATGGGAAATTCCCATATTCCCCAATATGGTGTTCTAGCCAATTCCACCATTTTTTCACTCTGATTCACCTATCTCTACGTAGAAATGGTGGCTTGAAGAGGAAGAAGAGAAATCTACCTTTCTCTCTTCTCTTGAAGGTGGTTCATGTGCAAGTAGATGGAAAGAGATTGGAATGAATACCCGGATTATGTGGATGCTAAGGAATGATGACCAACATGGTTTGAGGATCAATGACAGGTTTGGTGGGTGCCTAAAAATGCAAATATTAATTGGCAGTAAGCCCTTTTTCAATGGAAATTCAAATCTTTTATGATAATTTATGATGCAATTCTCGTTCATGTGCAACAAAAATTTGTTTGAAGGTTTTTTCGTAAAATTTTCGAAAATCCAAAAAGTGTATTGTTAAGAGAAAAAGTAGTATTTTTGTCATGTTGGGCAATCAAATTGTGTTCCTGTTGGGTAAAATTAAATGTCAAGATGGATTAGAGTGCAACTTAATTTGTTGACTTAGAAAAAATTGTAGTAATTTATTTAAAATAAGTCAAGAAAAATAAGTTTTATATGGAAAAAATAGATTTTATATGCCAAAAATTCATAAAATTTTATTAATGTGTTTATGGATGTATGGTGGGCCTAAGGCATGAGGTCTAGCCTCAACATAGCTCAATTTTCATGTTATAGTGCGTGATTTGTTGTTTTTTAGACAAGAAAATGACATGAAAATATTCTCTACACCTACCACTGCAAGCATAACATTAAATGGTAGGGAGGAAAGGGATCATGAGTGCTAAATATAGGCTAAAATCCAATTTTTATAATGCAATTTACATATATGACGCATTTATCTTAAAAGGTAAAAGGTTCAATAACACGAGTATGCTTAGTGTGGTGATGTCCTCTATGTAACAAAGCAAAAATGCTAGTATGAAAATCATAAAAAAATTTGGTTTTGCACACCCATGTTGTTGATTTGATTAAATCACTTGTTTATGAACTTGTAGACATTCACCTTTGCATTGCACTACATATCCATATGGTATCAGAAAAACAAATCCTCAATGCATTACAGTTGATTGTTATAATCATTGACCCACGTTGAGAGCATGAGAAGTCCAAGCTATAGGTTTAGTACATTCATTTCTTTGGGAATTGATTCAATGAGGATTATACTTCATCTCCAAGAACAATTTTTTATAAAGAGAGGACTATGTTTCATATGTGCTTTATGTTTGGATGGCGCATCTTGGGGCCAATCCCCGAGGTGTAGCAGAGCCATAGTGGGGCCGCGGCAGTCAGCTAGGGATGCTCCATGTGTATGTGCTACAAGGTGCTAGACACCGATCTATTTTGGGTACTCCCTATGTGAGGAGTTGGGAAGGGATCCATTGGACTATAAATGGTACAAATGCGTGTATGAGTTAGATTAAAGATTGTATCCTCTATATGCTCTTGGCTATGAGGCTGTGGGGTGTCTTGGTTGAGCATGGGGGCCCGCCAACTAGACTCTTAGAGCCAGTGTTGGGCCCAATTTTGGTCCTAACATGGTGTCCTTGGCTAGCTTTTCTATGTTTATGTGTTTTGGTAGAGTGAGTGCACAAGGTTGTTGCTACTTGGTTTCTTGGTTGAAAATGATTTTGGAGATTTTGGACTCCTAAGTGGGCTAGTCATAGTCTCTAGTGGCAGCTTGTCTTTCCTAGACAACTCTAGTTTATCCTTCTTTGAGCATTCCTTCTCAACTAGAGTGGCACAATGTGAATGTTACCTTGCACCCTCTTTTGATTTGACGGCTCCTTAGCTATTGGCTTCATGGTTTCTATCTTACTTGGTTCAATCTCTCTTGTGGTTCTTGTCTTAAACCTAGATATTTTTTTGGGACTTCCCCTGCATTTCCTTGCATTAGGTGAGATCTAGGCATTGGCCAAGAAAGGTGGTGACGCAAAGGGGTTTGGGTAACCAAATCCATCGATTTCCTAAGTAGTGTTCTTGAGCATGTACCAATATTTTGGGTACCCATCGTGGCATCGTGCTAACTCTCTAGCTAGATTTGTAGTGGTATCTCCAAGATCTTCACCTCTTTTTGCATGTGGGTCTTTTGTGGGTCTTTTCTTAGCAATATTAGGAACTATATTGGAGTTGATAGATACTTGGATTTTCTCAATAGGACTAGGTAACTTTGCAATAATGGGTATCTACCTTGGGTCTTGTGTCTTTAGTAGTTCTCTAAGAACTTCATGACTCTCTCTACTTGAGTTTTGTATTGGCTTGTCAATAGGTTGCTTGGCCTTCCTATGTACATAGGCAAGGTTACTTCGACCAAAAGTCGTGATTATCCTAACACAGGCAGGTTCGGTAGTCCACATTGTGCTTTATGGTGTGCTTGAAAGGTCATCCAAGTAGTAGTATTTCCTTTCGATGTCTCTCTATTGGGAAGCACAAACAACCTAGTTTGCAAGCTTTCCATCTCTAAGGTTAGTAGAATTTTGCATTTTCCTAGTAGAGTATAGGGATTCCTTGTAAGGATTGACTATAACATCCATAGCATAAGTTTAGGATGCCCATTGCAAGTCCAATCATCATAAGTGAGGATAATGTAATGAACTCCTTCAATAATGAGAGCTTTATGATGTGCTCTTGCTTTGCAAAACTAATTTGACATAGCCAAGTCCAATTAGCTCATCATCTTCCAGGTCAATGGTGGTATCCTTAGCCATGCATGTGGAGAAAGTAGGCCTAGCATGCATGTGAGAATTACTATTGGGTACCTTGTGGTCAAGACATATGAGTGGATCTGCATACAATGCACAAAGAGTCATTTGCAATTGGTCATGGCCTAGGGTAGTAGTAACCATCATGACCTAATTGATAGCAATTCTAACAAGCTTTAGGCTTATAAGCTTGTGGGATGGGTGATTTATGGGATAAGTCATGAGATGATTCAATGGCATCTTCCGTTCGTATTGTATCCATGAATTGATCACATATATTTTGCATTTTTCATGATAGCTGGGTTGTCTTATTGCGGAGTTGGAGAAGAAGTTTGGCATTTCTAAACATGTGTTCCCTTTTTAAGTTTCAATCATCCAAAGAATTAAGGATTCCTTGTTCTAGGTCAAGAGCATTGGTGGATTCGGCTATGGCAATATTAGAGCACTCAATCCTCTCACTTCCTATGGTATCTCTACTAGCCAGTTTGTACCATGGTCATTCAGCTTTATGAATTTTAGGGTCATTATGGAAAGTTTTGATTTCATAGTGATTTGAGAAGAATTCATGATCTCTAGGAAATCGTCCGATACTTTTTGCTAGCACAGGGGCTTCTATTCTTGATAATGAGTAGAATACAAGAAGAACTCCTAGGTTTGGGTCATATGTTGACTATCATGAGCTAAGAATGCACCTTTTCTTGTTTTCAATTACATGCAAGTGCATAGTGCACAAGTAGACATTCCTTCTTTGCAAAAGGACTTCTGAATGCTTAAAACAACTTGCAACACTTTTAAATAAGCTATTAATAAGTCAACAATGTCAATGATTGTGGTACCTTTTACTTATCTTGGCTTTTGAGCTTCCAGTCTTTCTAGCTCCTCATAATTCAACTTTTACTTTCCTCAAATCCTTGTATTCCCGCTTCTAGTTTATTGTCCATGCCTTAAATTTTGTCTACACAATAGTATCTACATGTGCAATGGTGTGATGTAACCTACATGTCCTAGATCTATATGTGTGTGGATATGATGTGCAAGGTAAATATCTAGGTACATAAATCCTAGGATGGATGCCTGGGTTAGCATGTTTGTGTGCAGCTACTAGTATTGAAGTGAGCATGCTAGGTTAAATGTACATGTGTGATGATAGTGTACCAAGGAGTTTCCTACACTTGTGAGAATGTGTGTCTATATATGACATATGCAAGAGGAGAGGGTGGTGCATTAATGCACAAGGCATATGCAATGGATTAGTGTGCTACTCGAGTGTAAATGTGCCTCAAATGTTGCCTATTCTTACTACGCACCTACACACTAAGGTAATTCCCTACAAAATTTCATGGGTGGAGCTGAAAGATGTTTTAGGGCTGAGGATGTGTAGCCTAGAAGTTTAATCCAATAAAGGACTATAGTGATAAGCAAGGATGGTGCCTTTCCTACAATGTGTATGCATGTTTGACCTACAGTGCAATATAAATGCAAGTAATGTATGATGGTTGTGGTGTAAGATAGGCACATACTAGTGTATACTCTAGGTGTTAGTGCATGGATAATGCAAAAAGTGCACTATGTGCACTGGAAGTGCACTAATTATGTGTTCTTACTCTAGATGCAACATGAGCTATGTGCAAATGCAAGAGCTTGCACACATGCAAGTGCCTAATGCAAGTACATGATGCACTACAAGCTAGGTTTTACCCAGCAATGGAATGGGTGTATGTGAGTGTATGTGTGCCTATGATGGAAGGGAACTTAGTTTATTGCAACATGCATGCCCTTAGTGTATTTGCACCCTAGGTGTACTGGACTAGTGAGCTTCTAAGGTGTACTAAACCAGTGCATGAGTGTATGTGGGTGTGAATGATCACGAAAGCTTAGAGTGTCCTAATGCATTCACAGGGTCACCTTATTGTGTATGGTGCGCCTCAATGGGTGTAGTAAAAGAAAGGTCTGTGACACATGGCACAAGTTTCGAGGAAACAATGATATACCTACCACACATGTGGAGTAAATTGCTCATTATACTTCGAGGAAATGTCCTTTTAAAAATAATTTTCAAACCACTATGCTCCTTTCTTGCTCCAACTTCACCAATATGAGGCAGCTTCATCACAAGGTACAAATTTTCCAATATCCAACACTCAAGGTAAGATTTCATCACATGTAAGGTCCCATAATAATGCATTTGGGAAGTCTTTAATAGATCTTGGTTTATTTATTTTCTCTATAGTAATATAATTTTCTATTTGACAAATCCTAGCTAGTAGTTATTTCTCTATAGTAATGTAATTTTCTTATGATTTAGTTAGAGCATGGCTCTATATCATTTTTCATTTACAAATTTTATCCTTTATTTGGGAAATAAAACCAAAATTTATTTTTCAGCATATGAAATGCAAAAGTAGAGGTTCTCTGTCATCACGGATGTATTCATTTTGTGTTTCATATGTCAAATTTCACAATCTTCTAATTTTGAGTTTTTTTGTTATTTTTGGAGATTTTAGCTGGCTAGAACTAAGTCTACTGAAAGAAAGCAGAAAGTTTATCCTAGAGGCCTTGCTTCAAAGATCCATCAATCCTCCAAGCCTTCTAAACTTCAAAGGAAATCAAAGCCAAGGAGAAAATTTTCATACCATGTTAGATGCGTGAAGGAGATTAGATTTGCAGTGAAGGCTCTCAATAATGAAATTCCAAAACTTCTCTTTCAAAGGCTTGTCAAAGAAATTTGTGACAAACATAGTCTTGATAGTTTTAGAGCTGGACAAAGACAGCTCTCAATTGCATTCAAGAGGCTATAGAGAAGAAGATTTTGCAATTAAGTTTTTTTTAAATATTTCTATATATGTGCTATTCATGCACATAGACTTACACTTTTGGACAAAGACATGATAATTATTAGGAGATTGAGATACATATTTTTCAAAGGTCCTTGAGCCAATCCCCCTTATTACTGATGAGAAGACTTTCAATATTTTAAATGTGCATCCATATAGAAAAAGGAAAGATGATCGAGGTCCTAAGGTTGAATATGTCATGCACAAAAAGGACACAATACAACATAAGAAAGAGGAAAAGGCCACAGAAGAGCAAGCAAATAAATGAAGGGATTATAGAAGGAAGAAGACAAAAGAAAAGGAAGCATAACAGCTAGCATCTTTTGAAAAAGAGATATCGACCCTTCTTGAAAAGATTGATCCTAAAGGCTTCAATGTCTCTTGCTCTTTACCTAGTGATATTAAACAAAAGATTTGATATTATATTTTTTTAGTCTAATTGTGTTTAGATCCTCAAGAATAAAATGAGAAAAGTAAATAACTCTATTCTTTTTGTTGGGATAAGGTATAATATACCCAAATTTATTTTTACTTACTATTTTTAGCAAGAGATTTTTCATGTTTATGCTCACTATCTCCATTCCTTTGCTAGATGTACAATGCATGAGCTCCCCTTTGATATATAACAAAAATTTGAGGTTCTTGATCTATCTATCTCATACTATATGAGGAGTGAGCTTGATACATTGCATTTGATCATTGGTTCAATCCAATTGACTTTGACACTTTGGATATTCTTCTAATTCCATACAATAAAAAGTAAGTAATTTGATATTTTGTTAGATTTTATGAGATTTCATTTTGCTAAATTATTGAAATTGTGAGGTTTCTCCTCCAACAGACCCGGAGGAGTCCTCTAGTAGTCGATTGAAATTCATATCCATGCACATCACCATCTCGTCTCCCCATGGGAAACCTTGGACTTAGTTGAACATGGAAATCTCAGTTCTACTTCACAGGGGAAACGTGGACAAGTCACCCCTAACAGCAATCTAACGCCTACCTAAGAAAGACCACTTTGTGATCAATCAAAGGTAGGAGGGAGGTTAACACCGCACTTGGTTCAAAGAGAGTGAGAGATGGGGGAGAGTGTAACTCAATCCCCCTACCCATAAGGTAAAATCTCAGCTTCGGCCTCCTAAAACAGTGTTAAACTTGGTAACTAATCCTACCGGTATTGGGAGGGTCACGATTGAATTAGCTCTATCTAGTGTTGGAAAGTTACCTGGCTTATCAGGTTCACTAGGATCGAAGCCTCCCACTTTCCTCGATGGGTTTGCTTAGTTTTCTAATTAGCAAAGCATATTACCACACTATTTGGACATATAAAATCAGCTTCCTTTTATTACTCCGTTAAACTATGTTCGTTAAACTCAACCTTTAGCACATAACCAACAATTTAGAAAATCATATACTTTATTTTATAATAACATCCAGAGCCATCACTCCGCAGAGTGTTACAAAACCATATTTCCGCAAGAAGACACCATCCGTGATCAACATGAAAATTTACTGGCTCAGAGCCCCTCTAAGCTTCCCTGAGTCTCAGGAGCCGTCCTACATAACAAGGGCACTTACCACTCGGTCCCATGCCCTCTCAAGTGCTCGAGTGATCAAAATCAAAAACACCTACCTCCCTCAGGAGCGTAGGACCCCCACCCGCTGGTGTGTTTTTCCACACTCCGCAGAGTGTTAAGGAGCATTGGGTTGGGGACCCCAACACCCTGAACCATCATAATCCACAATTCATCCATGTATGCAAGCACGGAATCATAAGAGCCAGAACTCATCGTTCACAAACCCAAAAGCAGTCATAACCGTAAGACATTTTTACCAGTTTGTGAATGCGATGCATAGAATATATCCCCTTCATCAATTTCAGTGTTCCTTCTTAAAAAGCATTTGGTAATATTAACATGCTTTTACATGTCTGAGTGAGTTCTAACCAATCATGATCCTTTTCTTATGTACTAACCTGATTATCTCCGTTTAACCATCCATCGTGCTTATGGTTTATAGCCACGACCTCGATTTGTTGTGGGATGGCTGGTCCTTCAGTTTGAATGGGTTTGGGGTTAACTTCCGCGTGTGCTTCAGCATCGTGTTGAGTTCCCTCAGCAGCAGCAACGACCACTTCCTCGTGTTGGAAAGCTCTCTGAGCGTAACCTTGTTCAGCATCTTGTCGTCTCTTAGGAGCCATGGGAGAAGCTTGATGGGCGCCGCTTCCGCATAGGGTTGGAGAGAGAGAGAAGAGAGAGAGACTACGCTGACTGCAACAGAGCTTTGTCACATCAATAGTAGCAAAGAGACTTCTGCATGAGTCGTGGTGTGTCCTTCACATGACGCTCTACCCCTGTTTATATAGTAGTGAGAGGGGGGGAGGGGAGGGGTAAAGAGAGGGCGCCTGCTTTTTGGCATTTTTAATGACATCATCGATGACAAAGATTTTTCGTTTATTTCTACCCTACAACTTGTTTGGATCATAACTTCGTTGTATGAACTCCAAATATAGACATTCAGATACTTAAAACGATTGGAACACATTTGGTCAACAAGTTTGCATGGGCAAATTTGCAAAAATCCATCAAAAATATGCAAAAATAATGATTTTTACAAATCGCGTTATTTTTATCGATCTTTTGTCTTGGATGACTTATTCCCTTCAAATTAACAGTATATATTTGAATCCATCTAGAGTGAAAATTAAGTCATCTAAACATGATACTAGAGATTTCAGACTATTCTAGTAAACTAGTCCTGCTTCCTGTAAATCCGGTAGAGATTCTGCAGTGTTTTCCATGGGTGAACGTGCAACATAAATCAATTTTCTTTGGAATGTATACACACATTGTTTATTAAAATAAACTAAGTAATGGGGACATTACATTCTCCCCTCCTTAGAGAAATCAAGATGTCCTCATCTCGAGAGAAACTAGGGATATTCTTTCATGAGGGTTGCCTCATCAACCCACGTGGCATCTTCTTCAGGATAATCCTTCCATTGTACTACGTATTCTCTTAGAATTTGACTTCTTAGAGGTTTTTTCCTTGTATCTAGAATCTTATTGGGTTGCATTTCTAGAATCCCTTGGTAGGCATGACTATTTGTTCATCATTAAGCATATGATCGGGGGGTTTTGTACATAAGGTTTCAATATGCTTACCTGAAATACATTGTGAATCTTGAGATAGGGTAGGTCTCGGGGTAGAGCTCTGTAGCTCCCCTTCACCGCATCTTTTTTTGTATCACTCTCTATGGAGTGATGGTGAAATAAAGTATCTAATTTCTAAATCGTTTGTTATGTGCTAAAGATTGAGTTTAACGAACCCAATTTAACGAAGTAATAAAAGGAAGCTGACTTTATATGTTCAAATAGTGTGGTAATATGCTTTGCTAATTAGAAAACTAAGCAAACCCCATCGAGGAAAGTGGGAGGCTTTGATCCTAACAATTGGACACCTATGGCTAGGTGGACCCGATAAGTCACGTAACTTTCCAACACTAGAGTGAGCTAATTAAATCGTGACCCTCCCAATTCCAGTAGGATTAGTTACCAGGTTTAACACTGTTTTAGGGGGCCACAGCTGAGATTTTACCTTATGGCCCTAGGGGGATCAAGTTATACTCTCGCCCGTCTCTCACTTTCTTTGAACCAAGTGTGGTATTAACCTCACTCTTGCCTTTGATTGATTACAAAGTGGTCTTTCTTAGGTGGGCATTAAATTGTTGTTAGGGGTGACTTGTCCGCCCTTCCCCTGTGAAGTAGAATTGAGATTCCCATGTTCAACTAAGTCCAAGGTTTCCCATGGGGAAACGGGATGGTGATGTGCATGGATATGAATTTCAGTCAACTACTAAGAGGACTCCCATGGGTCTATTGGAGGAGGCACCTCATAAATGGGAAGTGAGAGGGTGACAAACCTGTCCTATGGTAGGGTGGTTCAAGTAAGCCAAGAGGTTTTCCACACATGTTAGGTCAAGAGCCTACACAATGACTATCCTAGAAAATATTCTAGAGCTCGACCTTGAATCGTTTTAGGGGGGCCAAGGTGAGACTCTGCCTCATGGGTAGAAAGGTTGACACATTGGTTTCCCCTCATTTCTCACTCTCTTTGAACCAAATGGGACACATGTCTGCTTCAATTTGGGATGAGTTGTGTAAGTGATTGCACATAACTGAGGCTAGCCAAACAATTAGGTGACCATAGTGTTGTTTTATGGACCTTAAATTCAAGTTGATCCTCATGGGAATTGGGCAAATCTTCCCCTGTAAGGTAGATTCGAGTGACCCTTAGGTGGCAAAGTCCATGACATTTCGAGGGAGTTTCTAATGGCATTTCTTAGAATGGACTACTGAATCATGTTGTCAAGGGACCATTTGACAAGCCCATTACACTTAATTTACTAATAATAGCATTATAGAAATTATTCTCTCTCCATAATATTTTTCTATAGGCATGTTTTCTTTTTTTCTTTTGAAGGGAGGAAAGGGGAGGGGTCGGGTCGGGTCAGGTGGAAAGGGAAGCTTATTTAAAGCATGATATACAGTACAATGGCATGATTTTGGGTATCACCATTATTTGATTCCTATGGGTGGTTTCATTGGAACAATAGCAACCATTTCGAGTGAAGTATTTGAATCACCTAATAGCTCCACAAAGTTTTTGGTATAAGTTTATTATATGTACCAAGAAATCTATGTTTGTAAGAAGCATAGAAGGAATATGCTAACAACTTTTAGTTTCTATACCCATTCAACTCTCTAAATATCATAGTGGAGGTAACTAGTCTTGCTCACATGAATCCATACGAGTACCACATTGGGCTAGGAAATAATATACTTATCATCCTTTGGGTATATATTAGACAGATGGAGAATTGAACACCTTTTCTTGTAATTTTAAACACCACTGCTTAGACTTGATTATTTGACAATTCATAAGCCACTCGATAAGCTAGGTAAAAAATCTTCTTAAATGATTTTTTTCTAAATTCCCTAATTCACACCAGGACTAAAGTTAATTCAAGAATTAACCACATCTTTATTTATCACTTTATCTATTTCTTCTTCAATATTTATTTAACATGAGGTTCCCAATATATAGAGCTATAAACATTACTAGCTATCATACCACATGTGGGGCACCTCTCATTGCCCTTAGAGTGGTCCTCTAGTAGTCGACCAATACCCATGGTTCCATGAGCAATACCGTTTATTCCCCTTCTTAGGAATTGCAAACTTTGTTGTACTTGGCATTCCTTCTTGTATTTTACATAGAAAACTCAAGAGGATCATCTTAAACAATTGTTTCATGCTCATCCAAGTTGATCACTTAGCAACTAATCAAAGATAAGAGTAACTAAAATTTGTACTTGGCTCAAGGAGAGTGTCAAACAAGGGGGAGCTAAGCGTCAACCCTTTTGTCATATAATAGTCACTCTTTATTTGACTAAAATTGTTAGATTTGGTTCTATCCTATCAACAATGGTCACATTCTAATACCTCTTCCTAATCCTTTATTCTAGAAAGCAACACCTCTTCCTAATCATTTATTCTAGAAAGTAACCCAACTTATCGAGTCCACCTATCTTTAGAATCCAATCCTTGGAATTGGACTCTCCTACTTTTCTAAAACATTTATGCTACCACACTTTGTAACATATAAACATAGCTTTCAAATATTTGTCATAAAAAAAAGACTCATTGAATCCTATAGGACATCACAATCAATCAAAGCAATTTACATTTATTCAAAGATAGATACAATATCTCACACTTAAGAGTGGAAATATTATCCTAGATAGGATGGAACCTTCTCACCCTATAAGGTTAGGCATACGACTAAAGCAGTGACCAAGGCATAGATCTTGGCATCTTGGCCTTGGCATACTTGGCATACTTGGCAACGGGCTACGAAGGCTTCGTTGGTGCCATTGGCTGCACGTGAGAAGCTCCCACTAGCTTGTAGGAAAATCTTCCCGAGAGGTCACCCATCTCGACAATGTCATCACCCAAGTGCACTTAACTGCCAAGTGACTATAAATTAGGCTAGTTCTTTTTGTTGTTCTATACTACAAACATAGTCTTAATAAGCTAGTCTTGGGAGGGTTTCCCAAGTCTTTATTCCATGAATTAACATATAATAACTCATTAATAATAACAATTATCTTCTTAATTAGAGCTAGTTTCATAATTAGAGCTAGTTTTTAAAATGTGCAACATAAATCACTTTTCTTTGGAATGTATACGCACATTAAAATAAACTAAGTAATGGGGACAGTACAAGAATCTTCTCTTGGATTTGTAAGAAGCAATCAACTGTGGCATTGTCTTCTACCGAAGCAAAGCACAAGGCAGCTTGCTTTGCTATATGTGAAGCAATATGATTAAGGATGATCCTATGGCATATGGGAGTACAAGATGAAGATCCAACAATGCTAAGATGTGATAATCAGAGTTGCATCACCATCGCCAAAAATCCAATTTTTCATGCATGCACCAAACACATTGAGATCCAATATCACTATGTGTGTGACTTGATCGAGGATGGGATAGTAAAGCTAATCTGCTATCCGATGGAGGAGAATGGAGTAGATATCTTCACCAAAGCTCTTACAAAGGGTCTCCTCCAAATTCATCTTTAGAGACTTGACATTAGGTTGAGAATGTAGTTCACCAGTGGGTAGACATTGAGGGGGGCTGTTAGATATGCTCAATGCCCCACTCTCACAAGGTGACACCAATGATCCACTGTGCTCGAAGTTGTAAGGCCCCCATTATGAGAAGAAGCCATATGTGACCACGAACATTGGGTGGGTCCTAACTTGTAAGTCAGATGAGGTCTATGTGACCGAATGGCAAAAAGGTAACCTTTGTGGATCTAAACTTTGGGTTAGAAAGGGGTTAAATAGAGCAGTTATATTGGTAGCACCTCAAGGCACAATGCATTGAGTTATAGGATGTAGGAGTTATCAGGGGTCCCTATTTTGGGATCCAGGGGCTGTGAAAGTGGCCCCTGGCTGGGGGGGTCTTAGGGGGTCCAGTGGCCCCCCTAAGACGGGGGTCCGAGGGTAGCGACCCCGATTGACAATAAAGGGAATATTCCTTGGCTGACTAGGGAGGGTTCATCATAAGGTCAGATATGCCAACTAGACTACCTTTCTGAGCTATAAAAGAAAGACCCCTCTAAATCCATCATCAACTTATCTTTCACCCAATCAAAGTTCTTCTAGCTACCCTAAGCTCTTCACCTATCATTTGTCTAGATCGCCATTTAAGCTTCATGGTGGAAGTGCACAGGTGAATAGAGCCATCTTTGTATCAGTTCGTTTGAAATTAAAGCAGTCTCTATTCTTCTCATATTTGGTGTGTGTCTCTACTCCTTGTTTAGATTTTGTCAATTGTTCTATGTAATTTTTACACACCCTCGTACAACTCCTTTGTAAAAGTTTCAACTAAAGAGACATAACATACATGGTCAAGTGTTGTCCCTACACCTTTAGCTTCTTCATCAACTGCAATCATATCTTCTTCATCCTCATATCTCACTCTTAAAAGCATATTGGCCACTAGATTGTCTTTACCTATTATACGTCAAAACTTTGGATTCAAGGACTTAATATAGGCAATCCAACAAAGCATAACAATGTTTGGAGTGGAAGAACTAGTGATCATACCAAGAAGCAATAATGAATCCATCTCTACAATATGTGGAGCTCCACTAAAATATTCTTTATTGTACTTCAATGTTGTCGCCACCCTCCATAACTCTCTTCTAATGATTTGCAGATACTTTCTTTAACATTGATTCAATACTTTAGCCCCAAATCTTATAGCATACCCATTTCTTCCTCATCATCTTGACCAATGGCCCAACGCCGATCCCTAAGAGACTCTGATCCAATGGTGTTTTCATTGTAGTAAGATCTCTGCTTTCTATAGTTAATTGAAATTGATCACAACTAGAATATAGATCACCTAAGGAATTAATAGCCCTTCCTATGAAGGATTTCACAAAATTTTCCATAATTGGACCAGCCCCTACATTTATGATAGTCAATTTGTTTATTGGCTATATATCTTGAATAAATATCAACATTCCATTCTTCTTCAACACTATAAATCATCTATTAAAATATCATGCTGAGGATAGCTCTAGAATTCCCATTCTAACCTTCTCATTCAACAAATCTATCAGCTTTGGTAGATGAGATTTAGGCATTAGAATCGGCCAAATTCCAAGATATATGAGGGATAGTAAAAATAGCCATTGGTGCTACCATACCTAGATCAACACATCTAATTTTATGTGGCTAAAATGCAAAGGCTCTACCATGTTTTGATAACACATCCATAAAGCACTCTCTCTCTATATGTGTAAGAAAATCCATGTATCCAATCTTCAATTCCCCTAGAGACTTTATTGTAAACTGATGCCCGATCTTTTTCGAGTCTCTCAAATTTGGTTGATGAGAAGCTAATTCAATCTTTTCCTCACTATCAAAAGACAATGGTAATGCAACATGCTTAATCTTTTTTGCCATAGTTCTATATTTTGTTTCAACCCTTGCTTTAGTTCTTTCATTCGAATATGTATATTTTTATTTTGCAAACTCTTCAAGCACTTGACACATATCTAGAGAGCATACTTTGATCATGCTATTCCTAGTATTCAATACAAAGTTCAACATATCTAAAAGCTCATCCATGGTATCAACATAGGATAGCTCACTATACATCCTTGAAATACATTCATCAGTTTTTGGAAACATGTTGTACCGTTTATTGAAAATGCCACAAAAATTGTAGAAAAAGCACTTGTCCCTACTATATGAGACAAGAACATTTTCCATTTTGCACCATCATAGTCTTGCTTTACAATAGTACCCACCGAAAATCCATTGTCTTGTGAGAATCCTTGAAATTTTTAGCATTGGGAGATAAAGGATACTCTCTCGATGCACAATTTGCTTTCCATCGTGGCTTTTAATTCTAGCATTTGTAGAGCCATCATCTAAAACTTTGGTTTCCATGCGGACTATTGTAATGCATAGCTGGCTAATAATCACACGATATGAAGAAGAATCTTGTACAAGAAAGTGTTATTCATCTTGGGCATTTGCAATAGTAACTCTCACATTAGGATGTGCTACATACAAGTCCCTTAGTGAATTATTTATAGCCCGCATCCTTTACCCATGCTCCATATCTACTGGTCATTTGCCATTTTCATAAAGACTCTTGACCATAACATTAATTTCCAACCCATCATCTATCATGAATGCTTAGACTTGTTTTTGAACCATAGATGCTATGCATGCTATCCAAATCTATGCACAGTGGGCTAGATGCTATGCATGCCATCCAAATCTACGCACAATGGGCTAGATGCATGGATGGCTGAATATAGTTGGATTTTCACTAGGCATAAGACTCAGTAATTAATGCTTATGCAGTTATATGATCTGTATTTGGTTTGGAAGTAGAAACTTATGTATTATAAGGAATTTATGGATCTAATTTGAATATAGAGGTCTCCTCGTGTCAGAATCATGAAATCCATTTTCTTTTTCTTCATCTCCCATCACTGAAAGCTTCTCTCACTACCTTGAACTCTTCTTATTTGAGTCCATGCAACTTTGGTCATACACAAAAACTCCCCCAACACTGAGAGAATCTAGGTGTGGAGCCACATGAAATTTTCCTTTCAACCACAACGCCAAGCATTGAGAGAATCTAGACATGGAACACTTGGTTTTCCTTGTAAAGCTCATTAAACATTCGTCGATGTTATAGGCAGTTCAAAAAATGAGGAAATCAAGATGCGAAATTGTGTAACTTTTTAGCTCATTTATTATTTGGAATGTTTCCCAAGACTTGAAGGCTAGCACTCATTTTGAGTCAAACTTTGCATCTTGCAAATCAAGATGGTAACTTGGAATTCATGTGTGCATTTTGTAAAATTTTGTGTCATTAAACAAATTTTTAACACTAAATAAGTTGAATTGAACCCTATCCTTGCGCATATAGGGTTCATTTAATATTGAATAGCTCTTAAACAAATTTTTGTATTTCATAAGTGCGGTTGAGAGTTATCTTCAAGACGAATCCCTAGTAGCACAACTAGACTGATCATGATGCCACACAATTTAGAGGTTTAGCTTTCCTAGACAGCCTTCCTAGACAATACAATGCTGCAAAGTAGGCCTTTGCTTTTGGGAATTCATTTCAATGCATTTATGCAAAACAAAAATAGATATTTGCATGTGTATATATATATATACATATATATATATATGTACATATATATATATATGTACATATATATATATATGTACATATATATATATATATATTCCTAGGGTGGAGGATGTGAAGTTATCGGTCCTAAGGAGAAAAAATGAACACTCCCTCTGAAAGTTTATAGGAGTCAAATACCTATTTTAGTCTTGCAATGGTCTAGATATACTTAAACGTTATCGTAGAAATTCAGGAATTTCATGTACTTGATTCAAACCCTCACTCCTACCTTTCCAACTTCACAAGTTTGTGATGCAAAGTAAAAAAGTACAATTTCTGCTTAATTGACAAATATGCATAAGTGTTTCAACAACCCATGTTTTTAAGCATGCTAACATTAGTGCATAATTTGAAGTATTACATGCATAATCAATAAGGTCCTGGCTTCTTCTTTTGCGTGCATGAATAAACGATTTCCAATATGATAAAATTATGTAAACTAAACGGTGGTTAGTTATGATAGAATTTTGCTGAATAGTTTTCCATTCCCAATGAAGCCGGCCTATGTCCTTAAGACTCCCCATCATGGTAGGGTGAATAGAGCACACCTGATTACCAAGTGACACAGTTCCTTGCCCCATGGCTTCATCGGTTTAGGCGGGATTCATGTTTGGTTAGACCTTACTTCGTTTGGAGGCATCGTATGATTTGGCCTTTGCTTCACAACTACGCATCCACATTGCAAAAGAGACAGCTCCTCGCGGAAGGGACTACTCTACGAGGCTTTTCCTCTAGGGCAGGAAAGGAAAGAGAAACGACAAGCTCTGATTTCTTCAACAAGGGAAGAAAAAACAATTTCCTTCTCTCTCTCTATCTCTTTATCTCTTTTCTTACCCTCCTTTTTCATCTCTTCTTCTTCTCCTCTCTCTCCCCATTTCATCTTATTGTTCTCTTCTTCTCTACTCTCTCTCTCCCTCTTCTTCTTATTCCTCTCTTCTTCTCTACCCACTCTCTCCCTCTCCTTCTTATTCCCCTCTTCTTCTCTACTCACTCTCTCCCTCTCCTTCTTATTCCCCTCTTCTTCTCTACTCACTCTCTCCCTCTACTCACTCTCTCCTTATAACGTGTCCCCCTTTCCACTTGTAGAACACGTCTTAGCAGCCCATTGGGAAGAGAGTCCAGAAAGCACCGCCCAGCACTCCCATGGAATGTCATAGGGTTTGCGATCTAGGTTTGCCTGGGTCTGCTATGAAGCGGAAGCATTCCGGCAGTTCCCCACTTAGGACCGACTTGAATCAAGGTTTTCCTACTGGTCAAGTTTCTAGAAAGTAACTAGCATCGAGCCCCAGACAAACTACTTGTGCAAAAACGTCAGGGTCGAAGCGGATTTATACTGCACTTGGTTCAAGGAGAGTGGGAAACGAGAGGGATGCGAAGCTCGACCTCTTTGCCCATAAGGCATAGTCCCATTATGTTCCCCTAAAACAACATAAATTCGGACTCTAGCACTCTAGATTCTAGGTCATTGTTATCCTGCTATCAAATTCTTTGAGAAAAGTTCCCGGCCAACCGGGACCACCCTTCTGTAGGATGGACCTAGGGTCACATCTATCACACTTTCCTCGGGTTGCTTTAGTTATCTCATTATCTACCACATTTAGTTTGACAAGAAAAAACAGCTTCTTTAATTAACCAATTAATCATTGGTTCCTTCACAACAATTTCCTTTTCAACATTTGATATTTATTTATCAGTCTTTGGAATACATCATATAATCCAGCTCGAAGGCTATTCCGCTTGAAGGCTATTCTAGCAATCCTCACGGATTGCTATTCCAAGTTTCCGCCCGTTGACTAGTATGCGGGCCTCAAGATCCCATCTCGAGTCACATCGGCCTCTTGTGCAGGATTCGGAGGCAAGGGATTTACGGCCAGAGCCCCCACTGGCACCTAGGCGTCCTCCTGCTCTAAGTAGCACCTAGGAAGAGACCTCTCACGATAGGTTCGATCCACGTACTCGGCGCGGCTAACAACCCCCTTGGAAAGGGTCAGATAGACATTCGGAGGTAACTGATACTGCCTCTCCCTCTAGGCTTTCAACCTGAAGCATTAATTATTTTTTCAACATTAGTTTCTTGATCAAAGAAGTACAAATAGTGCTCCTAAGTGTACAAACACAAGCACTCCAGTGGTTGTTTATATGGCCAACTGCTAAGGTATGAATCCTTCTCTACAAATACATCTAGCATTCGATCCGGGATCAATTGCGACTTGGCAAGATCCCAAGGGTTTCGTAAGCTGAGTTGCTTGTTTACCTCTTTTTCCTCGGGTTAGGGTTTATACCCTGTTGACCCAACTTGTAACTACCTTAGGTATCCTTAAATTATAGACAATAAATCTTGGGCAACCCCGTTGTCCTCACTTGATTGGTCAATTGCTTACTAGGCAATTCATAATTACCCTAACTTGGCAAATCATCCCCAAGGAAGGGTGATGTAGCACGATGACTACTTATCCTCTAGAAAATTAGACTAGTACTTAGAACTCGCTAACCTTGTTATAAGGAGTGGCAATACTATTTTGTGATTTAGGCACAAAAACATGCGATGTTGCAACTTGTTGCACGAGATAGGTGTCGCACCTAACTTGTGGGATTATTTCTCCCATCACACGGTATTCCTTTAATCAAGAATACCTTGACCAAGATATAGGGTTTGGGAGTCCTATTGACCCAATCCAACCCCTAACCCTACTAGACAGATAATGCTTTGGCCCTAGGGATCCTAAATTCATACGGAGGTTTAGTATTTGGTCAATTGATCCTTAGGGTGAGAACCCTAGATCATTCTTGCATGGCGATTAGATAATCCTAATATTCTATGGATGTGGATAGGACCCTTAAGTTTGGAAGTGTTAAGTCGACAACCCAAGTGCGATACTAGGTAGAATTTTAACGTAACTTGACCCTACTTAGCACTTTGTGGTGATCGTCATATGCAATCTAATCGTACCTTTATGGTTTTCATGTAAGCTACTCAACTATATGTGGATTACTTAGTTGATCCAACCAACCCACGTTTTAAGATGATCTTTCTTTTAAAGGTGCAAATACATTCTTCTAAATTTGCAAGTACTTTTCCCCTAAAGATGTAGGTAATTGGAAGATAGGTGAGATGCATCATTCCATGCGAGTATGCAACTTCAAACCATAGACCTTTTGATTTTATGCAACTTAGAGATCATTCTTTTCCTTGCCCTATACTATAATGATTGGCATTCAGAGCTAACTCGTACAAACCCTACGTTGATGCAAGGAAGTCAAAGTTTTAATATTTTTAATGAAGATGCATTCAAACTTTGACAAAGAACTCCATGCATGAGCGAATACCATGAGTCCATCATTAAATTAATCCTTCCTTTAGCACTTAACCTGACCCAAAATGTGACTATCATCACATGCAATTTGCAAGGTACATAATCCTTTCCATGCATTTCAACTATTTGGACATCATTTAATGTCCATCTATGATTACCTTAATCGCGAGACAACCAAGAATTTATTACATAAATGCATTACATGTTATATTCCCTATCCTTTTTCGCGATGCAACAAGATGACTTTTCACAATTCCGTCTTTTAATTTATGCATCATACATTTAGAATTGCAGCTACCCTTGACCACGGAGGTGCAAGCAAAATACAAGTGCTTGACATGCCACTAAGCTTTATAAATTGAATGAGTAAATGCATTTAAATTTTCCAAAAAAAACATGCTTAATGCATCCTTTTCATGCGGGAATACTATCAGAATCTGGGCATTAAGAATCGGGGTGTTGTCCACTCACGTACTCGGGGTGGAAGCTCCCGCATGTGCGCCTCGCAACTTTTGCTTAGGAGCCATCGAGGACATAGATCTCAACTCAACAAACTCTCCTTGCCCTTTCTCCGGTTTTTGAACTCCCTACTGCCCGCTAACTTACTTCCCTTTGCAGGAATCGGGTCTTGCAAACTTGGTTTTAAAACCCGAGGAAGGCAGGACTGAATAGGGCTTATGGAAGCCTTTAATGGAAGCTTCCAAAAGAAGCTTCCAAGCTTCTTTTCCATAGGGAATGACGTGGAGGGAGAAAATGATTGGGAAGATGATGAGGATGGAGGTGAGGATGACGACGATGATGATTATGATGATGATGGTGGAGAGAACAGAGGCGACAGCTTGGAGGCACCCCTGGTGGCGTGAAGGTAGCGTGGCGGTGGCAACAATGGCATGATCCTCTCTCTCTCTCCCCAAGCTTGGGAGAGGGGGGATTCATATAGGTAGAGGGGGGAGGGAATAGCCACACACATGGCAAGTTGCATGCCTCCTCCCCCCCATGCTCTCCTACTCCACACTCAAGCTCCTCTCACACTCCCTCTCCCCTGCCATGCAACGACTGAAGGGGAGGGGAGTTTATCCATAAAAAATTTTGCCAAAAATTTATCCATTATCCTTTTTTCCCTTTGAAGGGGTGTTCCAGCATAAGCCTGCGATGGCTCGCGGTTTTCAAGCCACGGCTTCCTATACGCGACACGGAGTTGGAGTTTGCTATTGCGCGAGTGTGGAGCACTTAGCCAAAGGTTTTTTCATTGCGGGAGATTATTTTGAACTGCTTTGCACAAGATTTTTGGTCTTCAATATTGCATAGTGGAAATATTACATTCTCTCCCCCTTAGAGGAATCGAGATGTCCTCATCTCGAGAAAAACTGGGGGTATTGTTGGTTGAGAGTACTTTCATCCATCAAGGTGGCATCCTCTTCGGGATAATCTTTCCACTGGATGAGATATTCTCTCAAGGTCCTGGATCTCAAATGTCTCTCCCTAACATCTAAGATCCTGTCAGGCCGTAGCTCAAGGACTCCTTGGCTAGGCATTACAACTTGTTGATCATCAAGCACGCGACTAGGGTTAGGCACATACTTTTTCAATAGACTGATATGGAATACATTATGAACTTTTAGGTTTTCGGGGAGTTGAAGTCTGTAAGAATTAGGCCCTAGGCACTTGAGAATCTTGTAGGGTCCACAATACCTTGGACTTAGCTTTTTGCATTCACCCAAGGATAGGGAACTCTTCTTTGGATGTACGCGAATGAAGATCATATCACCTTCAACAAAGGATGTGTCTTGACATTTCAAGTCTGCCTAAACCTTCTATCTGTCCTTGGTGGCTTGGATGTCCTATCTTATTGATTTGATTTGGTCATCCATGTCTTCTAGCATCTACTTTGAAACTTCAACCCTCAAGGTTGGATCTGAAAAGTTTGAAGGACTACGACAATTGTGCCCATACAATGCTTGAAAAGGGGTTATCTGAATGCTTTGTTGGTAAGAAGCATTGTAGGCAAACTCAACCAGTGGCAAATATGGAATCCACTTTTAGGGTTCGCGACAGCAATGTTCCCTAAGCATATCTTCAATGACTTGGTTGACTCGTTCTATTCGACCATCGATTTGGGGATGGTAAGCTGTACTGAATCTGAGTTGAGTCCCAATGGCCTCGAAGATAGCCCTCCAAAAGTGTGATGTGAAGAGAGAGTCACGATCACTAATGATTCTTCTAGGTAACCCATGGAGTTTGAATATCTCCTTGATGAATAGCCTTGCAATGTCTGAGGCTTTATAGTTTGTCTTAATAGGGATAAGATGTGAAACCCTGGTGAGCATATCCACCACGACCATAATAGAGTTGTATCCTCCCTGAACATGGGGCAGGCCAACAACAAAGTCCATACTAATGAATTCCCATTTCATTTGGGAAATGTCAAGTGGTTGCAGTTTCCCTGGCATTTTGACATGTTCAACCTTAATGCGTTGACAAGACAAACATTCAATGACATATTTGAGAATGTTACCTTTGAGCCTATCCTAATAATAGCTCTTTCTGACTGCATTGAGGGTCTTGGCATAACCAGGATGTCCTGAGAAAGGGGAGTCATGGGCTTCCCAAAGTAGCTTCTGCTTGAGTAATTGGCTTGCCAATATACATAATCTCATCCTATAGTAGACAAGTCCACTATTGATAGAGAATTCTTGATACTTTGTTTGTAGCTTCGGGTCTTGATCCTTGATGGGGATCTCCCTTAGCAATTTTTGATAGGTTGGGTCATGGCATGCCTCTTCTCTAGCTAGCTCAAGAATTGGGTTGTTTGGCATGGATACCTTTATGGCTAGAGATCTTGCTGTTGATGGATCTTGCAAATTCAAAGAATTCAGAAATGCCTTGCGACTGAGTGCATCGGCAACTACATTCTCCTTTCTAGGTTGGTATTTGATTTCAAAATCATATTCTTCCAGTACTTCAATCCATCCACGTTGCCTCATATTGAGCTCATTCTGGGTAAAAATCCATTTAAGACTCTTGTGGTCCATTACTAAGGTAAACGTTTTACCCAGCAAGTAGTGTCTCCAAAGTTTGAGAGCATGGATGATAGCCAACAACTCCAGATCATGGGTAGCATAGTTCCTTTCATGGCTCTTCAATTTCTTTGAAGAGTATGCTATGGGATGACCTTTTTTCATAAGCACACATCCTAAGGCAAGTGTGCTAGCATCAGTTATCACTTCAAACTTCTTACTAAGATCCAGAAGTTTCAGGATGGGTGCTGATACCAAGCTTTGCTTTAGTTTGTCAAAGCTAGACTGTTCAGCAGGTGACCATACAATCGATACTTGCTTCTTTAGTAGATCCATCAGATGTGCTACAATCAAAGCATAGTTTTGGATAAAGACCCTGTACCATCCTGTCAATCCAAGAAAACTATGTATTTCTTTAACAGAAGTTGGTGTTGGCCACTCAAGAACATCTCTGACCTTAGCTGAATCTACTGAAATTCCTTCCGCTGATACAATGAATCCTAGATATTAAATCTGTCTCTTGAAAAATGTACACTTCTTCTTCTTGGCATAAAGCTTGTGTGCTCTCATTATTTCAAGAACAATGCAAAGTTGGGGTTCATGATCCTCTTCATGTTTGGAGTAGACTAGGGTATCGTCAAAGAAGACAAGTACGAAGTCCTCAAGATAGGGCCTAAAGATATCCTGCATTAGCCTGTTGAAGGTAGCAAGAGAATTTGTTAGCCCGAATGACATGACTAGGAATTTAAAGTGTCCATATCTTGTGATGAATGCCATCTTTGGGATATCTTCTTCCTTGATCCTTATCTGATAATATCTAGACCTGAGATCTATCTTGGATAAGACCTTCGCACCTTGAAGACGGTCAAGAATTTCATCTATTCTTGGAATGGGGTATTTGTTTTTAATGGTTGATTGATTTAACCCTCTGTAGTTAATGTAAAGCCGAAGTGTTCAATCTTTCTTCTTCTGCTAGGAGGAAACTCTATCAGCTCTTCAGGAAATACGTCTCCATATTCCTTTAACCATGAAGGTTCTTCCCTAGACTCCTAATTCTGATCTAGCTTATTTAGTTTAATCAAATAGACCGATAGGCCCTTCCTAACTCCTTTCATTATTCGGGTTGCTTTTGCTAGTAGAATTTTTGGCTTCTCAGCCTCTCCTTGAGTAGTGACTAGTTCCTCTTCAGAATTTCGAAAGGAAACTTGGCCCTTTCCACAGTGAATGTGGGCATCATTGGGTATTAGCCAATCCATACCGAGAAAACACTCATGGACACCTAGGTTCATAACCCTGAATCTGACCGAAGTCAATGACTTTCCAGCTAGTAGGAATTTCACCTTAGTATTTTTCCTGGTACAAGAGACCTCACGACCATTTGCTAATTCCACGAGTAAGGTAAGTGCATCTTTTGTGGCTATTCCTAATCTTTTTGCACAAATTGGTGAAATGAAGGAATGTGTACTGCCACAATCAATCAAGGTTTTGAAGCTTTTACCTTGGTAATCCGAAGGGGTTTGAATCACTGAGAATTGATGATTCGGGCCTTTCTTGTGAAGAGCGGCGTGAACCGTTGCCCTCTCAATGTCTGCTTCCATGGATGGGTCTTCTTCATCACATAGCTCCTTGTTGGCAACACTGGAGGTTCTCCCTCTGGCCCTAACGGTGGCTCCTTGGCCATGGACGGCTCCTTGGAATGGTCCTTGACGTTGTCCTCTATTAAGCTTGGGAAACTGCCTTTTAAAGTGACCGGGCTCATTGCAATGGAAGCAACGGAGATTGCGGCCATTACCTTGTGTAGGAATGAAATTGTTAGCAGCATTCGCCCTACCTTTCTTCCTTTCTTCCTCGTTTTGGCCCTGCGCTCTCTTGGTCTGAGGCCTATACACTCCCTTGTTTTGATCCTTGTAAGACCAAGTCCTATTATTTTTTGTCTTGGTCTGCACCTCCTATATTATCGATGCAACTCAAATGAGTGCGTCTTGAAAGTCTGTTGGGCGCATTGACTCCAAGCGGGTGTTTATAGGTGGGTTTAATCCGGCACAAAACTTTGACACATGTTGTGTCATATCCATTTGTGGCGCGTACTTTAAGAGAGAGACAAATTTCGAATAGTAAGCATCAAGGGATAGACCAAGCTGCTTCAGTTCATAGAACTCGTTCATCTTCTGTGTGCGATAGGTAGGTGGTAGATATCTCCCTCGCACAACTCTTATAAACTTCTCCCAAGTAACTGACCCTTCCGAGATCCCTTGGTCTCTGCATCATTGCTTCCACCAAGTCTTGCTTCGCCGGTAAGCTTCAATTTGGCGAGCATCGCTTGGTTAGCAGGTGCAGTACCTACTACTTCGAAATAATCCTCCATGGATTCAATCGAGACCTCGACATCAGTTTGGATGGTCCTTCCCTTACCATCGACTTCAAATGGCTTGATTTTTTTGAGAAGAAACTTCTTCTCCTAAATTACGGCTATACTTAGTGCAAGGGTTGGACTAGTAATCTACATTGGAGGTTGTGCCTAGGCAATAAGATTCTTTACGTTAAAAACTTGCTAAGCGTTTCTCACATTACATTAACATGCCCAGTTCATCTTTTAGCCAAGTGACCTAATCACTTAACTCCTTTACCAACACTTATAGCCATGACAGACAGTGATAAAAAGTCTATTTCATTCATATGGGCATAGCCCTTCTGAGTACATTTATTTGGGAAGGTAGAACAAGCTGATTGGCATATCAATTTGGGGAGAATAAGATTGTATTACATTCAGCTACGAGAACTGAGTAATAATATGGATTGGGGTCATGGATTTTCAAGAATTGATAGGTCATAGGAAGCTTAGGTTATCCTTTCCTTTGATACCCATTCTTCTCATAACGTCCCAACACCTTGATTCTGTCAACAGGGATTATTTGAGTCACTTCTTCGTACACATACTTGTTCTGCTTGACCTTTCGTCCGCCGACATGTAGGGTTGCATTTGCGTGAGCCTCAGCAAAGATGAACAGCTTCGCGATCTTTAAGTCCTCCATCCACTTGATTCTCTTCAAGTTGGTCTGAAGGTACACAAGTCGATGGGTAGCTATGTAATAAATTCTTGATTCACCCGTCCATTTTGTTCACGTATAGGGGTGAAGGATTGTAGATGTGGTCTAGGATATTCATCATACCTAGCCTCCATCGATAATCCGAAGCACGCATTGTAGTCATAAACATAACCTGGAACACCAAGAATTTGTTCCATGCTTCGCGACTCTACAGGCCAGCCTCCATAAGTAAGTAAGGAAATGTTCTTATCAACAACATTGCTCTACTTCCCCTCATTAAGTTCCCTTGTAAATATTAGATTCTGTTGGTTCGCTCTGATACCAACTGTAACACGTCCCCCTTTCCACTTGTAGGACACGTCTTAGCAGCCCATCGGGAAGAGAGTCCAAAAAGTGTCGCTCGGTACTCCCACAGAATTTGAGAGGGTTTGCGATCTAGGTCTTCTTGAGTCTACCAATGAAGCGGAAGCGTTCCAGTCGTTCCCACTTAGGACCAACCTGAATCAGGGTTTTCCTTCTGGTCAAGTTCCTAGAAAGTAACTAGTGTCGAGCTTTACACGAACTACTTGTGCAAAAACGCCAGGGTCGAAGCGGATATATACTGCACTTGGTTCAAGGAGAATGGGAAACGAGAGGGATGCGAAGCTCGACCTCTCTGCCCATAAGGCATAGTCCCATTCCGTTCCCCTAAAACAACATAAATCGGGACTCTAGCACTCTAGATTCTAGGTCATTGTTATCCCGCTATCAAATTCTTTGAGAAAAGTTCCCGGCCAACCGGGACCACCCTTCCGTAGGACAGACCCAAGGTCACATCCATTGCACTTTTCTCGGGTTTCTTTAGCTCTCTAATTATCTACCACATTTAGTTTAACAAGCAAAAACTGCTTCTTTAATTAACCAATTAATCACTGGTTCCTTCACGTAACTTAGGCACTGACATAGAATAACAATGTCAAACAAGTTCCTTTTCAACATTTGATCTTTATTTATCAGTCTTTGGAATACATCATATAATCTAGCTTGAAGGATATTCTACCAGAAGGCTATTCCAACAATCCTCAGGGATCGCTATTCCAAGTTTCTGCCCGTTGACTAGTATGCGGGCCTCGAGATCCCATCTCGAGTCAAGTTAGTCTCTTGTGCAAGATCCGGAGGCAAGGGATTTACGGCCAGAGCCCCCACTGGCACCGAGGCGCCCTCCTGCTCCAAGGAGCACCCGCGGAGAGATCTCTCAGGGCGGGTCCCATCCACATACCCGGTGCGGCTAACAACTCCCTTAGATAGGGTTAGGTAGACAATTAAGGTAACTGATACTGTCTCTCCCTCTAGGCTTTTAACCTAAAGCATTAGTTATTTTTCTGACATTAGTTCCTTGATCAAAGAAGTACAAACAGTGCTCCTAAGTGTACAAACACAAGCACTCCAGTGGTCGTTTATATGGCCAATTGCTAAGGTGTGAATCCTTCTCTCCGAATACATCTAGCATTCGATTCGGGATCAATTGCAACTTGACAAGATCCCAAGGGTTTCGTAAGCTGAGTTGCTTGTTTACCCCTTTTTCCTTGGGTTAGGGTTTATACCCTGTTGACCCAACTTGTCACTACCTTAGGTATCCTTAAATTATAGACAATAAATCTTGGGCAACCCCGTTGTCCTCACTTGATTGGTCAATTGCTTACTAGGCAATTCATAATTACCCTAACTTGGCAAATCAGCCCCAAGGAAGGGTGATGTAGCACGATGACTACTTATCCTCTAGAAAATTAGACTAGTACTTAGAACTTGCCAACCTTGTTAAAAGGAGTGGCAATACTATTTTGTGATTTAGGCACAAAATCATGCGACGTTGCAACTTGTTGCATGAGATAGGTGTCGCATCTAACTTGTGGGATTATTTCTCCCATCACACAGTATTCCTTTAGTCAAGAATACCTTGACCAAGATATAGGGTTTGGGAGTCCTATTGACCCAATCCAACCCCTAACCCTACTAGGCGGATAACGCTTTGGCCCTAGGGATCCTAAATTCATACAGAGGTTTAGTATTTGGTCAATTGATCCTTAGGGTGAGAACCCTAGATCATTCTTGCACGGCAATTAGATAATCCTCATATTCTGTGGATGTGGGTAGGACCCTTAAGTTTGGAAGTGTTAAGTTGGCAACCCAAGTGCGATACTAGGCAGAATTTTAACGTAACTTGACCCTACCTAGCACTTTGTGGTGATTGCCATATGCAATCTAATCGTACGTTTATGGTTTTCATGTAAGCTACTCAACTATATGTGGATTACTTAGTTGATCCAACCAACCCACGTTTTAAGATGATCTTTCTTTTAAAGGTGCAAATACATTCTTCTAAATTTGCAAGTACTTTTCCCCTAAAGATGTAGGTAACTAGAAGATAGGTGAGATGCATCATTCCATGAGAGTATGCAACTTCAAACCATAGACCTTTTGCTTTTATGCAACTTAGAGATCATTCTTTTCCTTGCCCTATACTATAATGATTGGCATTCAGAGCTAACTCGTACAAACCCTATGTTGATGCAACGAAGTCAAAGTTTTAATATTTTTAATGAAGATGCATTCAAAATTTGACAAAGAACTCCATGCATGAGCGAATACCATGAGTCCATCATTAAATTAATCCTTCCTTTAGCACTTAACCGATCCAAAATGTGACTATCATCGCATGCAATTTGCAAGGTACATAAATCCTTTCCATGCATTTCAACTATTCGGACATCATTTAATGTCCATCTATGATTACCTTAATTGCAAGACAAAACCAAGAATTTATCACATAAATGCGGTATGTGTTATATTCCCTATCCTTTTTCAGGATGCAACGAGATGCCTTTGCACAATTCTGTCTTTTAATTTATGCATCATACATTTAGAATTGCAACTACCCTTGACCACGGAGGTGCAAGAAAAATACAAGTGCTTGACATGCTACTAAGCTTTATAAATCGAATGAGTAAATGCATTTAAATTTCCCAAAAAAAAAACATGCTTAATGCATCCTCTTCATGCGGGAATACTATTGGAACCTGGGCATTAAGAATTGGGGCGTTGTCCACTCACGTACTCAGGGTGGAACCTCCCGCGTGTGCACCTCGCGACTTTTGCTTAGGAGCCATCAAG
Organism: Lygodium microphyllum; assembly: GCF_053477565.2. NCBI lineage: Eukaryota > Viridiplantae > Streptophyta > Polypodiopsida > Schizaeales > Lygodiaceae > Lygodium > Lygodium microphyllum. The sequence goes on along the minus strand of NC_141151.1, from coordinate 74,443,672 downwards.
GACGTAGATCTCGACTCAACAAACTCTCCTTGCTATTTCTTTGATTTCTGAACTCCCTACTTCCCTTTGCAGGACTCGGGTCTTGCAAACTTAGTTTTAAAACCCAGGGAAGGCACGGGTGAATAGGGCTTATGGAAGCCTTTAATTGAAGCTTCCAAAAGAAGCTTCCAAGCTTCTGTTCCACAGGGAATGACGTGGAGGGAGAAAATGATTGGGAAGATGATGAGGATGGAGGTGAGGATGACGACGATGATGATTATGATGATGATGGTGGAGAGGACGGAGGTGGCAGCCTAGCGGCACTCCTCGCAGCATGAAGGCAGCATGGAGGCGGCAGCAACGGCACGATCCTCTCTCTCTCTCCCCAAGCTTGGGAGAGGGGGGGTTCATATAGGTAGAGGGGGGAGGGAATAGCCACACACATAGCAAGTTGTATGCCTCCTCCCCCCCATGCTCTCCTACTCCACACTCAAGCTCCTCTCACACTCCCTCTCCCCTGCCATGCAACGGCTGAAGGGGAGGGGAGTTTATCCATAAAAAATTTTGCCAAAAATTTATCCATTATCCCTTTTTCCCTTTGAAGGGGTGTTCCTACATAGTCCTGCGGTGACTCGCGGTTTTCAAGCCACGGCTTCCTATACGTGACACGGAGTTGGAGTTTGTTATTGTGTGAGGGTGGAGCACTTAGCCAAAGGTTTTTCTGTTGCGAGAGATTATTTTGAACCGCTTTGCGCAAGATTTTGGGTCTTCAATATTGCGTAGCAAAAATATTGCATTCCCTCTCCTTCTTATTTCCCTCTTCTTCTCTACTCAATCTCTCCCTCTCCTCCTTATTCCCCTCTTCTTCTCTACTCACTATCTCCCTCTCCTTCTTATTCCTCACTTCTTCTCTACCGAGCAACAGCAAGTCATCCCCCCCCCCACCTAGCCTTCCCATCCCCTGGTGGTTTTTATAGGTAATTTGGGGGGGGGGGGGGGGGGGAAGTTTGTAATGGAGGCTCTCCCTCCTCTTCTCATGGCACTTGGTACCCCCCCCTTGCCATCTCCAAGACGCCTGGTAGCCCCCTGCCCTTCCAGGCATGTAGTGGTCCCTCCCTCCTACCACCTCCTTTGCCACACGGCAGCAGCAGTCCCCCCCTCCTACCACCTCCTTCGCCATGGAGCAACAACCCCTTACCCTTCCTCCTCCTTCAACACGACAACCTCCCTCCCCTCATGTTGTCTGCCAGTTGGCGACGTAACCAATGGGGGTTAATTTTTTTTTCCAAAAAAAATAATAATTTAGGGGGGGAGTGGAGTCCTATAACGGAACCATTACAACATACTTCAAAAGACGTGCACAGCTTTATGTCATCCATGGGATATTATCAAAGATTTATCAATGCACTGGCAAAAAGAGCATTGCCATTGACAAACCCCCTATCTTTTAACTATTTGTTTGAGTGGAATGAAGCCTGTCAAGTATCCTTTGAGGATATGTTGCAGGAATCAGCAAAAGTGCCAATTCTAAAAGCACCCAAAAGAGATTAAGTTTTCTATATATTTTCAGCAACCACAATTGAGCCTACTGTTGTTTAGCTCAAATTTGGAAGGAGAAATGGTATCATCCAATTTCCTTTGCTAGTATGAAATTGGGGATATCTGAAGTTAATTATACATACATGAAGAAATTGTGCCTTGGAATGGTATTGGCAACGAAGAAATTTAGGCATTATATTATCTATGAGAAGGTATATTCTTTATGAAGGTGAAAGGACTCAGATTGTTGCTAAATAAGTTGCAACTGCTTGATCATTGTAATATTTCTGCTCGAAATATTAAGACGACTATAAAACCCACACATCTTGCACAAAAGTAGTATAAAATAATCCCTCGCATCAAATAATGTCAGTGGCCAAGTGTTCCCTCCACGCACCATGTTAAAATCCAGCTCCGCATTGTGCGAACTAAGGCGGAGCTTGAAGACCGCAAAGCCACGTGAGAACACCCTTCTTGGAAAAAAGGGGCAATTGGATAATGGGTAAAAATTAGGCAAATTTTTTTATTAATTGCCCCTCCCCTCAGCCGATGCATGGAAGGGGAGAGGGAGTATGTGGAGGAGTGAGATAAGGAGGAGTGTGGTGTGGATGCATGAGGGAGGGGAGGCACGAATGCCTCCACGTGGTGGATCTTCACCCCTCCCTTACACTATATAGCCTTCCCCTTAGCCTTGGGGGGGAGGCACGATTAGAGAGAGGAGACGAAAATTCTGTCACCTGCTGTGGAGAAGTGCCAAAATCGCCACCAGGCTGCTGTTGCAGCCGCGCTGCTGCCGCTGCCCAACCCACCGCCACCATCATTGTAAACTCCCCCCTTTTCGTCATCGAATCTTCCCTCCAATCATTACCCTCCCCTTCTTCCAAGTCACTCTACAGTAAAGTAGAAGCTTCCTTAGAAGCTTCTAAGGATAAGGCCCCCATAAGCCTTGTGCATGCGGTTTTGGCCACGGTTGTTTATAACCCACATCCGAAAAGGGTAATTCCTGCGCAAGGGAGAAAGTAGGCAGACTTGGAGGCTATTTTGCCAAAGCTCAGAGGAAATTTGAAGATCGCATAAAAGATCGCGGAGTTCAAGTCATCAAAGATGGCTCCAAAGCCAAAGTTGCAAGGCGCACGTGCTGAGGTCTCAAACCCGAGCATACACGTGGACATCCCCACGAGCCCTTAAGCCAAGGTTCCATGAGTTTAATTCCACATAAAAGAAATGCTTTAAGCACGCTTAACTCCATAGGAAGAATGCATTTACGCTTGTCATTAATTCATGTAGTAAAGATAAAAGTACATTTGAGAAATTATCTCCTTGAACGATGGACAAGGGCTAGTGCATGTCATGAATTTGGGTTGCTTGCATTTCCAAAGTTGTGAGCATAAATTACTTGTCTGTCTTATGAGCTTAGTTGCATGTTGCCTTTTTGTGCATTTCCAAAATGGTAAGCCTAAACGCATATTGCTTAGGGTTAAAAGATGAAATTGTTTAAAGGCATCCTTGATTGGCCGTGAAAGAACAAGCATATCTTGCATTTAGTCAATAACTTCCTTGTGATTTGCATAAGGAAAAATCGTTAACATCCGTTAGATGTTGTCCAAAAAATTGCATAGCATGGAAATGAAACCATGGACTTGCATACTACATGCAAAGATGCTTGTAGAATGGATTAAGGGTTGCATGTCAATCCTTACCACTGTCTCAGTGGTTGCTCTAGCCCAATGACTTCGTGAAAAATGGCTGCGAGGAATGAGAATAGGGGTCTCATCATCTTCATACTGCATAGGCTGCACTATTTTCTCCAATTGCGGATTAGCAGAAGCATTCTCAACCATCACTGCATCATCATGCTCTTCCCCAAGAGCTCCATGCCACAATCCCTGTAAAGCAGGTCCTTCCATCGCATGTCGTTTCCTCCGCAAAAGATCCTGCATCTGATCCTGTATTTCTCTTCTAGCAATCCCAAGAGCCTCTCCAACAGTAAAAGTGACTTCACTATTCAAAATTCTTTCATGAAAAATCTTACTCATATCCGTTTGCATATCAAGGTCTGACAAGAGCTTGAATCCTGGCTCTTTTCTTGGTTGCCTCTTTTCTTTCTGCTTATCTCCCATTGGTTGATCAGAATCTGTTTGAGCTGGAGAATTTGACATAGGTGGAGCTGTAACAGGTGGTGAAACAAAGTCACCCCTTCTAGTCTTTTTGGAGGAGCTAGGACCCTCCTCATCTCTTCTTCTCTTTTCTTCAACCATGGCATCTAAACCCTGCGTTTTAGCAATATAAGCAAAAATAGAATACCTGTCAACAGGAGAATCCCATCCTGTTTCTCCTCGGATGCTAGAACCCACACAAGTCATAGTAGAAGTTTGAACTTTCCCTCTTCTCGCTATCTCCAAGGCAGAAGACCATAAAGCAGAGTCTCCATCAGATTTCTGCTCAAGCTGGACTCCAAAAGCTGAAGCATCTCCTCTAACACTCACATAAGCTGATCGCGCAGCCATATCATCAACAAGCTTCTTCATACCTCCCTTACCAAAGTTCGTGTCAAGAGGAGCGCCAGTCTCTGTCAGCCATATCTTCCCATCTTGTCCCCAGAACACTACATTCTTCTTACGTGCTTCCTGAAAAGCATCACAATCTCTGCAATGTTGGTGCTCTGTACTATCACACCAAATACATCGTCGCCCTTTTCTTTGACCAGCTGGAAAAGCAGTCACTGGAGCAGGTGCTACAGCAGGTACTGACATAAGTTGCTCCTTTAACTTACCAACTTCAGCTTTGACTGCTTCAATTTTCAAATCCGCCAAGCCTTTAATAACATCATCTACAGATAAGGGCACTGGAGCAGCAGGAACTGGTGGATTCACAACAAGAGGAGTAGGCTTAGGCAAAGAAATTGCAGCAGGGGTAGAAGAAGAAGTCTCCAAAGATTTCTCAGGAACTGATCCTGTGTTTCGATGCAATCTGACTCTCCTGCGCTGCTTCTTGACAAGAGCATTCACAGCATCAATGACATGTCTCCACTCAGTCTTTAAACCTGAATCAGTAGCTTGATCTTCCAAAAGATCATCCAACTTTTCCTGTAAATCAGCATCTGCAGCTTGCAAAAATAACTCCACTTTCTACATCTCCAAAGCTTGCTGTTCAGTCCCATCCAACTGATCATAACGGCTTTCAAACTCTCGCAGAAGAGCGGTAACAGAAAGTCCCTTATTAGGCATAGAAACCCATGCTAAAAAATTCCTGCGATTCATAAGACTTGTATCTTCCAGGAAATATTCATCTTTTAATGCCTTTTTAAATTCAGCCCAACCTGCATGTGCTTCTTGAATTTCTGCAATTCGACCTTCAAGAGCTCGAACCACGATCCGCAAGAAGTAGCGGCTCCAAACATCTTGAGAAACTCCAAAAAACTTCATCTTTTCTTCATAAAAATGCAGGTAAGTTGACACTTGCTGGCCATTAAACTGCTTCATCTCCTGTTGGACAGCTTTCAAAGCATCCATAGCATCACTGTCACGTTTTGCATGAGCTTGCTGCTACATATACATGGTAAATGACTGAAACAGGTTCTTCATGACATTATCATCTGTCATCTCTTCTTGCGAGTCTCCCATCTTGCTGATGACGCAGCACCTTCACGTCGGGTTCACCAGAAATGTCAAAGAGATCGTGCAAGAGCTGCAAAACACGGGGTTCAAGATACAGCAAGGAAAGAGGCTAACAAGAAGATCTCAATATTTGATGCCAAAGATCATATATTGCTTGTCAAGAACTTTACAAGAGGTCCATAAGTTCTCATTCTGAACATTCAGCTTGTGTAGGAATTTGCATAGGCTAAGCGTCTCTCGGCTTTGCACTGCTGCAATGTTTTGATAAAGCTCTTTTCATAGATCAGTGTAGATGACTTATGGATATAAAGTCAAAATAAATGACAAAGCATTACAATTTGTTTATAGCTTTACAATAAAGCTTAAGAACTTGCTTTTCAGGGTAAGATGTTCCAACTCTGTAACTTCAATTGGCATGTCATTCATAACCCTTCCTCCAACTTACAACAGCAAACATCCCATGGCCTCAATTCCATGCAAAGGACACTTACGAGAGTGAGAAGTGTTCAGAAGATGGAGCAATCAGGAAGAACAGAATCAGTAGGTTCTTCTGTTGGAAGCATCAATGGCACTTCAAATGATCTGGCGAGGATGAACTAGATGATCATCTTCTTTCGAAGGTGGTAATTATGGTAGTGTCTTGTGCAAACTCGGATTATCAGGAAGACGTTCTGTGCTCCAGCACCTCCTTCATCACATGAAGAAAGCAAGCAGAGTCCCAAAAGTCGAGTGATGATCTTCATCGTGATTATGAGTTAAGGTTACAAAACTGCAGTGCATTTGATGAAGAGCCCTTGCAATATCATTCTCCACTACATCTCATCCATAGTGGTCTCGAGGGAATTCCTGCCTTTCGAGTGTATCCAACAGCCACCAAAACCATCAGGAGATTTGAGAGGAACTGCATACCCTAAGATTACATGGCGTGGTTCATCAAGTCTTACAGCTGCAGACTGGACACCACCCCTCTTGCAAGAATACAAGTGACTTCCAAGAAGCCATGCTCGAGGATGAAAACTCTGTCGAGAGGATTGCTGAGAATGGGAACTGGGTTACTGAAATTTCAGCATCTTCATCTTGACCCATTGGGCAAGGAAGTAGAAAACCTATTTTTGTCAAAACAACTTGTTTCCTTCTCCACATTTAGAGTCCATGTCTTTTTCCTGTCAAACTATCTCTGCGCACGCTCAATTTTCACTTTCTCGAAGCCAGGCAACAAATCTAATACGAATCAATATTCAGGTCGAAAGATATTGAAACTAGGAGTGGAAGACTGTGATGCCAGTCAGCCTTAAAAACTCATTTTTGATGTGCTACTGCCTTTCTGCTTCTGTTTCAATGCAGATTTTTGAGAGAACTGAAAGCGGCTGGCTTCATCCTCAGAAAAAGATCCAAATAAAAACACCTGGTTTTCCATTGCCAACAGAACTCTTCAGTGTATCGCCATGTTACATCGCAAGCCAAGTGATATGATGTGAAAGCTTTAGTAGAAGAACAAGACCGGAACACGAAGAAGACCAGATTAAGCACGCAGGAAGCTGCCCAATCCGTGAGTGTTTCATAAAAGGAGGAATGGAAAATGCACAGAATTTGTTGAAGCCCGTCAGCTCGAGATGGAAGAGCCTGGTGAGTGAACTGTGCAGCGTGCTTTGAGCGAGCAAAGACCTCACCGTGAGAACAGACACCGGCCGCTAGCAAACCAAGAAATTCATCCAGTAGCTTCCACGAATAGGAAAGGTGACAGAGCAAAGAAAATGAAGAGAGAATCCGTCGATGCTCCCTCACGATTGCCTTTCTTCCGTTCGTGACCTCCGCTGCTTTTTCTCTCCTTTCTCCCCCAATTAGCATTGCCCCTTCCTTCCTTTTCGTCACACGCTCCTCTTTTCCCTCCCTTCTTAGCATTTGAAATCCTTCATTAGCAACACTATCGTCAAGTCTCTTTGCCAATAATGGCATGAAAATCTCTCACCAGCATTGGATAAGAGTGAGATCCAGTTACGGACCTTATAATATAGTGTGTAGTCTCTTCATTTGTAACCAAGTATCTTATTGCTTCTGATGCCACATCTTTCAACGTACCTGTACCAAACTGGACAGCACGTACCTCAACTCCAAAGAGTCTCATTCTGAATACTTTAAGAGCCTGTCGTTCCATATCTTTGGCGCCCATGTAAACAACACATTGTAACCCAAAACAAGCACACACTGTGACAGTGACAACTCCATGCTTCTCATAGCACATTTCAATGCTTAGCCTCCTTCTTTCCAACTCCTGGATGTGGAGGTTTGTTATCATTAGGTATTTTTGATGAAGCTAGAGAAGGAGAAGACAAAGTCCTAACATGTTCACCAGCATCAGTTATGCTTTCCACTCAACCTTGCTCAACATAGGCTGAAAGCATCTCATCATATTCGCCACTTTTGTCTCCAACTCCTCCCCACTATACTTATACGCATAAAATAAATGTTATCACAACAACTAAGTATGTACAAAGTACCAAATCCCATGCACAACTTTTGGGTGGTTTAAACACTTCGAATGCGCAGCAATACGACACCGGGGTCAATTGCAACTTGGCAAGATCCCCAAGGGTTTCATTGCTTGTTTACCCTTTTATCCTTGGGTTAGGGTTTATACCCTGTTAATCCAATCAACAAATACCTTAGATTTATTACATTAGGGACAGTAATTCCTGGGCAACCTCGTCGCCCCAACTTGATTGGTCCATTGCTTGCTAGGCAATACATAACTTCCCTAACTTGGCAAATCGGTCCAAAGAAGGGTGATGTAGTAGGATGTCTACTCATCCTCTTACAAATTAGTCTTGTACTTAGAACCAGCCAACCTTATTCCAAGGAGTGGCCAAATCTATATTGTGATTTAAACACAAAGCCATGCGACGTTTGGACTTGTTGCACGAGACAAGTGTCGCACCTAACTTGTGGGATCATTTCTCCCATCAAATGGCATTCCTTGGTCAAGAAATATGTTTAGTCAAGATGTAGGGTTTGGGAGTCCTCTTGACCCAACCCAACCCTAGCCATACTAGGCCGACAACGTTTGTCCCTAGGGTTTCTAAACTCAATCAAAAGTCTAGTATTAGGCAAATTTTCCCTAGGGTAAAAACCCTAGATCGTTATTTTATGGGCGTCCCATTAGCCCTAACATTCTATGAATGTGGGTAGGATCTTGGGATTGAAAGTCTTGGCTTGGCATCCCAAGTGTGATACTAGGCAGAATTTTTAGCGTACTAAGTTGTACCTAGCGCATTGAGGTAATCATCGTTTGAGTTACACCATTGCAAGTGAATTACCTAATCGAACTAATTGTCTTGTGACAAGAAGAGATCTTTCCTTAGAGATGCCAATATTTTTCCTAAAAGAAAATAATTGCAAGACATAACATTCCATGCAAATATGCGATTCATAGACTTTTCCTTCTATGCAACTAAAAGATTTCAATGATCATTTCTTTTCCCTTGCGCTAAAACTATAATGATGCAACAGAACCAAGCTTTAAAGATTGACAATTTAGGACTAACTCATATAGAAACCTATGTTGAGTTTTAACAAAAACTATACCTGTAAACCCTTTTTCCAATGCATTGAATTCATGATTTAATATGAAATGCATCTTTTTCTGAAATAACTTCGATAAAGAAGTTCATGCATGAGTGAATGTCATGGGACTATTTATTGACTTAATCCGTCCTATAACATTTAACCCAACTTAAAATGCAATCATCCTCACATGCAACAGGTAAGTTCATGGTTTCCTTTTCATGCAATGCAATTCTTTGGACAATATTCAATGGCGTCTAAGATTAACCTTTATACGAATCACATCCATGGATTTAAACCATAAGTGCAACATGCGACAAGCTCTATCCTTCCTGGCATGATCCCTCTTCTAATTTATGCATTATACATTCAAGGAGATTGCGACTTGGAAGTGCAAGCATTTTTCAAAGGCATGACATGCACTAACTTCGTAAACGAATGGATAGTTGCATTTAAAATTTCCAAATGTATATAACTCGACTATGTGTATTAAAGACATGCTTAAATGCATTCTTTCCATTTGAAATCAATCTCTAAGAACCTGGGCATTGAGGTTCGGGGTGTTATCCACACACGAACTCGGAGTAGAAACTCCCGCATGTGCACCTCTCGCCATTTTCTTGGGAGCCATTGATGACGTAAATAATTTGATTCAGCAACTCTCTCTTGGGTTGCTTTTGTGTATTGACTCCTCTCTGCCCGGGATCTTTCCTTTTGCGCAAGACACGGCCTTTACGGAATGGAGTTTTAAGATAAACCTGCAATGTACGGGAGAACAAGCTTTATGGAAGCTTAAAATTAGAAGCTTCCAAAGAAGCTTCTAATGCTTCTCTGTCTCTGACAGAAACATGGAGGAAAACGTGATGATGGGAGGATGGAGAGGACAACAAAGAAGATGAGGGTGATGATAATGATGATGGCGATGGGATGGCGCGGGCCACAGCAGGCCAGTGTGGCCGCCAGGGTGGTGGCATTTGGCGGCAACACGGTGTCCACGACCTGCTCTCCCTCCTCTCTTCCTTTCCCCCTCAAGCCTAAGGGGGGTTCATATAATGTGTGTGTGTGTGTGTGGGGGGGGGGGGGGGGGGGGGGGCGCGATAGCCTCCCACGTGGCTCGCTTGCATGCCTCCCCTCCCTCATGCTTCTCCACACCACACTCCTCTCTCCTCCACTTAGCTCCACTCCCTCTCCCCTGCCATGCATCGGCTGAGGGGAGGGGGTAAATAATAAAAACGTTTGCAAAAATTGTAACCATTATCATTTTTCCTTTCCCATAAAGGGTGTTTGTGTGTGGTCTTGCGGGTTTTTAGCCTCGGCCTCCTACGCTCGATGCGGTGAGCTGTTTATTAAAGCACGTGGGTTAAGGACTTAGCCACTAACATTATTCTGTTGCGGGAGATGACTTAGCACTACTTTTGCATGGGGCATGTAGTGGTCAAAATTCTTTAATATTTCGTGAAAAAATATTATATTCTCTCCCCCTTAGAGGAATCGAGATGTCCTCATCTCGAGAAGAGCTGGGGGTATTGTTGGTTGAGAGCACTTTCATCCATCCAAGTGGCATCCTCCTCGGGATAATCTTTCCACTGGACGAGGTATTCTCTCAAGGTTTTGGATCTCAAATGCCTCTCCATAACATCTAAGATCCTGTCAAGCTATAGCTCAAGGACTCCTTGGCTAGGCATTACAACTTGTTGATCATCAAGTACGTGACTAGGGTTAGGTACATACTTTTTCAGTAGATTGATATGGAATACATTATGAACCTTTAGGTTCTCAGGGAGTTGAAGTTTGTAAGCATTAGGCCCTAGGCACTTGAGGATCTTGTAGGGTCCACAATACCTTGGACTTAGCTTTTTACATTCACCCAAGGATAGGGAACTCTTCTTTGGACGTACGCAAATGAAGACCATATCTCCTTTAGTGAAGGATCTGTCTTGATGTTTCAAATCCGCATAAGCCTTCTGTCTATCCTTGGCGGCTTGGATGTCCTATCTTATTGACTTGATTTGGTCATCCATATCTTCCAACATCTGCTTTAAGGCTTCAACCCTCAAGGTTGGATCCGAGAAGTCTAAAGGTGTAATATTTCCGCGTACCCCGTACCGCAAATATTAACTTCCCGCACGCCGTGTAAACCCTGTGCAAGAGTATTCCCTACTTCGTGATTATTGGTAACCTAATCCACACCATGCACGCTCGAAAATGAGGTCTCCACGTCGAGAATTAAAGGCCGGGGTTGAAGACCGTAAAACCGCGGGGAAACGACCGCTTGGGAAGGGCAAATGGATAAATACAAGGCAAATTTTTTTTATTATTATCCCTTCCCCCAGCCGATGCATGGCTGGAGGAGAGGGAGTGTGGAGGGGGGATGGCCAAGAAGGAGTGAAGTGGGGACTGCATGAGGGGAGTCCTCCACGTGTGTGGAGGCCCTCTTCCCCACCCCCCATGCCTATATAAACACCCCCTAGCAAGGGGGTGTGCTAGAGAAGCTGTGAGAGAGGAGCTGAAGGAGGGAAAGCGTGAGGAGGTCGCCGTGCTGGTCACCGAGCAGGAGGAGGTCGCCGACACCGCCGCGCACAGTCGCCAGTCCGCCGCTAGCTGCCGGTCCGCCAGCCACCGCCACGATCCGCCATCGCTGCCGCTCTGACCGCCCGGCCATCTCAGGCCGCCCGCCACGTGGATCACGACCCCCCCCCCCCCCCCCCCCGTGGTTCTGTAGAAGCAGAAGCTTCTCACAAGCTCCTTTAGAAGCTTCTAAGGGGGGGGCCTCCTTAAGGTCCCTTCCCACCACATTTCCAAAAAGACCCCTTCATACCCCTCCCCGGGACTTTGAAGAGGAGGAGGTGAAGGCCGTAAATAACCCCAAGACCCTTGAAAAAGGCTTTCGCAATAAGTCTTTAAAGCCCTTTTGCCGCAAGCGACATCCCGTAAAGAAATCTTCCGCCTACGAGGAAAGGCAAAGGTCGGAAGGTTGCATGCCAAGGCAAGACACTCCATAGACCACAAAGGCAAATCGGAAGTCGAATTTACGCCTACGATGGCCCCAAAAAGATCACAAGGTGCGACCGCGGGAGGCTCATCTCCGAATATACAAGTGGACATCTCCCCGAGTCCTCAAGTCCAGGTTCTTTCGAGTTATTCTCGCATGATTAGGCGCGCTTAACTCATAAAGGAAATTGCATTTTTTTGGAAAAAACACATTTGATAAAGCATCTCTTGAACATTAGGCAAGATTGAAATATGTCATGAATTTGAACGAGTTATCCACCTTAGAAGGCTAGTTGCATGTAGTTTTCGTACCTTATCAAAGTAATGAGTCTAAACTTAGGCAAAGAAATGGAATTTATAAGTGCATTCTCTTTTGTCCTAGACATGGTAGGAATAAGCGTATGCCGCATGTTAGGCAACATCCTTTTCGTAATGATTTCATGAGGAAAGGTTAGCACAATAAAGTATTTTCCGAAAAGAAATAATAGAGTACGAAAATGATCGTATGGACTAAGTTAACATTAGCTTTAGTTGGTATAAACTTCGTTAACTACATTATAGCTAAGGGAATGTTGCGTATCGCATAATCATCATGCGATAACATCATTCATCAGAAGCCGCATTTAGGAAAGGTTGCATGGTTCGTCAAAGCATAAGATTCGGAAGTATAGACTATAAGGTTGTAAGCATGATTAATTGATGTAAATCCTAGTATGTCTTAGGAAAAGTTAACTTCCAGATTATCATGCGGGTTTTGCTACACCAAGGAAAGATAAAGTTATCATGAACCATGTGATGCGTAGAAGCAATAAATCGCATGTTTACGCGTATTGGTAATTATTATTCCCCGTTAGATTTAGTTATTACCTTTAGAAGGATCATCCTTGTCGCAAGACAAGCATAATTGAGTTGACTAAAGTAATCTAAACCACAAAGATTCGTATGGGCATGATTGAGTCGATATGATAGGAATCCCAAATGTTAACTAGGGTAGTTCGACCTAGTTTACACTGGTTGCCAAGACAAAAACCGCGAATCTAAAGATCTTACACACGTTCACGAAATGTCGAAGCAATTGGATGTTCATGCATGAAATGATCTAAGGTTTTATCCTAAGGATCATTCAAAATGATGAAACTCCGACGGAGTTGCCTATTTCTAGGACCATGGGCCAACATAATTAGCAATGGTTTGGAGGATACCCTAAACCCCTGCTACTCGGCTGGAGGTAAATTCCGTGACCGGAAAACGCTAAACAATGGGTAGAATAATCCCGTGGAATAGATGCAAAACATGTGCAAAAAGCTGCAACTTTGTATAAACTTGAGATTTGCCCACAAGAGAGTTTTGTCATCTCTCGAAACGAGGTTGGCAAGTTATTGAAAGAATTTAACTTACAAGAGGATGAGTAATCATCCTGTTACTCACTTTTCTTGGGGGATAACTGCCAAGGAAAAGGAAAGGTTAGGTGTTTGCCTTGAAGCAAATGACCAGACAATAAACTAAAGCGACATGGTCGCTGGAACCTACCACAACAAAACCTAAAGTATTGGTAGGGTATGACCCTAACCCAAGAATGATAGGAATCTTGCCAAGTTGCAATTGATTCCGGATCGAATGCGGGTTGCATTCGGAGAAAAGGAGTCACTCCTTAACAGTTTGCCAGCTAAACGACCATTGGAAATTGATTGTGCTTGTAACAGTTTGGAAAGCATTGTTTGCATTGTTTTCTCAATGAACTAAAGGACGAAAATATATCTAAATACTTCAGGTTGAAGCCTGAAGGGAGAGGCAGCTTCAGTTACCCCCGACTGCCTGCTTGACCCTAACCAAGGGGGTTGTTAGCCGCGCCGGGAACGTGGACCGAACCCGCCGCGAGAGGTCTCTCCGTTGAGTTCTACTTGGAGCAGGAGGACGCTTGGATGCCAGAGGGGGCTCTGGCCGTAAATCCCTCGCCTTCCGGGCCCTGCACAAGAGGCTAACGTGACTCGGTATTGGATCTCGAGGCCCGCATACTAGTCTACGGGCGGAAACTTGGATTAGTGATCCCTGGTGGATTACTGGATAGCCTTCGGGCGGATTATGAATATGCCTACGGGCGGAACTCCTTGTATTTCAAAGATAAAAGGATAAAATGATAATAAAGAAGTTGTTTGGCATTGTTTTCTTTATGTCCTGTGATAAGATTACGTGAAGGAACCGGTGCATAACAGGGTTAATTCAAAGAAGCTGTTTGTATATGTCAAACTAATGTGGTAGGTAATTACATAACTAAAACAAACCGAGGAAAGTGCGAAGGATGGACCATGGGTCCGTCCTACGGATGGGTGGTCCCGGTTAGCCGGGAACTTTTCTCAAAATCTTCGACGAACAGAAGGATGATTAACATCACTGAAACAAGTAATGAGAACGATGACTTGGAATTACCAATTACCCGATTCACGCTGTTTTAGGGGAACGGAATGGGACTATGCCTTTTGGCAGAGAGGTCGAGCCTTGCATCCCTCTCGTTTCCCATTCTCCTTGAACCAAGTGCAGCATGAATCCGCTTCAGACCAGGCGTTTCTGCGTAAAGTAGTTCGATCAGGTCTGACGCTAGTCGCTGTTAGTAAATGACCAAACAATTCCGGTCGATCCTAAGTGGGAACGGCCAGGACACTTCCGTTACGTGGCAGACGTGGAAAGTCCTAGATTGCAAAACCCGCAACATTCCATGGGAGTGCCGGGTGGAGTTTTCTAGACAACCTTTCCGATGGGCTGCTAAGACGTGTTCTAGAGGATTCTAGTGGACACGTTACAGTTGGTATCAGAGCCGACTTACAATGGAATTGTTTTCATAAAGATTTCATTGAAAAATGAAGTAAAGAATTTGTTCCTATCCAAACATTTTCTCATCTTCAATACTGTCTTGCAGAATTACGAGGCGTGGAACAAGTTTTTGGTGTTCCGGATCATGTTCATGACTGCAATGCATTCTCCGCATTATAGGCAGAGAATTGAAATGATGAACATCTTGGAGCAGATTTATAATCCATCACCGCTATATATAGAACGAAGATGGACTGGGTCTTCAGGAATCTACTACATAGCTGCCCACCGGTTCGCTTATCTACAGACCAACCTGAAGAGGATCAAGTGGTTGGAAGATTTGAAAGTGGTGAAGCTGTTCATTTTTGTGGAAGCTCACGTGAATTCGACTTTGCATATTCGAGGTCGTAGAGTTGAATTAAACTCATACGTATATGAGGAAGTAACCCGTATAATTCCAGCTGATAGAATTAAGGTATTGGGTCGCCATGGGAAGTATGGATTCCAGCGGAAAGGATATCCTGAACTTCCGATGAATTATCGATTCCTAAAGATTCATGACCCAAAACCCTACTATTACACAGTTCCTGTAGACAAATCCAATACAATGTTGTTCTCCCCAAACTAAATGTAATAATTGGATTATCATCACTCGAGATGTTGTATGAGGCTACGCCATATAAATATAAATAAGGACTTCTTTTTATCACTATCCGATTGTGCATCAGGGTTGTTGCATAAAGTTAAATAGCTTCATGAGTTACGAAATAGTTGAACTAAAGATAAGCTAATGTCAATTATCATATAATAAGAAAACTTTTTCTCAGGCGCAACCCCAGGTACAGGTTCCAAATTCGCCCCCTACATCAAGTACTACTGTGATCCAGGAGAAGAAGTTCCTCCTCAAGCAAATAAAGCCACCCGAGTTTGACGGGAGGCAGATTCGTCCAGTCGGACGCTGAGATTTGGATTGAGTCTATGGAGGACTACTTCGAGGCCGCTGGCACTGCACCAACCAATCAGGCCATGCTCGCCAAATTAAAACTCACCGGTGAAGCCAGACTATGGTGGAAACAATGGTGCAGGGATCAAGGGATTTCAGAGGGGTCCGTTACCTGGGAGAAGTTAAAGCAAGCCGTGCAAGGGAGATATTTGCCACCCGCATATCGTACACAAAAAATGAATGAGTTCTATGAGCTAAAACAGTTAGGACTCACTCTTGACGCATACTACTCTAAGTTTGTCTCACTCTTAAAGTATGCGCCACAAATGGACACGACACAGCAGGTGTCCAAGTTTTGCGCAGGCTTAAATCCACCTGTAAATACCCGTCTCGAATCTATGCGACCATCAGACCTTCAGGATGCACTCATTCGAGCGGCCCCTATAATTCAGGAAGTACAAGCTAAACCAAGGAGTATTAAGAATTGGTCTTATAGCGACCCAAGCAGAGGAGCATTCAGACCCCAGGTTAAGAGAGTTCAAGGCCACAATCAGGGACAAAGAAAGAAAGCAAGGACAAATAACGTCAACAACTTTGTTCCTACTCACGGTAATGGCCGAAACATCCGATGTTTCCACTGCAATGAACTCGGTCACTTCAAAAAGCAATGCCCCAAGCTCAGCGAGGGACACCGTCAAGGTATTGGCCGCGGTCAGGGAGCCGCCGCCCGTGGAAGGGGAAGAGCTGCCTGCATTACCAATAGGCAAAGATGTGAAGCAGAGGAAGAGGAAGATCCGACTATGGAAGCGGATTTCGAAAGAGCGACGGTCCATGCCGCTCTACACAAGAAGGGGCCGAATCGCCAGTTCTCGGTAATTCAAACACCGTCGGACTATCAAGGTAAAGGTTTCAAAACCTTGATTGATTGTGGCAGTACACATTCCTTTATCTCACCAGCATGTACTAAGAGATTAGGAATAGCCACAGTAGAAGCACCTACCCTACTTATGGAATTGGCAAACGGTCGTGAGGTAACTTGTGCTAGGCAAACTGCTAAGGAGGAGTTCTATCTGGGAGGAAAGAAAACCTCAGTCAAATTCAGAGTCATGAACTTAGGCATCCATGAGTGTCTACTCGGGATGGATTGGCTTAAGCCCAATGACGCCCACATCCACTGTGGAAAGGGTCAAGTTTCCTTTCGAAACTCTGACAGAGAGTTTGTTACGACTCAAGGTGAGGCAGGAGTGCCGAGAATCCAGCTAGCCAAGGTATCGCGGATCATAAAAGGGGTTAGGAAAGGATTACCTATTTACTTGATCAAACTCAACAAGTTAGATCAAAAGCAAGAGTCTCATGAGGGACCCTCTTGGCTAAAAGAATATGCTGACGTATTCCCTGAGGAATTAACTGAACTTCCACCTCCAAGAGAAGTTGATCATGAAATAAGGCTAATACCTGGAGCTGCGCCAATTGCAAAGAGACCTTATAGAATGTCTATTCCAGAAGCTATTGAGTTGAAGGAACAACTCAAGCAACTGTTAGATCAGGGCTACATCCGGCCTAGCAATTCACCATGGGGAGCTCCAGTCCTATTCCAGAAAAAGAAAGATGGGACACTTCGACTATGTATTGATTACCGTGGGTTGAATCAATCAACAGTCAAGAACAAGTACCCTATTCCTAGAATAGATGAGCTTCTTGATCGCCTTCAAGGTGCAAAGATCTTCTCCAAAATTGATCTCAGGTCAGGCTACTATCAAATCAGGATCAAGGATGAGGACATTCCAAAAATGGCCTTCAATACAAGATATGGGCACTTTGAATTCTTGGTTATGTCATTCGGACTTACAAATGCACCTGCCACTTTCAATAGATTAATGCAGGATATTTTTAGGCCATATCTTGATGATTTCGTGCTTGTCTTCTTCGACGACATTTTAGTCTATTCTAAACAGGAAGAAGATCATGAACCTCAACTACGGATTGTTTTGGAGACAATGGGGTCTCATAAGCTGTATGCAAAAATGAATAAGTGTGCATTCTTCAAGAGTCAGATTAAATATCTAGGATTCATAGTATCATCAGAAGGAATATCAGTAGATCCAGCCAAAGTCAGAGATGTGCTTGAATGGCCAATACCATTATCCGTCAAAGAGATACGCAGTTTTCTTGGCTTGACAGGATGGTATAGGGTCTTTATAAAAAACTATGCTTTGATTGCAGCACCTCTTACCGACTTACTAAAGAAGCAGACTTCCATTACATGGTCAACTCCCGAGCAAAATAGCTTCGACCAATTGAAGCAATGTTTGGTATCAGCACCTATTCTAAAACTTCCTGACCTCAATAAGGAGTTCGAGGTAGTAACTGATGCCAGCATTCTTGCCTTGGGGTGTGTTCTTATGCAGGAAGGTCATCCAGTAGCATATTCTTCAAGGAAATTGAAGAGTCACGAAAAGAATTATGCCACTCATGATCTGGAGTTATTAGCTGTCATCCATGCTCTAAAGCTTTGGAGACACTATCTGTTGGGAAATAAGTTCACTTTAGTAACCGATCATAAGAGTCTCAAATGGATTTTTACCCAGAACGAGCTCAACATGAGGCAACGTCGATGGATTGAAGTATTGGAGGAATATGATTTTGAAATCAAGTATCGACCAGGGAAAGAGAATGTAGTTGCCGATGCACTCAGTCGCAAGGCATTCCTAAATTCCCTAATCTTGCAGAATCCATCAACGGCCAGATCTCTGGCTACAAAGGTATCCATGCCAAGCAACCCTATACTCGAATTGGCTAGAGAGGAAGCATGCCATGACTTAGCCTACCAAGCAATGATAAAAGAAATATCTACCAAGGATCAGAATTTGAAGTTACAGGCCAAGTATCATGAATTCTCTGTTGACAATGGACTTATTTACTATAGAACAAGGCTATGTATACCAGCAAGCCAGTCACTTAAGCAGAAGATATTGTGGGAAGCTCATCACTCCCCGTTCGCAGGACATCCTGGCTATGCAAAAACTCTTAATGCAGTTAGGAAAAGCTACCATTGGGAGAGGCTCAAAGGTGACGCCCTCAAATATGTCACTGAATGTTTGTCTTGCCAACGTATCAAGGCTGAACATGTCATGATGCCAGGAAAATTACAACCACTTGACATTCCTCAAATGAAATGGGAATTCATCAGTATGGATTTTGTGGTGGGCTTACCCCAAGTCCAAGGAGGATACAACTCCATTATGGTTGTAGTTGACATGCTTACTAAGGTTGCACACCTGATTCCAGTAAAGAAAAACTATAAAGCCTCCGACATTGCTAGAGTGTTTATCAAAGAAATATTCAAGCTACATGGGCTACCTAGAAGGATCGTTAGCGATCGAGATTCTCTTTTCACTTCACACTTCTGGAGAGCTATCTTTGAAGCTATTGGAACTCAGCTCTGTTTTAGCACTGCCTACCATCCCCAAACAGATGGACAAACAGAGCGAGTAAATCAAATCATTGAGGATATGCTTAGGGCTTACTGCTGTCGAGAGCCAAAGAGATGGATTCAATACTTGCCGTTAGTAGAATTTGCCTACAATGCTTCTTACCAGCAGAGCATTCAAATGACTCCCTTTCAGGCATTGTATGGTCATGATTGCTGAAGTCCCCTAAATTTTTCAGATCCTACCCTAAGAGTGGAAGCTTCAAGACAAATGTTGGAGGACATGGATGACCAAATAAAGTCAATAAGACAAGACATACAAGCAGCCAAAGATAGACAAAAGGCTTTTCCGGATTTGAAACGCCAAGAGAGGGTCTTCGGAGAAGGAGACATGGTTTTCATACGGGTATGCCCCAAGAGGAGCTCTTTATCTCTAGGTAAATGCAAGAAGCTAAGTCCAAGGTATTATGGACCATATAAAATCCTCAAATGCCTAGGACCCAATGCTTATAAATTGCAACTTCCTGATAACCTAAAAGTTCACAATGTATTCCATATTAGTCTCTTGAAAAAGTATGTACCCAACCCAAATCATGTACTTGATGACCAACAAATTGTAATGCCTAGTCAAGGAATCCTTGAACTAAGACCGGAAAAGATTTTAGATGTCAGGGAGAGACAGTTGAGATCTAGAACCTTGAGAGAATGCCTCGTCCAGTGGAAAGATTATCCCGAAGAGGATGCTACCTGGATGGATGAAAGCTCTCTCAATCTTCAATATCCCCAGTTTATCTCGAGATGAGGACATCTCAATTCTTCTAAGGGGGAGAGAATGTAATATTTCCGCGTACCCCGTACTGCAAATATTAACTTCCCGCACGCCGTGTAAACCCTGTGCAAGAGTATTCCCTACTTCGTGATTATTGGTAACCTAATCCACACCATGCACGCTCGAAAATGAGGTCTCCACGTCGAGAATTAAAGGCCGGGGTTGAAGACCGTAAAACCGCGGGGAAACGACCGCTTGGGAAGGGCAAATGGATAAATACAAGGCAAATTTTTTTTATTATTATCCCTTCCCCCAGCCGATGCATGGCTGGAGGAGAGGGAGTGTGGAGGGGGGATGGCCAAGAAGGAGTGAAGTGGGGACTGCATGAGGGGAGTCCTCCACGTGTGTGGAGGCCCTCTTCCCCACCCCCCATGCCTATATAAACACCCCCTAGCAAGGGGGTGTGCTAGAGAAGCTGTGAGAGAGGAGCTGAAGGAGGGAAAGCGTGAGGAGGTCGCCGTGCTGGTCACCGAGCAGGAGGAGGTCGCTGACACCGCCGCGCACAGTCGCCCAGTCCGCCGCTAGCTGCCGGTCCGCCAGCCACCGCCACGATCCGCCATCGCTGCCGCTCTGACCGCCCGGCCATCTCAGGCCGCCCGCCACGTGGATCACGACCCCCCCCCCCCCCCCCCCCCCGTGGTTCTGTAGAAGCAGAAGCTTCTCACAAGCTCCTTTAGAAGCTTCTAAGGGGGGGGCCTCCTTAAGGTCCCTTCCCACCACATTTCCAAAAAGACCCCTTCATACCCCTCCCCGGGACTTTGAAGAGAAGGAGGTGAAGGCCGTAAAGAACCCCAAGACCCTTCGAAAAAGGCTTTCGCAATAAGTCTTTAAAGCCCTTTTGCCGCAAGCGACATCCCGTAAAGAAATCTTCCGCCTACGAGGAAAGGCAAAGGTCGGAAGGTTGCATGCCAAGGCAAGACACTCCGTAGACCACAAAGGCAAATCGGAAGTCGAATTTACGCCTACGATGGCCCCAAAAAGATCACAAGGTGCGACCGTGGGAGGCTCATCTCCGAATATACAAGTGGACATCTCCCCGAGTCCTCAAGTCCAGGTTCTTTCGAGTTATTCTCGCATGATTAGGCGCGCTTAACTCATAAAGGAAATTGCATTTTTTTGGAAAAAACACATTTGATAAAGCATCTCTTGAACATTAGGCAAGATTGAAATATGTCATGAATTTGAACGAGTTATCCACCTTAGAAGGCTAGTTGCATGTAGTTTTCGTACCTTATCAAAGTAATGAGTCTAAACTTAGGCAAAGAAATGAAATTTATAAGTGCATTCTCTTTTGTCCTAGACATGGTAGGAATAAGCGTGTGCCGCATGTTAGGCAACATCCTTTTCGTAATGATTTCATGAGGAAAGGTTAGCACAATAAAGTATTATCCGAAAAGAAATAATAGAGTACGAAAATGATCGTATGGACTAAGTTAACATTAGCTTTAGTTGGTATAAACTTCGTTAACTACATTATAGCTAAGGGAATGTTGCGTATCGCATAATCATCATGCGATAACATCATTCATCAGAAGCCGCATTTAGGAAAGGTTGCATGGTTCGTCAAAGCATAAGATTCGGAAGTATAGACTATAAGGTTGTAAGCATGATTAATTGATGTAAATCCTAGTATGTCTTAGGAAAAGTTAACTTCCAAATTATCATGCGGGTTTTGCTACACCAAGGAAAGATAAAATTATCATGAACCATGTGATGCGTAGAAGCAATAAATCGCATGTTTACGCGTATTGGTAATTATTATTCCCCGTTAGATTTAGTTATTACCTTTAGAAGGATCATCCTTATCGCAAGACAAGCATAATTGAGTTGACTAAAGTAATCTAAACCACAAAGATTCGTATGGGCATGATTGAGTCGATATGATAGGAATCCCAAATGTTAACTAGGGTAGTTCGACCTAGTTTACACTGGTTGCCAAGACAAAAACCGCGAATCTAAAGATCTTACACACGTTCACGAAATGTCGAAGCAATTGGATGTTCATGCATGAAATGATCTAAGGTTTTATCCTAAGGATCATTCAAAATGATGAAACTCCGACGGAGTTGCCTATTTCTAGGACCATGGGCCAACATAATTAGCAATGGTTTGGAGGATACCCTAAACCCCTGCTACTCGGCTGGAGGTAAATTCCGTGACCGGAAAACGCTAAACAATGGGTAGAATAATCCCGTGGAATAGATGCAAAACATGTGCAAAAAGCTGCAACTTTGTATAAACTTGAGATTTGCCCACAAGAGAGTTTTGTCATCTCTCGAAACGAGGTTGGCAAGTTATTGAAAGAATTTAACTTACAAGAGGATGAGTAATCATCCTGTTACTCACTTTTCTTGGGGGATAACTGCCAAGGAAAAGGAAAGGTTAGGTGTTTGCCTTGAAGCAAATGACCAGACAATAAACTAAAGCGACATGGTCGCTGGAACCTACCACAACAAAACCTAAAGTATTGGTAGGGTATGACCCTAACCCAAGAATGATAGGAATCTTGCCAAGTTGCAATTGATTCCGGATCAAATGCGGGTTGCATTCGGAGAAAAGGAGTCACTCCTTAACAGTTTGCCAGCTAAACGACCATTGGAAATTGATTGTGCTTGTAACAGTTTGGAAAGCACTGTTTGCATTGTTTGCTCAATGAACTAAAGGACGAAAATATATCTAAATACTTCAGGTTGAAGCCTGAAGGGAGAGGCAGCTTCAGTTACCCCCGACTGCCTGCCTGACCCTAACCAAGGGGGTTGTTAGCCGCGCCGGGAACGTGGACCGAACCCGCCACGAGATGTCTCTCCGTTGAGTTCTACTTGGAGCAGGAGGACTCTTGGGTGCCAGAGGGGGCTCTGGCCGTAAATCCCTCGCCTTCCGGGCCCTGCACAAGAGGCTAACATGACTCGGGATTGGATCTCGAGGCCCGCATACTAGTCTACGGGCGGAAACTTGGATTAGTGATCCCTGGTGGATTACTGGATAGCCTTCGGGCGGATTATGAATATGCCTACGGGCGAAACTCCTTGTATTTCAAAGATAAAAGGATAAAATGATAATAAAGAAGTTGTTTGGCATTGTTTTCTTTATGTCCTGTGATAAGATTACGTGAAGGAACCGGTGCATAACAGGGTTAATTCAAAGAAGCTGTTTGTATATGTCAAACTAATGTGGTAGGTAATTACATAACTAAAACAAACCGAGGAAAGTGCGGAGGATGGACCATGGGTCCGTCCTACGGATGGGTGGTCCCGGTTAGCCGGGAACTTTTCTCAAAATCTTCGACGAACAGAAGGATGATTAACATCACCGAAACAAGTAATGAGAACGATGACTTGGAATTACCAATTACCCGATTCACGCTATTTTAGGGGAACGGAATGGGACTATGCCTTTTGGCAGAGAGGTCGAGCCTTGCATCCCTCTCGTTTCCCATTCTCCTTGAACCAAGTGCAGCATGAATCCGCTTCAGACCAGGCGTTTCTGCGTTAAGTAGTTCGATCAGGTCTGACGCTAGTCGCTGTTAGTAAATGACCAAACAATTCCGGTCGATCCTAAGTGGGAACGGCCAGGACACTTCCGTTACGTGGCAGACGCGGAAAGTCCTAGATTGCAAAACCCGCAACATTCCATGGGAGTGCCGGGTGGAGTTTTCTAGACAACCTTTCTGATGGGCTGCTAAGACGTGTTCTAGAGGATTCTAGTGGACACGTTACAGAAGGACTTTGATAGTCGTGCCCATACAATGCTTGAAAAGGGGTCATCTTAATGCTTTGTTGGTAGGAAGCATTGTAGGAAAACTCAACCAATTGCAAATATTGGATCCACTTTTTGGGTTCACGGCAGCAGTGTGCCCTTAGCATATCCTCAATGACTTGGTTGACTCACTCTGTTTGGCCATCAGTTTGGGGATGGTAAGTTGTACTGAAACAGAGTTGAGTCCCAATGGCTTCGAAGATAGTCATCCAGAAGTGTGATATGAAGAGAGAGTCACTATCACTAATGATCCTTCTGGGTAGCCCATACAGCTTGAATATCTCCTTGATAAATAACCTTGCAATGTCTGAGGCTTTATAGTTTTTTTTAACAGGGATAGGATGTGCAACCTTAGTGAGCATATCAACCACAACCATAATGGAGTTGTATCCTCCCTGAATATGGGGTAGGCCAACAACAAAGTCCATGCTAATGAATTCCCATTTCATTTGTGGAATGTCAAGTGGTTTTAATTTCCTTGGCATTTTGACATGTTTAGCCTTAATGCGTTGACAAGACAAACATTTCGTGACATATTTGAGAACGTCACCTTTGAGCCTTTCCCAATAATAGCTCTTTCTGACTACATTGAGGGTCTTGGCATAGCCAGGATGCCCTGAAAAAGGGGATTCATGAACTTCCCAAAGTATTTTCTGCTTGAGTGACTGGCTTGCCGGTATACATAATCTTGTTCTATAGTAGACAAGTCCACTATTGATAGAGAATTCTTGATACTTAGCCTGTAGCTTTGGCTCTTGATCTTTGATGGGGATCTCCCTTAGCAATTTCTGATAGGTTGGATCATGGCATGCCTCTTCTCTAGCTAGCTCAAGAAATGGGTTGTTTGGCATGGATACCTTTGTGACTAGAGATCTAGCTGTTGATGGATCTTGCAAAATCAGAGAATTCAAAAATGCATTGCGACTGAGTACATCGGCATCTACATTCTCCTTTCTAGGCCGGTATTTGATTTCAAAATTGTATTCCTCCAGCACTTCAATCCATCGATGTTGCCTCATGTTGAGCTCATTTTGGGTAAAAATCTATTTGAGACTTTTATGATCCCTTACTAGGGTAAACTTGTTACCCAATAAGTAGTGTCTCCAAAGTTTGAGAGCACAGATGACAGCTAATAGCTCTAGATCATGGGTAGCATAATTCCTCTCATGGCTCTTCAGTTTCCTTGAAGAGTAGGCTTCAGGATGACATTCTTGCATAAGCACACATCCTAAGGCAAGTATGCTAGCATCAGTTATCACTTCAAACTCCTTACCAAGGTCTGGAAGTTTCAGGATAGGTGCTGATACCAAGCTTTTCTTTAGTTTATCAAAGCTAGATTGTTTAGCAGTTGACCATACAATTGATGTTTGCTTCTTCAGCAGATGTCAGTGGCGCTGCAATCCAGGCATAGTTTTTGATAAAGACCCTGTACCATCCTGTCAATCCAAGAAAACTACGTATTTCTTTGACAGTTGTTGGTGTTGGCCACTCCAGAACGTCTCTGACCTTGGCCGGGTCTACTGAAATTCCTTCCGCTGATACAATGAATCCCAGATATTCAATCTGTCACTTGAAAAATGCACACTTCTTCTTTTTGGCATAAAGCTTGTGTACCCTCATTGTTTCAATAATAATGAGAAGCTAGGGTTCATGATCTTCTTCTTGTTTGGAATAGACTAAGGTATTGTTGAAGAAGACGAGTACGAAGTCATCAAGATATGGCCTAAAGATATCGTGCATTAGCCTATTGAAGGTAGCAGGAGCATTTGTTAACCCGAATGACATGACCAGGAACTCAAAGTGTCCATATCTTGTGCTGAATGCTGTCTTTGGGATAACCTCTTCCTTGATCCTTATCTGATAATATCCAGACATGAGATCAATCTTGGAGAAGATCTTCGCACCTTGAAGCCGGTCAAGAAGTTCATCTATTCTTGGAATAGGATACTTGTTCTTAATGGTTGATTGATTCAACCCTCTGTAATCAATACATAGTCAAAGCATTCCATATTTCTTCTTCTGGAACAGCACTGGAGCTCCCCATGGCGAATTGCTAGGGCGGATGTAGCCTTGGTCTAACAGTT
Source organism: Lygodium microphyllum (assembly GCF_053477565.2). Taxonomy (NCBI): domain Eukaryota; kingdom Viridiplantae; phylum Streptophyta; class Polypodiopsida; order Schizaeales; family Lygodiaceae; genus Lygodium; species Lygodium microphyllum. The sequence goes on along the minus strand of NC_141151.1, from coordinate 74,418,135 downwards.
GCTTGATTTGCTCCTTCAGCTCAATCGCTTCCGAGATGGACATTCTATATGGCCTCCTTGCAATTGGTGCAGCTCCTGGCACTATGGTGCACAGATCGGTCGCCGTATGCGTGCGTAGTGAGCCTTAGAAGGTCCCCAAGAACAAAAGAACTCTACTTTTTGCACACAAATCAATGAAGAAAGCTTTCACAACATGAACAAGAGACCAATTGGGTGCAATCTCCCCCCATGCCTTGTGTGAGCGCTCCACAAAGCATGTATTTCATATATTATTCATTTTCAAGCTCAAATAATAGCCCAAATTACAAAATAGCACGCTTTAGCTTTTGAGTTTGCTTTTGTGCCAATAAAGAATTAAAGGTAATGGGCGCCCAAGAAGTAAGGCGGTACCCAAATACAATGTCCAATACAAATATTTAAATTGTGCGCCCATGAGCATACAAAAATAATAAATAAATATCAAACGCTTTGATAAATAAGCGAGACAAAATATAGGCGCCATGCCTAAGATACGCACCCATCAAAAATTGACGATAACTTGAATACATGCTACCCTCCAATGCTTCCCAATGCCACCGTTGCTCGCTCTACACATCAACTAAAGCATTCACAATTGTTAGAAAAATAATACAATTAAACCGACAAAAGTGAATACCTAGCAGTCTTTAGCTACATAAATAAATTGGTTAGAAATCAATCCTAACCTTAATTTATTACGAGTGTGCACTCTAAACTCATAAACGTTTATTAATTTAAATATGTATTTTACAGAATCACCCACTATGGAATCACCCACTTACACATTAAATTAACAAAACGCCCAAAAAGGATAGGCGTCCCCATCGACTTCTTGCACAAAGATGCCACTTTGTGTATGAGCCCGGATAATAATAAAATTTTACGGAATCCACTGCAGAACCTCACGGAATCCACCATGGAATATGCCTCCTAGCATCATACCCCCAAGGTGGGATAGCAATTGTCCTCAATTGCTATTAGCTCAATGTGGAGCTAACAGAATGGGGAAAGCATTTAAGTCTCTAGCGTGCATCCATTGGGCATCTTCAACAGGATGATTTTTAAACTTGACCAAATATCTAGAATATCTACGGCCAGTTCTAGTGGTTATAAAGTCAGTATCTATATTACTTTCAGGCTCAAGGATTTCAGTTTCATCATCTAGTAAATTAGGGTTTTCATAGACACGGTGTATAGGTAATTGGTCTCTAAAAGGTCGTAATAAACTGATATAGAAGGTGTTGTGGATTTTCCAATGTTGTGGTAGTTCTAGTTTAAATGCATTGTCATTGATTTTGTGTATGATCTTGAATGGTCCATAAAATCTAGGTGCTAATTTCACAACTGGGTGTTTATCTACACTTTGTAATCTTCATTTTTCTATTCGTAACCAAGCATAATCATCAACTTTAAAATTCATAGCCTGTCTTTTCTTGTTTGCTTGTTTTGTGTATGATTGTTGGGCTTTGGCAATCATATCTTTAACTTCATAAAAAATAGTGGCATGTATGTTAGCAATATCATCATCAGTCTGAATTTTGTTTGATAATGATGCAATAGGTGTAGACAATCGATATCCATAAATAACTTCAAATTGTACTTTCTTTGTAGCTATATGTGGTGTATTATTATATGCAAACTGAAGTAAATGTAGATGTGTATCCCATGTGTGTGGTTTTGAAATGGTGTAAGCACGCAAAAGATCTAAAATAGTACTGTTAGTAGCTTCTATTTGACCGTTTGTTTCAGGATGAAATGCAGATGAAAAATCAATCTTTGTTTCTAAGTTAGCAAACAAAGTAATCCAAAAATTATTACAAAATATAGAGTCACGATCAAAAATAATAACTTTTGGTAAACCATGGTTAGTGAAAACAGTTTTCGAAAACAATTGAGCAACTTGAGATGCAGTTAAAGTTTTCTTGCATGCAATAAAATATGCTTGTTTGCTAAACCTGTCTACAACAGTCCAAATCATATCATGGTTAGCTTTAGTGTTAGGTAAACTAGTGATAAAATCCATTGAAATATGTTCCCATGGTCTTGATGGAATAGATAATGGCATTAGTAAACCATATTGTTTACCATGGTGTCTTTTAACTCGTTGGCAAACTAAACATTCAGATACAAAGTTAGATACATCAGTGTCCATATGTGGCCAATAAAAATCTTCAGTCAATGTACGCAAAGTAGATATAATTCCTCTATGACCTTGATATGGAGGACAATGAATTTCATGCAAAACAAATGATCGAAATGGAACTGTCACACATAAACTTTTTTCATAAAACATGAATCCATTGTTGTAAGACAGTGAATCAATAGGAATCCAATTATTTGCAACTACTTTATTCCAATCAGCTTGAAAAGTAAGATCCTGATGATAAGTATCTTTCATAGGGATAAGGGAATCAAATGATATCACAGAAATATTATGAATTGTCGGTCTTCTACTCAAAGCATCAGCTACAACATTCTCTTTTCTTGGTTGATATTGTATAAGGGGATGAAAACTTTGAATAAAAGTGGCCCATTTAATGTGTCGGTTAGATATTTGTGGTTGACTAAGGAGATGTCTAATGCTTTGTTGGTTAGTTTTGATCATAAATTGAGATCCCATTAAATAATGTTTCCATTGACGTAAGGCTTATACTACAGCTAGTAATTCTTTGTCATAGGTATTTAAGTTCAAATGGTTTGGCTAGAATAGGCTATGGGATGATTATCTTGCATAAGGAGCCTATTCCAGATCCACTAGCATCAATAACTACTAAGAAGAATGGCCTATTGAAGTCACGTAGTTGTAATATAGGAGCATGAGTTAAAGCATGTTTCAATAAATCAAAGGATTTTTGTTGATTGTCAGACCAGTTATACACAATGCCCTTCTTTAAAAGTTTTGTCAAAGGTAATGCAAGTAATGAGAAATTCCTCACAAGATTTCTGTAAAAGCTAGCAAGACCTAGAAAAGAACGTAATTCATGCACATTTTTGGGTATGGGCCAATTTAAAATTGCTTCTATCTTTTTAGGGTCGACTTTAATACCTTTTGATGAAATAATATATCCTAGATATTCAATTTCTATTTGAAAGAATTCACTCTTTTCTAGATTAGCATATAATTGATTGTCTTTTAACAATTTAAAAACTAAAGAAAATTGTTCATAATGCTCATTCTCATTTTTACTGAATACTAATATGTCATCAAAGAAAACTATGACACAATGCTGATGTTTCAAAAATATGTGATTCATCATACGACTAAATGTGGCTGGTACATTAGTTAAATCGAAAGGCATAACTAGAAATTCATAGTGTCCAAATTGTGTTCTAAATGCAGTTTTGAATATATCAGATTTGTCCAATGTTACTTGATGATAGCCAGATTTAAGATCTATCTTACTGAATATGGCAGATCCTTATAGCTTATCCATAAGATCATCTACCCTAGGAATTGGATATCTATTCTTAACAGTAATTTTATTTAGGGCACGATAATCAATGCACATGCGATAAGTATTATTTTTCTTCTTCACTAATAAGACAGGTGCACCAAATGGAGAACTACTAGGTCAAATTAATCCTCTGCTAAGAAATTCTTCTATTTGGTTTTGAATTTCTTTCTGTTCAATTTGATTATGTCTATATGGTGCTTTACATGGTAGTTGTGTTCTAGTAATTAAATCTATCTTATGATCTTCAAGACATGAAGGTGGTAATCTAGGTGGTAAATCAGCAACAAAACAATCTTGAAATTGGGCAAGAAATTGTGTATGCCTAGAATGCATCTATTTTTCTTTATCTTGAATTTCATTCACCCATATTAAATAAGATTTGCTACTTTTACATAATGCATGTTTAGCCTGAGTATGAGTAAGCAATGGAAAATTATTGAAAGCGTGCGTACCATGCAATGTGATTTGTTTTCCTTGAAAATAAATTTTAATTGAATGCGTAGAATAATCTATGTTAGGATTGTATTGATGGCGCCAAGGCATTCCTAAGATAATGTCACTAGACTGCAAAGGTACAACTAAGAAATTTCTTCGTTCAGTATATTCACCAATTTTAATTTCTAAATTATACACCTCTTGTGTTCCATTATATCTCATACCTAGGAATGCAGCCTTGATGCGATAATTTGTAGAAACTGTCTGTAAATTCAATTCTTTGACTAACTTTGCATAAATAAAGTCATGTGTGCTCCCATCATCATGGAAAATAGTCTTTTCTTTACCATACACAAAACATTTCATTGTTAACAAAGAATGGGGAGTTGGCATACCTGGCAAAGTATCCAAAGTAGTACCAATGTTGTCATAGTCTTCTGTAAAGTCCGGCATTTCCTCACGTTCTTCTTCTTCTATTGCGCCAAGTTAATTGATATGGACAGGTGGCTTTATGGATTGGCAATTGGCTGCTAGATATCCAAGTTGATGGCATTTGTAACAAACTATAGGTTTTGCTTTAAATACATTATTGGTAATGGCAGGAAGTTTAGGAATGTTGGGATTTGACTGTGGGAATGGCTTAGGGTTTGGATTGGTGTTTGATGGCAAGGCAGGTGGTCGTGTCCAAGACTTACGAAATGAAGATGGAAGAAAACGACTTTGATTGAATCTTCGAAAATTTGAATTGAATTGTTTGGAACCAAAGTTACCATTAGTTGGAAATTGTTGTTGTCACTTGTCTCTTCCGCGAATCTTGTCTTCAGTGTCATGGGCCAAGGAAATTGCATCTTCAAGAGTTGTTGGCTTGAACATATTGACTTCAGCATAGAAATGTCCAAGTAGGCCAGACATAAACTTGCGTTTGTGAGTTGCTTCAGGTACATCTTCGAGCATTTGTAGTTGCAGTAGAGCATTCCAAAAACATTCAGTGTATTGGGAAATAGGTTCGCGATCTCTTTGTTGTAGAAGATCCCATTGCTTGATGGCTTTTCCATGGAATTGAGGAGGAAGGAAATTCTGCAAAAAAATCTTTTGGAAAGTTTCCCATGTAGTGGGACAATCAACGCTCTTGCAGACCACAGTCCACCATAAGAATGCTCGGTCAACTAAATGGTTAGTGACACATTTAATTTTGTCTTTCTCAGCATATGTTTCTTCATGGAAGTAATCATCAAATTGACTGATAAAAGCAAGTACAGTCTTTCCATCGCGTGATCCATTGAAAGTACGAAATTTAAAGTTTCTTTCACTAATCTTTGTTTCTTTGCAAATGGATTGGGCTTCAAGTGTTGCATCGATGGTACGTCGTATCAGATCTTCGGGTTGCGATCCATCTTGGTTAGTGGTAGATCGTTGCAATTGGCCAATTGAACTTGCAAAGCTTGTCGGGCTCTTCGTTCTTCTTCAAGCTGCATCATAATCAAATCCAACTTTTGCTCCATTGTTGGTTCGGGTAGATCTCCTTCAGCCATAAAATTGTCCATGTTTTGTTCAGTCATCCTCCAAAATTCAAAAGACCTCACACTCTCAAAATCTTATTAGCGAGATGAGCCTAGCTCAAAAGCGGGTATACAAGGCTTGTATATTTTGTTTGGCTTTTGTAGTCTTTCTCCTTTGTGATTGCGGTATTCGTTGTCACAACCGTCTTCCAAGATAGTAGTGTTGCGTAGGAACTGCGTATGAACTTCTGTTCTTGTTGAAACTAGTTCAGTAAGTCTGCAAGTGTGAACAGGGACTTTCAAAGAGCAATAGACTGGTTTGTGTGCTTTTGCGTATGAACTGCCGCTATGGTAATGGTTGGAGATGACCTTTTGACTTTGGTGACTTGCTTGATTAAGAAAGGTTAGAATTTTAAGCTTTAGTAACTAGCTTAAATTTCGTGGACCAGAAGACGTCTTCAATTGAATCGGTGGCGGCCGTCAGTTTATACTGATGCCGCAGGCAAAAAAAATCTGTGTCTTTAAGCTTTTTTAATAATCTTACTATTAAGCTTAATAAGCCTTTTGTTAAAGCTTTGAAGCTTTGAGCTATGGAGTAAAGGTTTTTCTTATCTGTATGAAGATGACTTGTTAAAGGAAGTATCCGTATGGTCCTCCACCTCTACAGAGGCTAGTCTTTCGGATCAGAGGGTGTAGAAGGGGGTTCTTGATCGCCAGGAACACATTGGTATCGACCGTTCGCAACAAAACTGACTATAAAGTTTGATCATTCCAGGAGCTCCACCTTCGCGCAAGATGGTAAGTGATTGGAAGCTCTCGATCTCAACTTCGCTCTGATACCACTGGTGCACAGATCGGTCGCCGTATGCGCACGTAGTGAGCATCAGAAGGTCCCCAAGAACAAAACAACTCTACTTTTTGCACACAAATCAATGAAGAAAACTTGCACGACATGAACAAGAGACCAATTGGGTGCAATCTCCCCCCATGCCTTGTGTGAGCGCTCCACAAAGCATATATTTCATATATTATTCATCTTCAAGCTCAAATAATAGCCCAAATTACAAAATAGCACGCTTTAGCTTTTGAGTTTGCTTTTGTGCCAATAAAGAATTAAAGCTAATGGTCGCCCAAGAAGTCAGGCGGTACCCAAATACAATGTCCAATACAAATATTTAAATTGTGCGCCCATGAGCATACAAAAATAATAAATGAATATCAAACGCTTTGATAAATAAGTGAGACAAAATATAGGCGCCATGCCTAAGATACGCGCCCATAAAAAATTGATGATAACTTGAATACACGCTACCCTCCAATGCTTCCCAATGCCACCGCTGCTCGCTCTACACATCAACTGAAGCATTCACAATTGTTAGAAAAATAATACAATTAAACCGACAAAAGTGAATACCTAGCAGTCTTCAACTACATAAATAAATTGGTTAGAAATCAATCCTAACCTTAATTTATTACGAGTGTGCACTCTAAACTCATAAACGTTTATTAATTTAAATATGTATTTTACGGAATCACCCGCTATGGAATCACCCACTTACACATTAAATTAACAAAATGCCCAAAAAGGATAGGCGTCCCCATCGACTTCTCGCACAAAGATGCCACTTTGTGTATGAGCCCTGATAATAATAAAATTTTACGGAATCCACTACAAAACCTCACGGAATCCACCATGGAATATGCCTCCTGGCATCACACTAGCTTGATTTCATGATTGACTTCCCTTTGAGGAGGAAGTTCTATCAGCTCTTTAGGAAATACATCTGTGTATTCCTTTAGCCATGAAGGTTTATCACTAGACTCCTGATTCTGATCTAGCTTATTTATCTTAATCAAATAGACAGGTAGCCCCTTTCTAACTCCTTTTATTATCCGAGATGCTTTAGCCAGTTGAATTTTTGGCTTCCCAGCCTCTCCTTGAGTTGTGACCAATTCCCCTTCAGAATTTCGAAAGGAAACTTGGCCCTTTCCAAAGTGAATGTGGGCGTCATTTGGTTTAAGCCAATCCATTCCGAGCAAACACTCATGGATACCTAAGTTCATAATCCTGAATCTGACCGAAATTGACTTTCCACCCAGCAGGAATTCCACCTTAGCAGTTTGCCTAGTACAAGTGACCTCACGACCATTTGCTAATTCCACAAGTAAGATAGGTGCATCTTTTGTGGCTATTCCTAATCTTCTTGCACAAACTGGTGAAATAAAGGAATATGTACTACCACAATCAATCAAGGTTCTAAAGCCTTTACCTTGATAATCCGATGGAGTTTGAATCACCGAGAATTGGCGATTCAGGCCTTTCTTGTGAAGAGTGGCATGGACTATTGTCACCTCAAAGTCTGCTTCCGTGGTTAGGTCCTCTTCATCACCGAACTCCTTGTCAGCAACATTGGCGGTCCTCCCTCTGGCCTAGGTGGTGGCTCCTTGTCCACGGACGGTTCCTTGGAATGGTCCTTGACGTTGTCCTCCATTAAGCTTGGGACATTGCCTTTTGAAATGACCAGGCTCGTTGCAATGGAAGCAACGGAGATTGCGGCCATTACCTTGGGTAGAAACAAAATTATTGACAGTGTTGGTCCTAGCTTTCTTCCTTTGTCCCGGATTTTGGCCCTGCGCTCTCTTAGCCTGGGACCTATACACTCCTTTGTTCTGATCCTTGTAAGACCAAGTCTCATTACTTCTTGGCCTAATCTGCACCTCCTGTATTATGGGTGCAGCTCGAATGAGTGCGTCCTGAAATTTGTTGGGTGCATTGACTCGAGGCGGGTGTTTATAGGCGGATTTAATCCAGCACAAAACTTCGACACCTGTTGTGTCATATCCATCTGTGGGGCATACTTCAAAAGAGAGACAATTTTTGAATAGTATGCATCAAGGGATAGAACAAGCTGCTTTTGTTCATAGAACTCATTCATCTTCTCTGGTGGTAGGCAGGTGATAGATATCTTCCTCGCACAGCTCTTTTTTAGCTTCTCCCAAGTAACTGACCCTTCCAAGATTCCTTGGTCTCTGCACCATTGCTTCCACCAAAGTCTTGCTTTGCCGATAAGCTTCAATTTGGCGAGCATCACTTGGTTAGTGGGTGCAGTACCGGCTCCTTTGAAATAATCCTCCATGGATTCAATCTAGATCTCGGCATCATTTTGGACTGTCCTTCCCTTGTCATCAAATTCTGGTGGCTTGATTTTCTTGAGAAGAAACTTCTTCTCCTGAATCACGGCCGTACTTGGTGTATGGGTCAGACTAGGAATGTGCACTTGAGGTTGTGCCTAGGCATTAAAATTCTTTGCGTTAAAAATTTGCTAAACATTTCTCACACTACTTTACATGCCTAGTTCAACTTTCAGCCAAGTAACCTAATCACTTAACTTCTTTATCACTACTTATAGCCAAGACAGTTATTGATAAAAAAAGTCTATTTCATTCATATGGGCATAGCCCTTCTGAGTACAATTATTTTTGGGAAAATGGAACAAGCTAATACATTAATTCGGGGAGAATAAGATTGTGTTACATTCAGCTACGGGAACTGAGTAATTTTATGGATTGGGGTCATGGATTTTCAGGAATCAATAGGTCATTGGAAGATTAGGGTATCCCTTCCTTTGATACCCGTTCTTCTCATAACGTCCCAACACCTTAATTCTGTCGGCAAGGATTATTCAAGTCACTTTCTCATACACATATGTGTTCTGCTTGACCTTTTGACCGCCGACATGTAGGGTTGCGTTTGCATGAGCCCCAACAAAGATGAACAGCTTTACGATCTTTAACTCCTCCATCCACTTGATTCTCTTCAAGTTGGTTCGAAGGTACACAAATTGGTGGGCAGCTATGTAATAAAGTTCAGAATCACATGTCCATCTCCGTTCCACGTACAGGGGCAAAGGATTGTAGATGCAGTCTAGGATATTCATCATATCAAGCCTCCATCGATAAGTCAAAGCATGCATCGCGGTCATAAACATAACCTAGAACACCAGGAATTTGTTCCATGCTTTGCGACTCTGCAAGTCAGCATCAATAAGTAAGTAAGGAAATGTTCTTAACAGCAACATTTGCTCTACTTCACCTCAATAAGTTTCCTTGAAAATATTAAATTCGTTGGTTTGCTCTGATACCAACTGTGACGTGTCCACCTGTTCACTTGCAGGACATGTCTTAGCAGCCCATCAGGAAGAGAGTCTAGAAAGTGTCGCCTGGCACTCCCACAAAATGTCACGAGGTTTGCGATCTAGGTCCTCCCAATTTTGCCACGAAATAGAAGCATTCCGGCCATTCCCACTTAGGACCGACCTGAATCAGGGTTTTGCTAGTGGTCAAATTCTTAGAATGGCAGCTAGCATCAAACCCCAAACAAACTACTTTACGCAGAAACGTCAGGGTCAAAGCAAATTCATGCTACACTTGGTTCAAGGAGAATGGGAAACGAGAGGGATACAAAGCTCGACCTCTCTGCCCGCAAGGCATAGCCCCATTCCATTCCCCTAAAACAGCATAAATCGGAACTCTAGTATCCTAGATTCTAGGTCATCGGTCCTTGCTGTCAATTTCCTTGAGAAAAGTTCCCGGCCAACGGGGACCACCCTTCTGTAGGACAGACCCATGGTCGCATCCACCGCACTTTCCTCAGGGTTGCTTTAGTTGTATAATTACCTATCACATTTATTTTGACATGCAAAAATAGCTTCCTTAATTAGCCAATTAATCACTGGTTCATTCATGTAACTTAAGCAGTAACAAAGAAAAACAATGTCAAACAAGTTCCTTTTCAACAATTGATCTTATTTATCAGTCTTTTGAATACATCATAAAATCTAGTCCCAAGGCTAATCCATAATCCGCCCGAAGTCAATTCCATAATCTGCCCGAAGGCAATCCATAATCCGCCCAAAGGCAATCTAGCAATCCTCAAGGATTACTAATCCAAGTTTTTGCCCGTAGACTAGTATGCGGGCCTCAAGATCCAATCCCGAGTCACGTCGGCCTCTTGTGCAGGAACCCAGAGGCAAGGGATTTACGGCTAGAGCCCCCTGGCACCCAAGCGTCCTCCTCCTCCAAGGAGCACCCACGAAAAGACCTCTCGTAGCGGGTTCGGTCCACGTACTTGGCATGGCTAATAACCCCCTTGGATAGGGTCAAGTAGACAGTCGGGGGTAACTGACACTGTCTCTCCCTCCACGCCTTCAACTTGAAGCATTAATTATTTTTCCAAGTTTAGTTGATTGAGCAAAGAAGTACAAACAGTGCTCCTAACTATACAAACACAATCTATCTAGTGGTCGTTTATTTGGCCAACTGCTAAGGTATATTCCTTCTCTCTGAATGCATCCATCATTCGATCTGGGGTCAATTGCGACTTGGCAAGATCCCCAAGGGTTTCGTTGCTTGTTTACCCTTTTATCCTTGGGTTAGGGTTTATACCCTGTTAACCCAATCAACAAATACCTTAGGTTTCTTACATTAGGAATAGCAATTCCTGGGCAACCTCATCGCCCCAACTTGATTGGTTTCTAGGCAATACATAACTTCCCTAACTTGGCAAATCGGTCCAAAGAAGGGTGATGTAGTAGGATGTCTACTCATCCTCTTACAAATTAGTCTTGTACTTAGAACCTGCCAACCTTATTCCAAGGAGTGGCCAAATCTATATTGTGATTTAAACACAAAGCCATGCGACGTTCGGACTTGTTGCACGAGACAAGTGTCGCACCTAACTTGTGGGATCATTTCTCCCATCAAATGGAATTCCTTGGTCAAGAAATATGTTTAGTCAAGATGTAGGGTTTGGGAGTCCTCTTGACCCAACCCAACCCTTACCATACTAGGCCGACAACGTTTGGCCCTAGGGTTTCTAAACTCAATCAAAAGTCTAGTATTATGCCAATTTTCCCTAGGGTAAAAACCCTAGATCGTTATTGTATGGGCGTCCCATTAGTGCTAACATTCTATGAATGTGGATAGGATCTTGGGATCAAAAGTATTGGCTTGGCATCCCAAGTATGATACTAGGTAGAATTTTTAGCTTACTAAACTCTACCTAGCGCATTGAGGTAATCATCGTTTGAGCTACACCATTGCAAGTGAATTACCTAATCGAACTAATTGTCTTGTGACAAGAAGAGATCTTTCCTTAGAGATGCCAATATTTTTCCTAAAAGAAAATAATTGCAAGACATAACATTCCATGCAAATATGCGATTCATAGACTTTTCCTTCTATGCAGCTAAAAGATTTCAATGATCATTTCTTTTCCCTTGTGCTAAAACTATAATGATGCAACGGAACCAAGGTTTGAAGATTGATAATTTAGGACTAACTTGTATAGAAACCTACGTTGAGTTTTAACAAGAACTATACCTATAAACCCTTTTTCCAATGCATTGAATTCATGATTTAATATGAAATGCATCTTTTTCTGAAATAACTTCGATAAAGAAGTTCATGCATGAGTGAATGTCATAGGACTATTTATTGACTTAATCCGTCCTACAACATTTAACCCGACTAAAAATGCAAGAATCCTCGCATGCAACAGGTAAGTTCATGGTTTCCTTTTCATGCAATGCAATTCTTTGGACAATATTCAATGGCGTCTAAGATTAACCTTTATACGAATCACATCGATGGATTTAAATCACAAGTGCAACATGCAACAAGCTCTATCCTTCTTGGCACGATCCCTCTTCTAATTTATGCATTATACATTCAAGGAGATTGCGACTTGGAAGTGCAAGCATTTTTCAAATGCATGACATGCACTAACTTCGTAAACGAATGGATACTTGCGTTTAAAATTTCCAAATGTATATAACTCGAATACATATATTAAAGACATGCTTAAATGCATTCTTTCCATGCGAAATCAATCTCTAAGAACTTGGGCATTGAGGTTCGGGGTGTTATCCACACGCGAACTTGAAGTAGAAACTCCCGCATCTGCGCCTCTCGCCATTTTCTTGGGAGCCATTGATGACGTAAATAATTTCATTCAGCAACTCTCTCTTGGGTTACTTTCGCGTATCGACTCCTCTCTACCCGGGATCTTTCCTTTTGCACAGGACATGGCCTTTGTGGAATGGAGTTTTAAGATAAACCTGCAATGTACAAGAGAACACGCTTTATGGAAGCTTAAAATTAGAAGCTTCCAAAGAAGTTTCTAATGCTTCTCTGTCTCTCATAGAAATATGGAGGAAAATGTGATTATGGGAGGATGGAGAGGACGACGAAGAAGATGAGGGTGATGATAATGATGATGGGAATGGGATGGTGCGGGTGGCATTTGGCGGTAGCATGGCGTCCACGACCTCCTCTCCCTCCTCTCTTCCTTCCCCCCTCAAGCCTAAGGGGGTTCATATCCTTTTGCCTTTCCCGTAAAGGGTGTTCGTGTGTGGTCTTGCGGTTTTTTAGCCTTGGCCTCCTACGCTCGATGTGGTGAGCTATTTATTGAAGCACGCGGGTTAAGGACTTAGCCACTAACATTATTCCGTTGCGGGAGATGACTTAGCACTGCTTTTGCGCGGGGCGTGTAGTGGTCAAAATTCTTTAATATTTCGTGCGAAAATATTACAAACAAATATAAATTAAGGATCCATATACCTCCCCCAAGGATAGGTTTTGAATCCCGATACCAAGAGGGAATGTTTTTACTACCGCATAAGCATGGACCGTGGCTCCAATGGTGAGAGGTCTCCCAGCAAGGATTGTATTAAGTAGGAGGTGGATAGGGTGCCATGGGGCTCTGGCTAGTAAATCCTTTATGTACATAGGAATTACTTGGTCCTCTGTATGGCCCAAGTTCTACTTGGGACACCTAAAAACACTAGCTATAGGTGGATTTGATATTGGTGATGTGCAAATGCGCCGAACGAGACAGCACGTGAAATTGTAATTTTGCTCCTGTATGGACGAGGGAACACACATTATGGAATATAATCAATGAATTTTTTTAATTCTAATTGTATGTCCGTGAGTAAATCACGCGACCAAACAACTGTGCATAAAAGGATTCTGTTTAATTAATGAAGTTATTTTTATATGTTTCACATAATGTGGTAGGTAGTTAGATAACTAAGAACTTCCATAGAGGAAAGTGGGTGGATGGATTCTCGATGAATCCATTCCTATGGCAAGGAGGCCTTGGTTAGCTGAGAGGTTTCCTAAAAAACAAACGCTAGGAAGAAACTCTAGGAAGGGCCGATTTGCTAACTTACCTAGGATTTGGTCTCAGAACCCAAACTATAAATTATCTTAGGGGAAAGATATGTCGGTTGTGCTAGAGCACTGCGAGGGATTTCATAAATCCTTAGTCTACTACTGGAAAAAAGTGTTGTACTCCATGAACCAAGGGTAATGGCAATTGCTCCTTTTGGTCAAGAAGCCTCTCGAAGGACACCTTTGGATGTGAGCTAGTTGTTGATAGGTGACTGTTAAGTCAATTAGGAACCTTTTGGTCAGTCCTTCATGGGTAATGGCAAGATGCTTCCCTTGCGCTATAGACCCATGGTTATAGAGTCGGAAAAAATCCAATCATTCTGGTTAGAGTATGGACGGTGCTGGCTGGAAGGTAAACTCTAGGCAACTACTAAAACGACACTCGTCGCGTAATCAAGGCTGGTACATTATAAATGGTATCAGAGCTAAAAGAAATAAAAAACTTGGTAATTGTAGCCTGAGATATGAGTTGTTTTTCCCTTCCCTTGCTGACATGTGTTTTTTTTTTAATCTTCCCTAAAGAGATGAATATTGGGAGAAATTCCTAGTCTTTCGAGCAATGTTTACATCGGCAATGCAGTCTACAGATTATGGATGGAGAATGCAAGTAATGCGGATTTTGGATCGCATCTATAATCCTTCTCCACTATAATGGGAAAGATGTTGGATAATAAGCAGTGGATATTGTTATATCGATGCAAACCGTCTTGCCTTCTTTTAGACCAATTTGAAGAGGAAAAGATGGATGGAAAACCTTAAAGTCGTGAAGGTTTATTCATTCCATGAAGCCAGAGTGAATTCAACTTTATTCACTAGAGGCTGGGAGGTTAAACTAAATCAATATATTTACGAGGAAGTGACAAAGTTCATCCTAGCAGACCAAATTATAGTTGTTGGTTGCTCTAAATGCTGCAACCATGTCAAAGATGGACTTCCTGATCTTCCTTTAAAGTACACATTTTTAGATGTCCATTCTTCAAAGCCCGATTATTACCCAATGGATGTATCCAAATGACGTGCTTAGATTGTATTAAGGGAGTTGTTCCTACCCTTAATGCTACTGAGATCCAAGAAAATAATTTTCTACTTAAGAAAATCAAACCACCTGATTTTGAGGCCAAGGGAAAAATGTCGAGGTTGAAGTAGAAATATGGGTTGAGTCCATGGAAAATTATTTCATTACTACTCGAATTACCCCAGCTAATCAAGCAATGATTGGCAAGTTAAAGCTAATATGAGAAGCCAAAATTTGGTGGAAACAATGGTGTAAAGACCAAGGAATCTTTAAAGCATCTGTTAGTTGGGACATATTAAAGGATGCAATGTGAGGCTGGTATCTCCCACCAGCATACCGCACGCAAAAGATGAATGAATTCTTTGGTCTAAAGCAACTTGGAATGATATTGGAAGCCTATTACTCAAATTTTGTAACACTTCTCAAGTATGAACCGTCTATGGATATTGCACAATAAGTATCCAAGTTTTGCCACAGATTGGATGATCCCCAGAACACACGGCTTGAAGCAATGCGTCCATCTGACCTCCAAGAAGAATTGATAACATCAAGACCAATTATATAGGAACTCTAGTCCAAAAGAAATAATAAGCCTTGGAATAATAAGTTTTAAAATGGAAATATAACTACGGGCTATGCAAAAAGAGTCCAAAGTCAATTCCAATCTACTAATAGCAAGAAGGCTAAGACGTCGGCAGTGGAGAACTTAACTTGTGGTAATAAGGATATTTTCAGGTGTTATTATTGTAACGAACCTGGCCACATCCAAAGGTGATGAGCAAAACTTGGACAAAATGAACTCCAAAGAAAGTTTTGTAACGACCAGAGCCTGGGTGGGACAACCACATCTAGAGGAAGAGTTGTCGACACAACCCTCAAGGAAGTAGAAGATATAATGAAGATCCCACCTTCGAAACCAACATGGAGAGAGTGAGGATTCACGCCTCTCTCAACAAGAAGGGACAAAATCAACAATTCTCAGTGATTCAAACTCCATCAATCTATAATGGTAAACCCTTTAAAATTTTGATTGATTATGGTAGCACACATTCATTCATATCACCAAGGTATGCTAGAAAACTAGGCATAGATAATGCATGCACCCAGGATGATAGTTGAGTTAGCTGATAGAAAAGAAGTTTCCTCAATACAACATACAATTAAGGTGGAGTTTAATCTAGGTGGCAATCAGACCAACATGCAATTCAGAGTGATGAATCTGGGAACCTATGAGTGCATGTTAGGAATGGACTGGTTAATTCCCAATAACGCTCATATTCATTATGAAAAGGGCCAAGTCACATTCTTAAATCTTGTACGACAACAAGTGACCACACAAGAAGAAGCAGGAAAACCAAAGATTCAATTAACAAAAGCTTCTCAAATCGCTAAAGGTTTAAGAAAAGGCTCATTTGTATACCTAATCAAATTAAATAAGACCGAACAAGATAAAGAAGTCGAAGATAAACTGTCGTGGCTTAGGAAATATGTTGACATATTTTCTGAAGAATGAACTAAACTTCCACCACACAGAGAGAAGTCGACCACGAAATCAAGCTAGTACCAGGAGCTACACCAGTTGCAAAGTGACTATATCGAATGTCCATTCTAGAAGACATAGAACTAAAGGAACAACTCAAATAGCTCTTAGATTAGGGATACATTAGACCTAGTAACTCACCCTAGGGAGATCTGGTGTTATTTCAGAAAGAGAAGGATGGGACTCTTCATCTCTACATTGATTATCGAGGGCTAAACCAGGTAACAATCAAGAATAAGTATCTGATTCCAAGGATCAATGAACTACATGATCGACTATAAGGAGCAAAGATTTTCTCCAAGATTGATCTCAGATCAAGGTATTACCATATTAGAATCAAGCAAGAAGATATCCCAAAAACTGCTTTTAGCACAAGGTACGGTCATTACGAGTTTATCGTAATGTCATTTGGATTAACAAATGCCCTTGCTATCTTCAACAGATTAATGCAAGGTATATTCAGACCTTATCTTGATGATTTTGCCCTTGTATTCACATCTTAGCATATTCCAAGGATGAAGGAAGTCACAAGTCACAACTATGAATAGTTCTTGAGACAATGAGGACTCACAAGGTGTATGCTAAGAAGAAGAAGTGTGATTTCTTCAAGAAGAAAATTGAGTATTCAGGGTTTATAGTTTTAGCGCAGAGGGAGTTTCAGTAGATCCGGACCAAGGTCAAGGATGTACAAGACTAGCCATCTCCAACCACCGTAAGTGAAGTTTGTAGCTTTTTGGGTTTAACAGGATGGTATCGGGTCTTTATCAAGAATTATGCCTTGATTGTTGCATCCCTCATCGACCTACTCAAGAAGCAAGTTGCCATTAAATGGACCCAAGTTGAATAGTCTAGCTTTGACAGGTTCAAGCTAAGTTTAGTCATAGCCCCAATCCTCAAACTACCTGATCTTAGCAAAGAGTTCAAAATGGTGACCGATGCGAGCTCTCTTGCTTTAGGATGCATACTCATGTAGGAAGGACATCCAGTAGCATATTCCTCCAGAAAATGGAAGACTCACGAGAGAAATTATGCTACTCATGACTTGGAATTACTTACAATTATCCACGCTCTTAAGTTATGGAGACATTATCTACTCAGGAAGAAATTCTCACTGGTAATCGACCATAAAATTCTTAAATGGATCTTCACTCAACTAGATCTAAATATGAGGCAACGTTGGTGGATCAAAGTCTTGCAATAGTATGATTTTAAGATCAAATATAGACTGGGAAAAGAGAATTTAATTGCAAATGCTTTAAGCTACAAATCATTTCTCAATGCACTTATCTTAGAAGAACACTTAGAGCTAAAACACTACCTACAATGATATCAATTCTTAGCAATCCCATCATCGAGCTAGCCAAGGATAAGGTGAATAATGATTCTAAATATCAGAAAATGTTGAAGGAAATTGAGAATAAAGAACAAAATTCTAAGCTTCAGACAAAGAATATTAACTTCTTTGTTGACGAAGGTTTTGTCTACTTCAAGACAAGATTATGTATTCCTCTCGTATTCCTTCAAGTCAAGAACTTAAGAAGAAGATACTATGGGAAGCTCATGAATCCCCATTTTCAAGACATCTTGGCTATGCCAAAACTCTCAATATAGTTAGGAAAAGCTATCATTAGGAGAAGCTCAAAAGTGACGTACTTAAATACATAATTGAATGCTTGATTTGCCAATGAATAAAAGTCGAATGAGTTAAGCTGCCAGGAAAGCTACAACCACTTGTTATTCCTCAAATGAAATGAAAATTCATTAGTATGGATTTTGTAGTTGGATTACCCTCAGTTCAAGGAGGGTACAAATCGATCATGGTAATTATGACTAAGGTTACCCACATTATTCCAGTCAAAACCAGCTACAAAGCCTCAGATATTACCAAGTTATTTGTCAAAGAAATCTTTAGACTTCATGGACTACCAAAAAGAATTATCAACGATTGTGATTCTCTATTCATTTCACATTTTTGAAAGGGATTATTTGAAGCTCTTGGTACACAGCTTTGTTTTAGTATAGCTTATCACCCTCAAACCGATGGGTAGATAGTGTGTAAATCAAGTCATTGAAGACATACTTAGGGCATATTGTTGCAAAGAACCTAGACAATGGATACAATAGCTACCTTTGGTGGAATTTTCTTACAATGCATCCTATCATCAAAGCATTCAGATGACCCCATTTCAAGCTCTATATGGGCGCAAGAATGCCTAACTCCGCTAAACTTCTCTGACCCTACCTTGAAGGTTGAAGCTTCTAAGAAGATGCTTGAAGAGATGGAAGAACAAGTCAAAAGCATCAAGCAAGATATACAAGCTACCAAGGATCGGCAGAAAGTCTATGTTGACCTAGGGAGAAACGAGCGAATCTTCCAAGAAGGGGACAAGGTTTTTTATCTGTGTATGCCCAAAGTGGAGTTCTTTATCCTTCGGAAAATTCAAGAAGCTAAGCCCAAGATACTATGGACCTTAAAAAGTCATAAAGGCTCTTGGACCTAATGCTTATAAGTAGCAACTTCCTAAAACCCTAAAAGTTCATGATATATTCCATGTAAGTCTCTTGAAGCCCTATGTACCTAATTCTGATCATATTCTTGATGATCAACAAGTTGTAATGCCCAACCAAGGTTTACTTGAACTTCAACCTGATAGAATCTTGAATGTAAAAGAAATAATCCTTAGGAATAGGATCTGTAGAGAATATCTCATCCAGTGGAAGGATTATCTTGAAGAGGATGCCACTTGCATTGATGAGGTAACCCTTATGAAAGAATACCCCCAGTTTCTCTCGAGATGAGGATATCTCGATTTTTCTAAGGAGGGAATAATGTAATGTCCCTATTACTTAGTTTATTTTAATGTGCGTATACATTCCAAAGAAAATTGATTTATGTTATACATTTAACAAAAAACAAAAAAAAAATACTAGCTCTAATTATGAAACTAACTCTCATTATGAAGATAATAATTATTATTAATGAGGTATTACATGCCAATTCATGGAAGAAAGACTTAGGAGACCCTCCCAAGACTAGCTTATTAAAACTATATTTGTAGTATAGAACAATAAAAAAGAACTAGCCTAGTGAATAGTCATTTGGTAGTTAAGCGCACTTGGGTGATGACACTACTAGGATGGGTGACCTCTGAGAATTTTTCCCTACAAGCTAGTGGGAGCTCCTCCCGTGCAGCCAATGGTGCCAACAAAGTCTTCGTAGGCCATTGACAAGTATGCCAAGATGTATGCCTTGGTCACCGCCTTGGAGTGAGGGCTGCCCGACGATGCACCATGCAGTGCTTGCTCATATATTCGTAAATTTTTATCTTCGTGCTACAAAAATGGAGCTCCCTCTCTAACATCATCAATGATGTCATCAAAAATGCTAAAAGAAAGTGTTCTCTCTTTGTCATCGATGATGACATCGAAAAACACTAAAAAAGCAAGCGTCCTCTCTTTTACCCCCAAGAAAACTATAAATTGAGGGCTTGGGGATGACCAAGAGGAGAGACAAGAGCAATCTTGACAAGGATGTGATGCTAATCAAGAAGGAGGAATCTCTATTCCGCGAGATGAAGAGGCATCATTCCATTCAACCCAAGGAAGGGGATATGCTGAAGGTCTCTCATCCTCTTCTACTCTAATCCAATAAGAAAAGACACTAAAGAACTTTATCATATTCTATCAATCTAGTTAGAAGTCATACCTCTACTCTCGTCCCTATTCCGTCTACTAGAGAGAGAGAAGTATTGCAGAACCTTCTGCGAGGCCTACATCATTGAATTCCGCAATAACTATCATTATCATCGAGAGTCTTACACCCTTGCAAACTGGTATTAGTGTCATGTTCTTCTTCTTCTACGAATCATATTTCCGTCATGGCCCTGAAGAAAAAGAACTCAAAAGTGAAAATCACGAATGACCCTACAAACATGGAAGCAATAGTTGGAGTTGCGAGCACACGGGAGTGACTAACAGAGTCACAGGTGCAGATAACAACCCTTTACCAATTTTGATACCACATGTTTCTTTCTAAAAATTTCTATCCAAATTGAATAGAAATAATATAAGTCTCTTAAGAAATACTGCGATCTTAAAGTATTCACTCGGTAAATTATTAGAACATCTTATACGCTAGAAACTATTAAGAAAACTACAAAATTCAGAACTCAAGAGAAATCATGAGAAATTTTTCAAGATGGATTTATTAAGAACAAACCTCGAAGAAATTAGTCAAGGATATAGTTTAATCTAGAATATTTTAAGATTGGAAATATCTCTAAGTTAAAGAAACTTACTTAAGGCCAAGAAACTTTGTTACAAGAATAAACCTTAAACTGGAAAGTTAGAGACCCCAAAATCTAGATACCCTTAGTTAAATTCCAAGGGAAAAATTTCACTATGTGAATTTCAAATATCAACTGCTACTAGATTAATCATCACTTAAAAGTTGCATGATTGATTGAAGTCATAACTTCTTGAAGACATCAATCTTGTTTGTGATTTTCTAGATTAGATCTTGATTGAATTAAGTATTAAAACAGATATAAATTGAGGAGCCCTATACCTCCCCCAAGGATAGTTTTTGAATCCCCATACCAAGAGGGGATGTATTTACCACCGTGGAAGCATGGACCCTGGCTCTGATGGCGAGAGGTCTCCTAGAAAGGATCATATTAAGTAGGAGGTGGATAGGGTGCCAAGGGGGCTCTGGTTAGTAAATCCTTTACGCACCTTAGAACTACTTAGTCCCCTGTATAGCTCAAGTTCTACTTGCGACACCTAAAAACGCTAGCTATAGGTGGATTTGATCTTGGTAACATGCAGATATGTCGGATGAGGCAGCATGTGAAATTGTAATTTTTCTCATGTATGGGTGGGAGAACACACATTATGGAACATAATGAATGAATTTGTTTTATTTTGATTGCATGTCTGTGAGTAAATTATGCAAACAAACAACTGTGCATAAAAGGATTCTTTTTAATTAATGAAGTTGTTTTTATATGTTTCACGTAATGTGATAGGTAGTTAGATAACTAAGAACTTCCATAGATGGAAGCGGATGGATGGATTCTCGACAAATCTAGTCTTATGGCAGGGTGGCCTTGGTTAGCCGGGAGGTTTTTCCAAAAACAAACACTAGGAAGGACCAATTCAGTGACTTACCTAGGGTTTGGTCTCAGAACCCAAACTATAAATTATCTTAGGGGAAAGGTATGGTGGCTATGCCAGAGCACTATGAGGGATTTCATAAATCCTTAGTCTGCTCTACTGGAAAACTCCATTAACCAAGGGTAATGGAAGTTGCTCCTTCCGAACAACAAGACTCTTGAAGTACACCTCCGGATGTGAGCTAGTTGTTGATAGGCGATTGTTAGGTCAATTAGGAACCTTCAGGTTAGTCCTCCGTGGGTAACGACAAGACACTTCCCCTACGGGGTAGACCTAGGATTATAGAGCCAGGACAAAATCCGATCATTCTGGTTAGAGTTCGGATGGTGATAGCTAGAAGGTAAACTCTGGGCAACTACTAAAACGTTACTCGTCACGTAATCAAGGTGGGTATGTTACAGGTCAGGGGTTAAGAGTACAAATTAACAATTGATGGGAATCTTGTCCAAGATAGTATCGGACATCAAGTGCAATTGGGATAAGAAATTTTATGTGGCAGTGTGGGCTTACAAAACGACATTCAAGAGAGCCACAAGCCACACTCCGTTCAAGCTAGTGTATGGGAAAGAGTGCATTTTACTATTAGAAATAGAGCTCCCCACTATGCATTTTTCCCTCAATCATTCATTGGGAGAGCTAGAAGCATTATATGAATGGTATACCTCTCTGGCACATCTTGATGAGATTCAGTTGCATGCTTTATTACATCAAGAAGTAGGGAAACGGAAAATGAAAGCCCTTCATGATCTTCGGGCTAAGAAGTACAAATTTGCGAAATGTCAGTTAGTGCTATATTTTGATGCTTGTCAAGAGCTCTTTCCAAGAAAATTAGAACCCAAATGGGATGGACCATACAAGATTGTACATTTAGGAAAGAATGGCTCTACGGCCCTTCTAGTAGATTTGCAAGGGGTGTATTTTGAGACTAAAGATAACTTTAATAAGATGGTCTTACTATGTGTAAGAGCTTACGTGGGCTTGGTGCTTGTGTAGGTCCTTCTTCAGGATTTAGCTTTAACGTGTAGTAAGTACCAAGACAAGCGATGGGACACATCATTCCCTATCTAGAGCATCCGTATCTTGAGCAACATTACCACCAAGGTCAAGTGATCTAGTGGAGCAAAGGGTATTAGGTTACTGAGTGGCAAGATGGATCCTTTACGTGGGAAATTAAGGTCTACTGCCACCATTGTCAACAAATTCTAACTAGCATTCCTATTGAGTTCAGCGAAGAAGGAGGGATTGTGCATGTTATACATCCTCTCTCTTAGCTTGATTTTGATTATCATAAGTACGAGTGAGTTGATTATTATGGCATGGCCTATCGATGAAGCATAGGTTTATACTCTGTATTTTGACGGAGCTTCCAGAGGGCTTACTAAACATGAGAGCGTTGGTGTGGTCATTAAGGATCCCCATTGTCATGAATATGGGATTCTATTTAGGCTCCTCTTTTACTAATAATATGGCAAAATATAAAGCCTTGATCATGGGGCTCAATGTAGCCCGATGTAGTGGTATCCACTAATTATTGGTTAAAGGTAATTCACAATTAGTAATCAATAAGCTAAAAGGGACCTATAGTGTGTGGGATCTACTAATTATTGGTTAAAGGTAACTTGCAATTAGTAATCAATAAGCTAAATGGGACCTATAGTGTGCGGGATCATATCTTATGAATGTACCATCGTGCAACCTTGGATATGTTGCATATCTTTGAGACAGTGACTTGTCAGTTGGTTCCTCGATAATGGAATCGCTTTGTGGATTTCCTGACTAACTATGCTTTTGTGGAAGATGTATTTTTCAATTGTGGTCCAAGGGATCCCTTACAATTACCTCCTAACATTAGCCTTGGATTACTTTGGTGTTGATGCTAGGAGGCATATTCCACGGTGGATTCCGTAAGGTTTTACGGTGGATTCCGTAAACTTAGATGACCGGGGCTCATACACAAAGTGGATTCTTTGTGCGAGAAGTTGATGGGGACGCCTGTCCTTTTCGGGCGTTTCATTAATTTAGTGTGTACATGGGTGATTCCATAGCGGGTGATTTCGCAAAATGCATATTAAATTAATAAACGTTTATGAGTTTAGAGTGCGCACTCGTGATAAATTAAGGTTAGGATTTATTTCTAACCAGTTGATTTATTTATGTAGCTGAAGACTGCTAGGTATTTACTTTTGTCAGTTTAATTGTATTATTTTACTAACGATTGTGAATGCTTCAGTTGATGTGCAGAGATAGCAGCAGTGGCGGAGGAAAGCATTGGAGTCTAGCGAGTATTCGACCTATGGATTATATTTTGATAGACGCCACGCCTATATTTTTTCATGACTATTGAGGCATCGATTATTGATTATTATTTTGTATGCGCCTATGCGCACGGATATGTTATTTCTATTTGGGACATTGAGATTGGGCGTGCCAGACTCTATGGGCACCGTCCATTAGCTTTATTTCCTATTTTTGTAAAAAGAAAACTCAAAAGCTAAAAGCTTGTCATATTTTTGTAAATTGGGCTATTATTGAGCATGAAGATGGAAATATACATAAAACACATGCTTTGTGAAGCGCTCACACAAGGCATGGGGGGAGATTGAACCCAATTGGTCTCTTGCTCTTGTCGTTCATGCTTTTACATTGTTTTTTGTGCAAAAAGGTAGAGTTCATTGTTCTTGGGGACCTTCCAGGATTCACTACGTGAGCATACATCGACCGATCTGCGCACCAGTGGTATCAGAGCGGAGCTGAGATCAAGAGCTTCCAATTGCTACCCATCTCATGCGAAGGTGGAGCTCCTGGAACGATCGGGCTCTACGGTCAATCTCGTTGCGAACCGTCGATACAGGCAGACTTCTGGCGACCAAGAAGCCCTGTTTCTACTCTCAGATCGCGAAGGACCAGGCTGTACAGGTGGAGGACCACGCAATCATCTCCTTCACCAAAGTCGTGGATATACAGAGTAATTTCTTCTCATCAAGCTTTAAAGCTTAACATTATTAATCAACAAGCTTGGATTAGAAGCTTAATTGCTTCAGAAACTCATCGCGAGGTATCTGAGGCTATCCGAAAAATCGGCGACGTCAACAAACGACTGCCCACGTCCTCCACGATCTGCGCCAATTTACAAAATTACCCCCTTCCATAAGCTTAAGCTATTAAGCTTAAGACATTAAGCTTAATCAAGTTGGACAAGACAAGCAAGTCACAAACTCCAGGTCCTGCACTTTCGAAATCAAGTCCTGCAAGTCGACTGTAATCAAGTCCTGCAAGTTCACTAAGTCGGCTAAGTCTGCAACTCTGCAAGTCGGCTAAGTCTGCAACTCTGCAAGTCAGACTAGTCAACTGGATTCAGAACTGACTAGTGCTCAAAACTCCTAGAAGGGTTGTTCCTGCGCAGAAACTCCAAACTGCAAAGTTGTTCGTGGCAAGGTATTCTACCCATATGCAGGTTCGCTGAAGTATTTTTAGCAGACGAAGAAGGAAAAATCGCAGATTTTCTGCAAATTGAGAAAGAAATACTCAAAAAACACATAGCCTTGTAACCCCGAATTTGAGCTACGCTCATCCCGCTAACCTGATTTTGAGTGAGAAAGGTCTTTTGAGTTTTACAGGATGACGACCCCACATATGGATGATCCTATGGCTGAAGACGACCTACCTGAGCCTACCATGGAACAAAAGCTGGACCTAATCATGATGCAATTGGAAGAAGAACGAAGGGCTAGGCAAGGACTGCAAGTGCAATTGGCAAAATTACAAAGAGCGTCCATCGATAAAGAAGAACCTCAAGCTGAAGATTTGATTCGACGTACCATCGACGCCACTCTTGAAGCTCAAACCATTCGCAAGGAATCAAAGATAAGTAAACGAAGTTTCAAATTTCGCACTTTCAATGGCATACGAGAAGGAAAGACTGTTTTATCATTCATTAGTAAGTTTGATGACTATTTCCATGAGGAAACCTATCTAGAAAAAGATAAAATCAAGTGTGTTACTAATCATTTGGTAGAAAGAGCATCACTTCGGTGGACTGTAGTACGCAAGAGCATAGAATGTCCTACTACTTGGAAAGATTTCAATAAGAAGTTCATGCAGAATTTCCTTCCACCACAATTTCATGAGAAGGCTATCAAGCAATGGGATCTACTTCAACAACGGGATCGTGAGACTATACCACAGTATACATAGCGTTTTTGGAATGCACTCCTACAGCTACGCATGCTTGAAGACGTACTAGAGACGACACATAAGCGGAAGTATATGTCTGGACTTCTTGGACATTACTACGCTGAAGTGAACATGTTCAAGCCTGCTACCCTTGAAGACGCCATCTCACTAGCTCACGACGTTGAAGATAAGTTACGTGATAGAGACAGACGACCACAGCAAATCCAAGCCAATGGTAATTATGGATCTAAACAATTCAATTCCAATTTTAGAAGGTTTAATCCAGGTCGTTTCTCTTCACCATCTTTCCGCAAGAATTGGGCTAAACCACCTGCATTACCATCCAATGTCAATCCAAATCCTAAGCCTATTCCACAAGCAAATCCAAATGTACCCAGACTTCCCGCCATTGCAAATAATGTAACCAAAGCCAAGCCAATAGTATGCTATAAATGTCACCAGCTCGGACATCTCGCAGCAAATTGTCATTCAAAGAAGCCACCAGCACATATCAACTATCTTGGAGCCATGGACGAAGATGAACATGAGGATATGCCTGATTTCACTGAAGATGAGGATGACACTACTACTACTTCGGACACTTTACTAGGTATGCCTACTCCACATTCATTATTGACTATGAAATGTTTCATGCATGGAAAGGAAAAGACTATCTTGCATGATGACGGTAGTACTCATGATTTTATTTCAGCAAAATTGGTAAAGAAATTGAAATTACAGACTGTATCTACGCATTATCGCATAAAAGCTACATTTTTAGGTACTAGGTATAATGGTACACAAGAAGTGCAAGATTTAGAGATTCAAATTGGTTCATACACTGAAAGAAGAAATTTTTTAGTTGTTCCGTTACAGTCGAGTGACATTATTTTAGGAATGCCTTGGCGACACCAGCATAACCCAAATATAGATTATTCCACACACACAATGAATATTAATTTTCAAGGAAAATCTATTACATTATATGGTATGCATGCATCTAATGTTTTTCCACTGCTTTCGCATACTCAAGCTAAACGTGCATTACGCAAGAGTACTAAATCATATCTCATTTGGGTGAATGAATTGCAAGTAAAGAAAAATCATATGCACCCTAGGCATAAGGAATTTCTTGCATATTTTAAGGACTGTTTTGCAGAAGACCTACCACCAGGTTTACCTCCTTTATATCCAGAAGACCATAAGATTGATTTAATCCCTGGCACACAACCACCTTGCAAAGCACCATATAAGCACAATCAGATAGAGCAAAAAGAAATCCAGAGTCAAGTTGAAGAATTACTAAATAGAGGTTTAATTCGACCTAGCAGTTCTCCATTCGGTGCACCTGTACTCTTAGTCAAGAAAAAGAATAATACCTATTGTATGTGTATTGACTACCGAGCTTTAAATAAGATCACTGTAAACAATAGGTATCCTATACCTAGAGTTGATGACCTTATGGACAAACTGCAAGGATCTTCTATATTTAGTAAAATTGACCTTAAATCTGGATATCATCAGGTGAGGCTAGATAAATCTGACATATTTAAGACTGCATTTAGAACACAGTTTGGCCATTACGAATTCTTAGTCATGCCATTCGGATTGACTAATGCACCTGCTACCTTCAGTAGAATGATGAACCGTATCTTTTTGAAATATCAATACTGTGTGATTGTTTTCTTTGATGATATTTTGGTGTTTAGTCAAAATGAGAAAGAGCATTATGAGAATTTGTCATTAGTTTTTCAATTATTGAAAGAAAATCAAATGTTTGCAAATCCTGAAAAGAGTGAATTCCTTAAGACAGAAATTGAGTATTTAGGTCATATTGTATCATCTGAAGGAATTAAAGTTGATCCTAAGAAAATTGATGCAATATTGAATTGGCATGTCCCTAAAAACGTGCATGAGTTACGCTCATTCCTTGGTCTTGCTAGTTTCTATAGGAAGTTTGTACGTAATTTTTCATTACTTGCTTTACCATTAACAAAACTTCTCAAGAAAGGAATTGTTTATCAATGGAACGAAAATCAGCAGAAATCCTTTGACTTACTGAAACATGCATTAACCAATGTCCCTGTTCTACAGTTGCCTGACTTTAATAGACCATTCTTTCTAGTTGTGACTGATGCTAGCGGATCAGGAATAGGAGCCGTACTAATGCAAGACAATCATCCAATAGCATATTCTAGTTGTAAGTTGAAACCCTCTGAGCTGAAATATTCCACATATGACAAAGAACTATTAGCAGTTGTACAAGCATTAAGACAGTGGAAACACTACTTAATGGGTTCATAATTCATGATAAAGACCGACCAGCAAAGCATTAGACATTTACTTAGCCAACCCCAAATCTCTGACCGTCATATCAAATGGGCTTCCTTTATTCAAAGTTTTCATCCTATCATTCAATACCAACCTGGAAAAGAAAATGTAGTTGCTGATGCATTGAGTAGAAGACCTGCAATTCATAATATTTCTGTCATATCTTTTGCTTCTTTGATTGCTATGAAAGATACATATCACCAGGATATTACTTTTCATTCTGATTGGAATAAATTAGTTCAAAATAATTTCATTCCTATTGATTCATTGTCATATAATGATGGATTTATGTTTTATGAAAAGAGACTGTGTGTTACTATTCCATTCCGATCTTTTGTTTTGAATGAAATTCATTGTCCCCCATATCAAGGTCATAGAGGTATCATATCTACATTACGTATGTTAACTAAAGATTTTTATTGGCCGCATATGGATGCAGATGTATCTAATTTCGTTTCTGAATGTTTGATTTGTCAAAGAGTTAAGAGACATCATGGTAAACAGTATGGATTACTCATGCCTTTGTCTATTCCATCTAAACCTTGGGAACAAATTTCTATGGATTTCATTACTGGTTTACCAAATACTAAATCTAACCATGATATGATTTGGACAGTTGTAGATAGATTTAGTAAGCAAGCATATTTCATTCCATGTAAGAAAACTTTAACAACATCACAAGCAGCACAGTTATTTTTTAAAACTGTTTTTACTAACCATGGATTGCCAAAAGTTATCATTTCAGATCATGATTCTAGATTTTGTAACAATTTTTGGATTACCCTGTTTGCTAATCTAGGCACAAAGATTGATTTCTCATCTGCATTTCATCCAGAAACAAATGGACAAACAGAAGCCACAAACAGCATTATTTTAGATCTTTTACGTGCATATACTATCTCTAAACCTCAGACATGGGATACTCATTTGCATTTATTACAGTTTGCATATAACAATACACCGCACACATCTACAAAGAAAGCACCTTTTGAAGTCATTTATGGATATAGATTATCTACACCTGTTGCATCTTTGTCTAATAGAATTCAGAGTGCTGATGATATTGCTAGTATGCATAACAGTATTTTTGATGAGGTTAAGGATATGATTGCTAAAGCCCAACAATCATATACCAAACAAGCTAACAAGAAAAGACAAGCCATGAATTTCAAAGTTGATGATTATGTTTGGCTAAGAATAGAAAAACGTAGACTGCAAAGTGTAGATAGACATCCAGTTGTCAAATTAGCTCCTAGATTCTATGGACCATTTAGAATCATTCATAAAATTAATGATAATGCATTCAAGTTAGAATTACTATCTCATTGGAAAATTCACAATACATTTCACATTAGCTTATTGAGACCATTTAGAGGCCAATTACCTGTCCACCCTGTTTATGAAAACCCACCTTTATTAGAGGAAGAGACTGAAATACTTGAACCAGAAGCTATCATAGACACTGACTTTATGACCACTAGGACTGGCCGAAGGTATTCTAGATATCTAGTTAAATTTAAGAACCATCCTGTAGAGGAAGCACAATGGATGCACGCTAGAGACTTAAATGCTTTCCCCACTCTGTTAGCTCCACATTAAGCTAATAGCAATTGAGGTCAATTGCTATCCCACCCTGGGGGTATGATGCCAGGAGGCATATTCCACGGTGGATTTCGTGAGGTTTTACGGTGGATTCCGTAAACTTAGATGACCGGGGCTCATACACAAAGTGGATTCTTTGTGCGAGAAGTTGATGGGGACGCCTGTCCTTTTCGGGCGTTTCATTAATTTAGTGTGTACATGGGCGATTCCATAGCGGGTGATTCCGCAAAATGCATATTAAATTAATAAACGTTTATGAGTTTAGAGTGCGCACTCGTAATAAATTAAGGTTAGGATTTATTTCTAACCAGTTGATTTATTTATGTAGCTGAAGACTGCTAGGTATTCACTTTTGTCAGTTTAATTGTATTATTTTACTAACGATTGTGAATGCTTCAGTTGATGTGTAGAGATAGCAGCAGTGGCAGAGGAAAGCATTGGAGTCTAGCGAGTATTCGACCTATGGATTATATTTTGATAGATGCCACGCCTATATTTTGTCATGACTATTGAGGCATCGATTATTGATTATTATTTTGTATGCGCCTATGCGCACGGATATGTTATTTCTATTTGGGACATTGAGATTGGGCGTGCCAGACTCTATGGGCACCGTCCATTAGCTTTATTTCCTATTTTTGTAAAAAGTAAACTGAAAAGCTAAAAGCTTGTCATATTTTTGTAAATTGGGCTATTATTGAGCATGAAGATGGAAATATACATAAAATACATGCTTTGTGAAGCGCTCACACAAGGCATGGGGGGGAGATTGAACCCAATTGGTCTCTTGCTCTTGTCGTTCATGCTTTTACATTGTTTTTTGTGCAAAAAGGTAGAGTTCATTGTTCTTGGGGACCTTCCGGGATTCACTACGTGAGCATACAGCGACCGATCTGCGCACCATGTGTCTTTTTACTAACACATCATATTTTGGCCACCGCGATGGTTAGTTTGGGTTATGAGTCGGGTAGCAAGTGAGCACCTTCGTACTCTATCATGGACACATAGGATTGTGTATCATCATATTCGTCGGACACCCCTTGCTATTTATGCAGGGGGTTAGTTAATAACCTAATGCACTTAGTGTAGGGCCTAATAGGCCTTGGTTTTGTGCTTTAGTATAGTAACGTTAGAACCAAGGGATTGTTTTAGTAGTACACTGTGTTGAATGGTGTAGTAAAATATTTTACTTCATAAGGCCAAGAGGGCCATTCTGTTGGTTGTGAAATGTTATATCTCTTTAGGCCAAGATCCATATGTCTATTTGGTGCAGGTATGTTTAATGGTTTTCTATTTTAGTGATTGCATCACACACATATTGGACAAAGTGCGCCTGGAGGGAGCCTTTACTGCTGTGGAGAAGCTCCTTGTGGCCATTCCAAGTGGTATCGTCGCCTTTTTGAGTTTTTTCCTTAAGCTAATAATGTTATATGTGTATGTGGGGATGATTTTCTTTTCGTTTGTGAGGACCAACAATCAAGGCATGAAGTCCTAGGATTTGGTTAGGTATATCTGGGGGAGATTTGAGTAACCATCTACCTCCTATCAAAACATTCTCAAGCATTAAAGACCTGTGATAAAGGGGGAGATTTGAGTAACCGTCTACCTCCTATCAAAACATTCTCAAGCATTAAAGACCTGTGATAAAGGGTAGTCCTTGTGACCCTGTTCTTCCTGCTTGCTAGGCAGCTGACCTAGAAGCCCCTCCTTGTTTGAGGCAATTAGAGAAGCCTTCCAAAATATCAAAGAAGAGTAGGTTCTAAATATATCTCAAGATAAAATTTACAAAGGTGTGTAAAAAGGGGTTTTGACCACTCATTAATTTTTTTAAAAAAATAAAAGGAAGAAAATTTCTACAAGTAATTGATTATCGCCTAGCAGAGGCTTGGTAGGTTCCTGGGGACAAGTGTAATGCCTTATCTTCCTAGGGGTAGCAGTTAGCTGAAAAGAGAAGAAAAGGAACGTTTGAGTGAAAATAAAAGTGAGTATAAAAGAAAAGGATTAACTGTCACCTCACGAGAGCTTCGTAGGTTCTTGGGTGTTGTGATAGGACCTAAGGTTGATGCCCTATTCTCCTTGGGTCACTTTACGCTCAGCTCCCTCCTTTTTACATGCCCAAGTATGAAACCTTGAAAGGAAATTTGCTATAAGAAGAAACTATGATGACCATGCTAGAGGAGTCCTCACCTAGTAGGAGGTCTTGGCCTATTGTCCTAAGTTAGGTAGGTAGTTTAGACCACCACTAGGATGACCTCTTTGATAAGCTTTTTAGCCAGACCATGTTAGAGTAGTTGGTTAGCGACTCACTCTGGATTTTTGTCAGATTATGTTGGGCCTATCCCTTGTGAATTTTCATGCCTTGATTCTGTTAGGGGATAGGGTGAGAGCTATTCTTGTGCTTTGATGAGTATATTTCTTGTGGCAGCTTGATGCTTTCTCTGGTCATTGTTTGTGCAGATCAGTTTGTGGGATTCAACGGGCTAAGTTGCCCTATCCCATGGTCGCCTATGAGAGAGGAATTTAAAGACCCTTTTTGAAGCGGAAAAGAGCCCGAGAGGCTGTAAAAGACCAAATTTTCATGCAAAATGAAGTAGTTGTGGATCGATGAGCTGGAGTTTTTCTAGATGGAGTTCAATGACAAAAGCCCAACGCAAGTCTCGGTTCGTCGATCGAAGTCCATTTGTGGTGCGCAAATCAGTCGTTGTATGCTCATGTAGTGAATCCCGGAAGGTCCCCAAGAACAATGAACTCTACCTTTTTGCACAAAAAACAATGTAAAAGCATGAACGACAAGAGCAAGAGACCAATTGGGTTCAATCTCCCCCCCATGCCTTGTGTGAGCGCTTCACAAAGCATGTATTTTATGTATATTTCCATATTCATGCTCAATAATAGCCCAATTTACAAAAATATGACAAGCTTTTAGCTTTTCAGTTTGCTTTTTACAAAAATAGGAAATAAAGCTAATGGACGGTGCCCATAGAGTCTGGCACGCCCAATCTCAATGTCCCAAATAGAAATAACATATCCATGCGCATAGGCGCATACAAAATAATAATCAATAATCGATGCCTCAATAGTCATGACAAAATATAGGCATGGCGCCTATCAAAATCCATAGGTCGAATACTCGCTAGACTCCAATGCTTTCCTCCGCCACTGCTGCTATCTCTACACATCAACTGAAGCATTCACAATCGTTAGTAAAATAATACAATTAAACCGACAAAGGTGAATACCTAGCAGTCTTCAGCTACATAAATAAATCAACTGGTTAGAAATAAATCCTAACCTTAATTTATTACGAGTGCGCACTCTAAACTCATAAACGTTTATTAATTTAATATGCATTTTGCGGAATCACCCGCTATGGAATCACCCATGTACACACTAAATTAATGAAACGCCCGAAAAGGACAGGCGTCCCCATCAACTTCTCGCACAAAGAATCCACTTTGTGTATGAGCCCCGATCATCTAAGTTTACGAAATCCACCATAAAACCTCACGGAATCCACCGTGGAATATGCCTCCTGGCATCAATTTGACCCCCATTAAATCCCCGCAAGGTTTTCGTTATGGCAACTAGAAGCAACTACATGATTCAAAAGCTGAAAAGTACGCGACAAGTTCTAGGTTTGTAGATTTTGACATCACAAAGTCATCCGGCTAGATGGATCTCAAATCCGAGCTCATTTGCGCCTCCAAAAGTAAAAAATACACTTCTATTGCAATGTGAACACAAAGAGATGAACTAGATATTTTAAACATTAAAACCTTAGTTTGATTAAGAGGAAAAAATCCAAAAAATTGATGGTGAGGAGGGAGAGGGCATAATTTTTTTTTGCGCCCCATTTGTGTCTCTTGGATGCTAGGCATCATCAAGAACCGACTATACATTCCTGATCTACTCCATGAGGGCTCTGTTTTGGGTGTAAGCATGTTGATTTTCATGTAGGGAATCAAAATTTTGATTTTTAGTATTTCTCTCTCCTCTCTCCTCTTACTGCCTATTCACACGCATGATTCTATGAGAGAAGGGGGTGGGGTTTGATAGACATTTTTTATGAACTAATGGTACTGGAGCAAAGGAGATTGTAGATCGGGCTATAAAGAGTGTTAACAACCATAAATGAGCATCAGCAACCTCCCAACCATTAAATATGCGCCTCCAAAGCTGAGTTTCTATGTGTAGCACTCATTTTATTCATTTGATGAAAGATGTTTGATAAATTTGTTTGTAAATGGATTTCTTTGATTGAAAATGCCAAAGTTTATCATAAATCTTTTATAAAAAAATTAGTCGTTTAATAGTTTATATCAAAACATGCAAAACTTGCAAGTATGTGGTTTTCATAGAAATGATAAATTTTGCGGGTTTTGTTGTGATTTTGAGATTCATATAGAGTAGAAATGAATATAAAATCAATGTTTAATAATTGTGGTCAATTCCAATCTATAAATCAGTAATATCAAAATTTTTATTGAAATAAATAAAAAATAGTCAAAAAATAGAAAATTTTAGTTTTATGCACTAGAAAATTAAGAAAATAATGCTTTATGTCCATGAATGTACAGCATGGCTAATGCATGAGAGTTAAGCCTCAATTCAACTGTGCCTTTATGTACTACTTTTTATAAGAAAAACACATGAAAAACCTGCTCTTTACACCTATCAACAATGCATAACCTAAACGATAGGGGGAAAGAGGGGTCGATGTTGATTAGTTGCTGAAAACATATGAAATTTTGATCTATTTGTTTGTGCATACCATATAGGACGATTATAAATTAAGTTAAAAGAGGTTAAGCAGCACGAGGATGCTCGGGGCTAACCCTTAGCAATGAAGCATGACGTGTAGGCTAAAATCATTAAAAGAAATGTTTGTTGCACATCACAATACTGATTCATAAAATATAAAATGCTTGAGCACTATGGCATTCACACTTGCATTGCACATATCACATGGTAACTCTTGGATGAATTGCAATTGGTTTCTTATACTTATGACCCACACTAAGTTGTGAGATTCCTAAGTTATAGGTTTAGGCATTCGAGTTCCTTGGAAAACTGCCAAGTGAGGAAATATCTTATCTCTTGGAATGTTCTAAAAGAAGAGTGGAGTTTGTTGTGACACATGTGTTATTTGTGTTAGCGATGCATTGAGGGGCCAATCCCCTCAATGTAGGAGAGTTGCACTGGGGCCACGGCATTTAGTCAAAGGGGTGCCTCCTTCTATTTTTTATTACGATGTATTTTATATCGATCTATGTGTAGAGAGTTCCTCTGAGGAGTATGGGGTTTAATCATTGGACTACAATTTAGAATGAACGCAAGATTCATGATAGCAGTTAGGTTAGGGTAGTGTGTCCCTTATACGCTCTTAGCCACGAGGTTGAGGGGTTGTGTTCTTTGAGTATAGAGAGACCCGGAAAGTGCTTATAGCCGATGTCAGACCCATTTTAGGTTTCGACACTTAGTAGACCAGAAACATCATCCATTACCACATCTACAGTTGGTCTAGGAGACGAAGGAGTAGCCCCACATCTTTAGGTGGATCTAAAGTGTTGCAAAGTAAAGACAAAGGGAAGAAGAAAGTGTTGGATGGTAATGATGCATTTGCTAGTCATTTGGGATTTGATGAAGATTCTAGTGGTTTGTAAAGTTTGGATGATGAGCTTGATATGCCTTTAATCACATGATACCAGGTGTACAAAGAGCACATGGCAATGTAAAGGCTCCATTGAGTGATCCAGTGGTACTCATGTCTAGTAGGGTCAAATACCCTATTAAAAGATTTGCTTTTGAAGGTTATGCAACTCACCATTATGATTATATAGTAAAGGTGGTCGAGGATGTTGAGTCCACCTTGATGATGTTTTTGGTCATGTGCATTGGGATGCAACAATGAATGAGGAGATGGCTACGTTAGAAGCTAATAAGAATTGGGATTGTGAGGCTTTTGATATTCTTAAGGGTATGGATCACTTTATTTTAATATCTAGTATACTAAATCTCATTTGATTTGGTCTTGTTGTACGAATGGAGGCATATATCCTCATGTACGTCATTGTAGGTGCCGTCTTACTTTGTGTGTAGTGGCTAGAATATTTAGTATTGCATTACAAGTGAAGGTGGAGGCACATGATGAAGAGTAAATCATTGCACTCACTCCATGTACCAAGCATACATCATCACACGAAGATCCAAATTCGTATCCACATCAAGCACTTCTCAAGGAATGAGCCTCATGTGCACCACTAAGGCATGCTCATTAGGATGTCTTATTGAAGGCTTTAGTAGCTTTCAATTTTCAAATATTTTATGCAAACCAAAGTTTTTGTAAGCTCATATTTTAATATATTGCAAGTTAGAGTACAATTTTTCCATCTCTTTTTTATCCTTCAACATTTTGTTATGTCAAGCAATGGTATTATGTATATAGTTTAGTATAGTAGTGTGACCTAAGTTCAAGTAAAAATGTGCAATGTGCATGCAAGGAAGGGTAAAGGAAAACTAAGGAGTTACTTGTTGAAAAATTTTGGGCCACATTTCTATAACTAGTAACTCCTGGTTTTATTTTCTTGTGTTATGTTTATAATCATGTAAATATGACCATGAAAATTGTAGAAAATATATATTTATAAATCCATAAAAAGTCACATTATATGATGTGAAATAAGCATGATGTTGAACACAAGTCTTCTAATGATGGGCTTTTTATCATGGTTGTAGATATGCCTGCAAGTTTTTGGCTAAAGTTCAAAAAACATGCCAAAAGGGTCATCTATGGGCCTAATATCTTGTAGTGGTCATCATGAAGAGATTGTCTTATTGGAGGAGTTATATTATTTCTTAATGGTGCGCTTGCTAAAAATAATCGAATACTAATGTTGTTGGATACTTCTTTGGTCTTAAATAAGCATATAATAAGTGTACTCTCCGTGAGGCTATATCTATCTTATAGTGTAATCCAAGGTGCTTGTGGAAGTCTAATTGGGAGATGGATCAAACTCTAAGTGAGATTGGAGTGTTGTGGCACACTTGAGGGCCCAATTAGTGTGTGTTAGGTATTACTATGCAGTGCAAATATAAACATAACATGTCATTTGAGCAAGCTCGAGATGCCTTGCCATGACAATAATAGGTCCTTCAAGAAAGCCCTAGCAAGCTCTTCCCATAAGGGTGTATCTATCTTATTGCATAATACAAGGTGCTCATGCAAGTGCAACTACGAGATGGTTGAGAACTTTATGTGAGATTAGAGTATTGTCCCACAGTTAAGCAACAACTCTCATATATGCTTCTATTAGAACCTCATGTATGGCATACTCATAGATGCACCTTCTCAGCAAGCTATCTTGGCCTAGGTGATATAATTGTCCCAATAGGGTTTCTCTCTGCGGATAAGGCAAGAAATATATGCCATCTCAATTGACCAATTAGATGTTCCTTTTTGAAGAACTATAACAATATCATCATCCCAATATGGAATAAGGTTTGCTCTATATAGATCCTCTTCCTGGAACATCTTGAATAGCTACATGTCCAAAGATCATCCATAATTCCATTTTTCTCTAATTCTCCATTAGATACTTGTGATAGATTATCAGCCATGTATTGCTACTTTCCCTTTCTCACAACTACCAAGAAATCAAACTCAAGACAAAGTGACAACCATCAGTCTATGGATCTAATCATATAGTGTTTATTCACTAAATAAAGCAAAAATATGATAATGAATTAAAAAATATGAATGGTGTCTCTAGTAGATAGTGATGAAATATTTTCACAAAAAACACTATTACTAAACTCTCTCTCTCTTTAGTGGAGTTTATCTCACTGTCATGAGTTGGTGACTAGCAAAGCTTACTAGATAATCTAAATTATATTCTCTAGACTAGCACGACACTCCTCCCACAAAAAATTTTGAAGCAACAATGTGCATATAAAAGGTTATGTCCTAGTCAACCCATCCTAGTTAGGGCCTGTAAAATTGGAGCTATTACTCAAGCCTTTTTTAGTGCCTCATAAGCACATTGGTATTCATCAATCCACTCAGAGATTATCACTAGCTCCTTGTAGTGTGTTGATGGTAACAAGTCATCAATCACTTGTCTTTTGAGAAGTTGGTGATGATTCCATTATTTCAAACCATATTTTCTAGGATACAACCATGTATTTCACCCAAAATTGGCACTTTAAAGGGTTCTAACCACTCTCAAAGAATGTCCTTGAAGATTTGGAAGATAACATGGGTATAGTCATGCCAAAGGGCATGGCTATATAGGTAAACACTCCCCACTCAGTGTTAGTGTCCTATGCCTATTATTTGTGCTTGTTCATAGTCTAAAAATCCGTCAGGGAATCTCTAAACCTCATTTCCCATAAATATTTTCAATATATGCTCAGTGTATGGCGATGAATAGTTTTTCATTTTCGTCATAGCATTGGCCTTTGTGTAGTTGATATATACTCTAATATTTTCATTTTTCTTTATTATGATGAAAATTGGTGAAACCTAGCCTATGTGTTCAATCTTGCAAATGAATCATATGCTCAAGTTATTTGTTTTTTAATAGCATGTGCATGCTTTAGATTCATCATGTACAATTATTGCTTTATAAGTACTATATCAAGCACCATGGAGATGTTATGGGTGGCAATACCCTAGACCCGATCTCTTCAAACTCTTCCATGGACTAGAAATTTATGTTCTTGAATTCTTTTAAGAGGTTCACCAAGCTAATCTCCTCATGCTTCATTAGTTGTCACTATGAACATAGGTTGAGGCTTTTCTCTTCATTGGTGAATTTGACTTCTTTTATCTTAGAAGATCCTTGCATCAATTTTCTACATTGTCCTTGTCACTTCACACCTAGCAACACCAATCTCCTTTTTATAATTTTTTGAAATACTTAATATTGATGTTTTTCTATTGTTTAGCTTCCAAGTCCTTGGATGTTTTCATCCCTTCCTCCAACTTTTTGCATTACAGTTCAACTAGAAGATCTCCCTTGGTGCATTGAGTTTTAGATGGTAGTGGAACTTTTAGATCACTATTGGAGCTAATTTGTAAGGAGTTGTAATTGCATCCTTCCCTAGACAAGGGTGTTTGAGCCTATGTTGAGTCTTGCATGTTCATAATCCGATACTTCAAGGTAAAGCTAAGTTTGATCATGGGTCATCTTGGCTACTACATCAATGAGCATTGCATGTGTTTCTCTTTGTTTGGAGTTGAAATTTTTCTCTATTATTAACTAGCCATTAGTATTTTAGTTAATTATTTTAAGTTCACTATATGAGACTTCTCCCTTGGATTTGCAATGATCTATCCCTTTCTCTATCCACTTCATCAAAACATTCATCATCGAATAGTGCATTATTATCTAGAGCTTTGCTCCTCTTTAGAAGAGCCCAATGATAGAGAATGTTCAAGTCATGCACCTTGATCCACTTCCATTTCCAAGCTTCTAGAAGCTCTTCAAGAGGTTTCAAGTAGCACCAAGATTATCTAACTACTTCTCTCTTCATTTAGAAACTCAAGATCCACTTCCATTTCCAAGCCTTCTAGAAGCTCTTCAAGAGGTTTCAAGTAGCACCAAGATTATCTGACTACTTCTCTCTTCATTTAGAAACTCAAATATTTTCATCAATTCTAGGTTGTTGGTTAATACCTCATAGGTCATGTAAGAAGTCTTGGCTTTATCTATACTTTGTGCACCATACATATTGGAACTCATGGTAAGACATTATCTAATGCATCTGCCATTATTTTTTCCTTTTTATATTTTCTTACTCTATCAAGTGCTTCTCATTCACTGCTTTGAAGAACCCAAATGTTCTTGCACATAAAGTTACATGAAGCCCATCAATAGTGATGTATTTTATAGTATTTTCTCTTAACTCTTATGTTATCTTATCTTTATGAACAAATATATTTTCTCAAGAAGAGTGTAAGTATGATGCAAATGTGATATCCCAACTTTGATTTAAAATATTCCCAACTTCTTGCAAAATGGACTTGAAGAAGTCAAAATTCATTAAATAGAGAAGATCTCGAGCAAAAAACTGTGAGGATCGTAACCCAACATTTTTTTCAGATTGCCAAGGACTATAGCTACCCGTCATAGAAGTCACCACACGAATGAGAGTTTTTAGCCATATAGTAATCATTAGTGTCAATGTCTATAGTATGGATGGTGCAAAATTACTAGATTTTTGGACAAAACTAGCATATTTTTTATATTTTGAATCTTATTTATTGTAAATATTCTAAAAAGCTATGGAAACTTCTAGAACAGGGTGTCATGTAAAAAATGCAAGTGACTTTTTCAGTCAGTTTTGGAGATTTAATGCAAAAAAGAAGGATTGGCGAAATCGTGCACTTCATGATCATAGTTTACATGTAGAAAACAACACTCCAAACGAGGAGAATGAGTGAAATGGAAGATTTTTGACCAAGTGTTCTAGGTGTCCTACGATTTTATCCCCCTTTCAGAGCCAATGAAACCATCAAATTTGCAATTTGAGCATCAGAATGCATCTTAGAAGCTTCAGATTGTTGATTTTGCCAAGATCCCCTCCATAAAGAGCCCTTCTTTCTTAGCCACAACCTTTCTTCTCTAATTTAGCTATAAATAAGAGGCATGGGGAGAAGTTGAGAGAGGTTCGAGCAAGAGGGGAGAGGCCCTTCTCAAGAGTATAGAGCAAGAGGGAGAAAAAGAGAGGGAGGTAGAAGGATACCCCCTCCCCCCGAGAGGCTATGAGAGGGAGCTAGAGAGGGAGAGAATTAGAAAGAGAGAGAGAGGGAAGAAGATCCTGAGAGGCTGCAACGACAGAGGGAATTAGTGAGGGGGTTAGAGAGGAAAAAAATTAAATCAGCCTTCCCCTGTCAACTCGACAAGCTGCTCTCACACTCTCCTATCCGGAATTCATTCCACCTTCTCTATCTCTCGAACCCGCTCGTCGTCGTGAGAATGATGGCTCTAAAGCAATGAGGCAAAAAGACCATGAAATCCACTGCAAAACCGGTCAAAGAACGTAGTAAAGAACAAGTATTGCCAGAGATATGGGAATGTCTGAGGTTGTCGAAATTGCCACTACCACCAACGAAACATTGGGTGTAGCGAACACAAGCGCAAGCAAAGGTGAAATTTCCAATGACGTCGTGCCAAACTAGGTTGTTTGCAACTCAGAAATAGGCTATTATTTTCATATCATCACATAAAATAATTAAAAAATTTCCAAAATTAAGTACATAAAATGTTAGCTTTGTACTTACACTTACACAAGATGTCAGTTTCTTCTAGAGAGCATATTAATATACACACAAATGGTTGATTGCTACCTATGATTTGTAGATGGATTAATCGAGATTATAATTCCTAGAATCATGATAGGAATAGTTGTAAGAGATTATTGCATGAAATGAGTAAAGGACATTATGCGCACTCAAGATTAGTAAAATAACTTGATATATTTAGTACCGAATGTGACAATGGTTATGAGTTAATCAATGCTTAAAAAGCGAAAGTCTATTTAAAGAATCTTGTAAATCATCTCATTAGATTATTGCCGCAATAGTTTTTTAAGTACCAATTAAAGGAAATTCGCTTACGTTGAGTAAGTTAGCCCTAAATGGGAAATTATTATCTTGCTTAATAATGTTGAAAGATTTGTACGCAACACTTTTTTATGGGAAGAAGAATCCTCGTTAGAATGTAAGATTACCTTGGGTTAAGGATCTATCTTGGCTATGTGAAGCAATGAACTGCACAATGGTGTGACTGTCATTGTTTGAAATGAGAGATCTCTGATTAAAAACATTGGAAAACATGATAAAATAAAAGATTGTGCTAACCTACCCCCAAGCTAGCTGCAAGATCCTACTCCAAGGGGGTCATGATTATCGCTTCGAGAGGCTTAGACCGGCTACGTAGCAGAAAGGTCTGTCCCTGTAGGGATAGTCTCAAGCAATAGGAAATGTGGATGCTAGGGGGGCTCTGGCTGTAAATTCCACATTACTCCTAGAATCTGGCGAGCCCCTTTGTGAGCCAAGATGGGATCATGGAACCCTAATACTAGTTACAAGGGAGGAATCTTGGTGGATAGAATACC
Organism: Lygodium microphyllum; assembly: GCF_053477565.2. Lineage (NCBI taxonomy): Eukaryota > Viridiplantae > Streptophyta > Polypodiopsida > Schizaeales > Lygodiaceae > Lygodium > Lygodium microphyllum. The sequence continues at coordinate 74,376,537 of NC_141151.1, read as the reverse complement.
CACGTACAATTCTATATATCTTTCGCAGGATTGAAAATGTGAAAATTGTAATAAACTTCCAATATAATAAAGGAATTTCATTTTTATTCAAGGGTTGTTTGAATTGTATATGTGTCCGTGAAATAAATTACGTGAAGGAACCTATGATTTAACGGACTAATAAAGGAAGTTGGTTGTATATGTTTCAATAAATGTACTGTAGATGATTAATAAACTAAAGATGATACAGTCATCAAAGGAAAGCAGGTGGGTGTGATCCCCGATGGGTCCGTCCAATGGTAGGATGGTACACCCAGTTAGCTGGGAGCTTTTCTAAATCAGCGATAGAAATAGAAAGATGATAAATTGATCAACTAGTCATTAAGGTAGAAGCGACTTGCATTGTTTTAGGGGGCCGGAATAGGATTTTTCCTTATGGGCAGGAGGGTTGATGTACTGCACTTCCCTTCATCTCCCATTCTCTTTGAACCAAGTGTAATGGCAAGTCCGCTTCAGTTCAAGTATTCCTGTAAGAAGTGGAAACTTGAAATTACTAACGCTAGCTGGATGTTAGGAGACCCATCTGATTTTAGGAACCTGAAAATTCAGGTCGATCTATGGACCTTTGCCCATAGAACTATGCACTGTGTTATTGTAAGGAAGCTCAACCAAGGGAAAGTTTCCAGGAGATACTTGGTGAAATTTCAGAATTATTCACTAATGGATGCCAATTGGATGGAAGAGGATAACTTGGTAGACCTTCCCGAGTTGTTGCAACTTTACCTAGATGCCTTTCAGTTAAAGCTTGTCAAAAGATGATGTACCAGCGAGACAGTAGGGTCTGCAGGAAGGTACACGGAGTGAACTCCGCAAACATGGAGAAGAGAGAAGAAACTCTGATGAATGGAATGATGAAGTTCTGAATCATAGGCCAAGCAATGAATATAGCCAAAAAGCCGAATGCAACAAGGACATGCACTATCCCAGAAATGGATCTACCTAGCCTTATCAACTTGATTGAAAACTTGGCAGAACAGGAAGTCCTAAACATGGAAGAGGGTAGCTTAGGCTGTAGAAGCAATGAGGAGCTTAACCTAGGAAACTTTCCTGAGGATGTCCACTAGTTAGTGAACAAATACAATGCTCAACCCAGCTAGAATACCACGATAGACTAGTAGAGGACATCATAGAAGACCTCGAGGAGAAAAGGAAGCTAGCTCATAGGGCTCTGCAAGACCTAGCTACGTACAACTAGGATCAGCAAACTAGAAACTTATGCCAGAGCTTAGAAATGCAAGAGATCCAGAGAGTGCTAGCCTTAGTAGGCAAAAATCGGTTAGAGAGCAAGAGAGTGCTAGAAGAAGTCCTCACGCTAACACAACCACAAAACAAAGTGCTCTGGCATTAGCAACATCGCTACTGACAGGGTTGGGATTCAAGCAAGGCTCTAAGAACCAATCAAAAATCCCCGTGGTAGTAAAGCAGCTGGACAAATATCAAGTAACCGATGACCCATACAGCTTCATGGAGCAGTTTGAGCAGATCTACGAGGCCATTGGCCTCACTAATCCTACTCAACATTCCCAAGCCTTTGGACTGTGCTTAAGCGACAAGGGTCAGACCTGCTACACAAGTCTAGATGCTTCAGAGCGTGCCAATTTTAATGGGTTTAAAAATCTCTTTATCAAGAGATTTTTTGAACCTAGATACTCCGATAACTTGTTAGTGCAACTCATGAATGTCAAGTAGAAAGAGAAAGAGGATATTCAAGATTATGTGGCCCATGTGAGGAGCCTCTTTAAAAAGAGAATTCCCATGGGCAAGAGACCAACCAAAAGGGCAGTATCCATGGTATTCATCAACAGGATATGAAGCAAAGAGCTCTACAAAGCCTTAGCCGACAACTCAAGCTTGCAGTAAGATGCACTAGCAAGGGTCTTTGAAGAAGCTATTAGAGTGGATGACCAGCTCAAGGAAAGAGGCTCCAAAGTCTCAAATCAAGAAGAGTCTAGTGCCAAGAGTTTCAAGAGAGCCTCAATGCCGAGTGAGAGAGCAAACCCAAGCACGTAGGACAAAGGGAAGGGCACTGAGTCGAGACAAGAGCTAGCAAAGATTAGGATGGACATAGCCAAACTATAGGAGATGATGACATGACCAACATGCCCACACATCCAATGTGTGCATTGTGGTGGAAACCACTTTTGCCAGCTATGTGTCAAGACCCTAGGTCATGATCTTGTGCTAATTGTGGTAGGTTCTTGGCCATGACACCATGCATTGTCGATTATCTCGAAGGCTCCCATACCTACAGCCTTACGATCAATCCTACCTTGCGAACAAGCCACCAAAATTCTTTGGAAGGTGAGCCCCACTGGCTCTCTTGGTAGCTAATGATGCTAAGCTTCCCATCCCTAGGAGGGAAATAAATCCTACAGGTATCCCTAGACCACCTGGACCCTACGTGACCCACCCACCGACTGATACTCTAGTCCACTATGTGGAGGAGCCTAGCAACGATGAGCCTTATGTAAACCCATATGTGTCATACAATGAGGAAGGCAATGCTATCCTCATGGACTATTGACCAATTCTAGTGATGATGTTAGGTAGAGGAAGAGGCAAAGGCCTAGGAGGGAAAACCCAAGAGCCAGTTGTGTGTTGGCACCCAAGACATATTTCTTCATGCTGCCCTGAGAGGGAGCAAGCAAATAGAGATAAGGCAGACCTGAGATGCGTTGAGCATGGAATCACTCATCTCTTTGTTGATTGCCCTAAGCAGAGGCCATCCTCTAGTTTGGCAAATGAGCCATCGGTGCCACTAGGGTTGTTTGGTGTCGAAACACTCGACGGGGAGGCCACACCTATCCCATTGCATGTCATGACCCACGCGTAGACAAAGCAGGCTAGCATATCATTTCCAAGGCCTAGAAACCTTGATGCAACTTCAATCAAAAAGAAGAGTTGGAGACGAAGGAAGAAAAGACTAGACACTAAGGTCACCCTCAAAATCGAAAGTGCCACAACACTACCTGTTGGAAGGAAAGTCATTGATGCAGAGGAAGAAATGTCGGCTCCTCAAATGGCTGAAAAGGGAAGTGCTAAGGTCAAGAAGTACCCCAACCCAAAGCACCAACTCGAAGCCATCAAGAAGGTGAAAGAATGGGTGAAGAGGCCCATGAGCACCTAAAGGATGCTAAGCCCATACTAGAGGACGAGATCGATGATCTCCCAAGCATAAGCTCCCCAATCTCTCTCCCATGACCAAAATCAAGAGAGGCGATAACACCACAAGCAGAGCCAAATAGACAAAGGCTAAATGCTTCGAGCCACCAAACCAGTCAAGGCCATTGGCCAAGAACCATGGAGTTAGAAGAGAGGCAAGTGACTAGCAACCTCCTCAATACTCTAGTGACTACCCCTATAAATCTAAGCTTAGGCGACCTTCTTACACAGCATACAATGCTATGGCTAGAGCTTAAGCAGTGGGTTGAAGAACCAAATGAGCCAATTACTACAGACTTGCCCAAGCATGATGCAAAAACTCAAAAATTGAGTTTGACGCTGCACTCCATGCCTAAATCTCTGCATGTCAATGCCTTTTGGGAAGGCACAGAAATATATGCAATCCTGCTAGTCCTAGCTCTAGGGGATGTCACAAGAAAGGGAATTGTAGACACAAGGGCACGAATGAGTGTGCTAAACGATACAGTACTCCAAACTTGGGGTAACCCACCAGTTGAGATTTCTAGGTTCAATGTCACGTTGGCTAATGGAATGAAGGTAAAACCATTCGGAGTGTTGAAAATTTGGCCAGTGAAGATTGCAAGAATCCAATTTTCAGTGACTTCATAGTCATGAAGGAAGTGAACAATGACATCCTACTAGGCCAACCTTGGATGCACAATGCGAGAGTCATAGAAGACTAGGGCACTAGTCTCATCTTCTTAGGGAATCAAATAGAGGCTGCAAGAGTAGAGATGGACACTTGGAAGACTATGCCAATCAACCTAGATGCTATCTCCACCATGTTGAAGGGCGACAGATAGTAGACTAGGGGATCCTATGGGGCCCTTACCAAGTATATCCCATGCCTTGAGGATGAGCGAGACTGGATGCATGTTCTTGCTACCATCGATGTGATAGTTGTCCTCAGACACACTGAGGAGTACGAACATGCCATCAAGGCAACTGATAAGCTCAAGGACACACCTTCAATGTCAGTCGCATGATGATCGGGAGTGTATGTGGAAGACCCAATCATGTTGATTCTGAATCCCAAACAATAGTTGAGAGTTCCTGGAGATTCTAGTGTACCTAAACGACAAGTCGAATGTCAATCCAACAACGAATCTTAAGCAGCTCCAAGACCTCTTGGACGAGCCTAAATGGCAATGGTCCAAGATACACGAGTTAAACTTGAGATACAATTGGGCTTTAATCCTAGACCAGCAAGAGGAGAATTGTCAGAACTAGGAGAATGATGAGCAACTGGACAAGGATGCCTCTGACGATGAATATGAGGATTGTTGTTCCTTCAGTGATGAGAGAGAAAGGAAAATAGATACCATAAAATGCGACACTAGCGGACATATAATAAAATAGATATATGATTGGACTCCAAACCATGCAAACAAAGTTCCCTTAGAGTAGTGAAAGGAGTCAGACACAAGGGCTGCGATCAAACTTGGTTGGAGCACATAGGTGCAATCAACTATGAGCAGGCAAGCCTAGCCCAACCAAGTGACGAGCCACAACTACGAATCAATTCACCCTCCAAGCTACGACCACGAGGAGAGAGCCCCTCTTCTAGTGATTCCAAATCAAAAGTTAGCTCAAATAATGACCTTGAAATACCTCAGCCTCCCAAGACTAGGTGCACTAAGGGGGACCTACCCATCCACTTATGACACTGATGGTTAAGGGAGGAACGAGGGATGCTAAGCAAAGAAACGTGGACAGAAGAACAATGAAAATTGCAAGACCTGCCAAAATGATTCACGAAGTTCAAAAATGGAGATAGAGTGGTGATCTTGCTGGGAGCCAAACGATAAGGGCAAGAAAGGAAACCAATCGAGGGACCCACCAAGGTCAAGGAGGTCAATTTAGCCAGGGAGGGGGAGACCCCATGATCTCTCTTTATAGCAGATGACTTGGCTGAGCAAGATGAAGCAAGTCTCATTACTCTCTTGCTAGAGTATGTAGACATCTTTGCTTGGTCCCTAGAAGAACTCAAAGGGGTAGATCCAAGTGTGGTGACTCACAACATACCCATGATACCTGATGCAACACCGGTCAAGCACTGACCATATCCCATAAATCCAAAGCATGCTCATGCTATCAAGGAAGAAATTGACAAGCTAATGAGAGAAAGATCTATGAAATTGAACACACGGACTAGGTTTCCCCCATTGTCATCTTATTAAAGTGGAATGGAAAGATTAGAGTGTGTGTCAATTACAAGAAGGTAAACACAGCTACAAAGAGAGAATTACTCACTTCCGTACACCGAGCACATGCTCGAGAGAGTGGCTGGCAAAGAGGTCTACAATATTTTGGACGGCTTCTCTGGATATAATCAGGTGCAAGTACATCCTAATGATAGGTATAAAACCACATTCGCTACTGAATGGGGAGTCTTTGCCTATATAGTCATGCCTTTTGGATTGACTAATGCGCCAGCCACTTTCCAACATTTGATGTGTACAATATTCAAAGATATGTTGAGGAAGGAGTTAGAGGTCTTTGTGGACAACTTGTGTGTTCATCTACTTGGGGAGAACACTTAGACAGAGTCCGAGTGGTCTTTGAACAATGTCGGCTATATTGCCTCTCACTGAACCCCTTGAAGTGTCAGTTCTGGGTGAAGCATGGATGTATCTTAGGACACATGGTGTCAAAGAATGGCATTGCCACAGATTTCTCAAAGATCAAGGTTATTGTTGATCTTCCAACCCCAACTGATTACAAGGGTGTTCAATGCTTTTTAGGATATACAAGGTATTATCGATGATTTGTGTTACACTATGCATTGATTGCTAGACCTCTATACAAGCTGTTGATTATATTCGAATGGACCGAGGAATGCCAATGCATGTATGAGGAACTAAAAAAGGCTCTAACCATAGTGTCGATACTACAAGCCCCAAATTGGACACTCACATTTCACATGCACATCGATGCTTCTAAATTCGTCGCAGGAGCTGTGTTGTGCCAACTTGGTGAACACAACCTGGACTACCAGTGAGCTTTGCTAGCAGACAACTCACTAAGACTGAAATGAATTACTCTACAATGGAGAGAGAGGTCTTGGCCATGGTGTTTGCCATAGAGAAATTTTGATACTGTCTCTGGGTTACGCCTTTTGCTTTCTTTGTTGACCATCAAGCCTTGTTGTATCTGGTTAACAAACCATGCACTACAAGATGTATTGCTAGATGTCTTCTTCTGCTTTTGGAGTTTGATTCCTTTTTGATGGTGCGTAAAGGAAAACAGCATTACATGGTTGACCATCTATCCCACATCCCCACGGGAGAAGCAGCTGAACAAGGCATTATGGACGAACTGCCAGACGTGCATCTATTCTGCTTATCCAATGAAAAAGATTTTTTTAGAGCTAACATGACGCCATATTGGGCAAATGACATAGTTCAAGTGCTTGAACATGGACTACAGAAATAACCAATAGAAAAGGCCCGTGACTCAAGCGGCTCATCCTGAAAATCCAACCCTATAAGTTGATAGCTGGCCAACTTTACATACTGGGGTAAGATGGGTTACTGCGCAGATGCATGCATGATGTGCTGACAGAGGCACACAACAGAATTACAGGAAGACATTTCAGCAGAGTCGCGATAGCCCCTGCAAGGTGTTGCAGTCCCAACTGTGGTGGCCCACCCTTTTTTGAGATGTGGCACGACTTGTGAAACACTGTGACAAGTGCCAAAGGACTAAAGTTCTGATTCGTAAGGATCTCATGGAGCTAACCCCAATTATCGCACGACAACCCTTTGAGAAATGGGACTTCATCATACCCATTAGTCCTACAACACAGTATTCACTAAATACATCATTGTGGCTACCGATTATCTAACAAAATGGGCAAAAGCACAAGCTACGAGAAAGAATGACGCTCAAACCACTACTAAGTTCTTATGGGAGTAAGTGATCTCACAATTTGGCTACCCCGTCAAACTAGTTAGCGACCAAGGCACGCACTTCATCAATGAAGTGATAGCTCACCTCCTATCCTCCTTCCTAATCATCCATCAAAAATCCTCGCCGTATTACCCACAGGAAAACAGTCAAGCCCAATCAAGAAATAAAATCCTAGTAAACATCTTGACCAAAGTCATCTCTGCTTCACGCAGTGACTAGGATAACAAGCTGATGGCGGCCTTGTGGGCCTACTACATGGCTTACAAGATGGTTGGCAATCCTTCCCTTGGAATTCTTCGTACCAAGCCTAAGGATAGCCCTTCAAGAAAGATGGGATGGGAAGGGGGCATGGACAAAACACTTGATTGAACTCGAATGCTTAACAGAAACCCAAATTCTAGCCACCCATATGCTCATATGTGAGAAGGCAAGACGTAAAACCTGGTTTGACAAGCATATCAAGCAATGTAGCTTCAAACCAAGTGACTTAGTACTGCTATACTCAATCAAAGGACATAAGCAAAAGCTGAAGTTTTGGGGGCTAGGACCTTTTAAGATTCTAACCATCAGCTGAATTGGCAACATAGAACTAGAAACCCTAGAGGGTGAGGACATAGGCTTCTTCAATGGTAGCTACATAAAGAAGTATTTCCCTCCCATACACCCATTGCATGAGCCCCCAATGCTAGCACCCCTTATCCATGTATGAGTAGCCACTATCACTAAGGTGGACGATGAAGATGAGGAAGTAGACCACAAGCTTATCTATGCATGGCTGTCACTGCTAAACACACATGCACCATCAACACATTGATCGACAAATGAGCTAATTTTAATATCTTGACTCATGACCATTGGACCCAAATTGACAGCCTGTAGTTGCAGCCTACTAATTTTAATCTCACCCCTTATGGGGGCCAACCCTATAAGCTGTTAGGAAAGTGCAAAGTTGTAGCTTCTATCGAGTCTAAAAGTGTGCCAATAATCTTTTATGTATTGGCCAACACTAAGAATGCAAGCACGGAATCATTGTTAGGGTGAACTTTCAAGAAGCAAGATCATTGCAATGTCAACTATCAGTTGCCGTGTATCCACCTAGTCGTTGGAAACATTCTCATTGTAACAACATTCAGCAAGGGTAGCGTGACTCTTTACAAGACTATAGAGCCACCTATAGATAAACACATTGTCAAGTCTAAGGATGGGGATCGTGACTCATCACAGCCTACCAAGCCTCGATGCCAGCACCCCACTAGAACCAACACTGAAGCCGATAAACCCCAGTTCAAATGGGTACCTAAACAGAGAGCGCCACCTAGGAATAGCAACCCACGGCCTCACAAGACTAATGATCCATGCTTGAAACCTAGGATTCCAAGATGACATTATAAACACTGAGGTACGGTCAAGCCGATATGGGTCCCCCCGAGGCCTTTTTCCAAGCACAAGGCTACTATGTAGGTAGCACCTAGATTTGGCTGCCTAAAATCAAAGCAACCAAAGGCCCTACACAAACACCACCCTTGAGCTTGACCACAGGAAACATCATGCTAGAGACACTCACAACACAAGAGAATTAGGCCGCTAATTCCATAAAACCTCTAAAGCCTAGCTCAGTAGGGCTTGAACCAATCTATCGCCCAAAATCACAGCCTACTACTAACAAAATGCCTAGCTCTAATCTTAATGATACCCTCAGATCTCATACACATCTAGTAGCACAACAACTGCAACTACCACACCAAACCCATCAAACGTGAGGCCATGCTCCAACCTAAAGAGCAAACCAAGCTGCGACCATTAATTGTTGAACTCTCTATTTCTGTCAAGCCTCAACCACCCACCAACCTTAGACCCTCTTATGAGCGACGATCAATTCTAACCCTGGACGCAGACTTAACTGAACATACAGGGGATGACTTGATTGCTTGCCTTCAATGCTTGGATGTAACTTTCATGTTGCTTGTTAAAAGTTATGACCGCTTAGACTTGGGGCTCTTGGAGGAACCATTGGCGACGGAGATACAAACACTCCCTTGTTCTTGGGAAGAATCAGAATTTGTGTTTGTCAAGGATTTTGAAGCAACTACCGAGTTTATCGCCACCGAGGTCTCCCGCAAGCAAGCGCAACGACAACGTCTCATCACTACATATGACCAGTGCGCAACCTATGCCAACGATCAAGAAATTGACTTGAAACAGTTTGCAGCCAACAACTCTCCTTTCTTAAAAAAATGGTACACTCTTCACCTCCAATGGGAGCTTGAGGGATGTCAAGTCATGACAAATATCGAGCAATGAGGTGCAATAAAAACATCAGAGTTTGACCCAACTTATGTTGCTCCAACATCTTATAGGGTATTGACGACCAGTCGTGGCCGACCCATGGAAAAACATGTTTAGGGACACCACTACTTGGATCACATCCTGATAGAGGAAGAACTCCACATTGCTAGATGCATGGGCTCTTGTGACTTCTTGCTCAATGTGGGAGCTCACGCTCAACCGCTAACACCCATGGAGTGCTTATTTTTTCAAGTGTTCCAAGCCGAGCACTAATGGCTACCTCTCACATAGCCGACGCGCCATCCATATCTACGGGTGTAGTGAGCTTACCTCCATGCCGTTCGAGTTACCTCCTCTCCCACACACTCCGGTAGCTCCACGATCCAAGTGCAAGATTCAAGCAAGCTCCATCCTCAAGCTCCATGCTCCAAGCTCCATTGCCGTGAGCAAGACAAGAGAAGAGAAGAGAAGAGAAGAAGAGAGGAGAAGATGGAGAGCTTCTCCTCCTCGGTCCCTCACCCTCACACACTCACTCCCTCACACTCTCACACTCCCTCTCTCAAGCACAAGCTCAAGCAAGCAAGAAGAAGAAGAAGAAGAAGAGGAGGAGAGCTACTTTTGGCCACACACAAGAATGAGCTTCTCATTCACTTTTCAACTTTATATACAAAACCCTAAATCCCTTTTGGGCGGTCATCCCCTTTTCCTCTTTTTTACATGGCCGGCCATAGCCTAGGCCATTTTTCCCATTTTCCTTCTATCTTCCTAGCTTCCTTTCCACTGCCCGTCTACATTTACAAATTGCAGGGTGAGAGACCGGCGCTCCTTGAATTAAACCATGATGCACTTGCGCTCTTTTACAAAAGTTTTGACTTGCGCTTTTCCTTGTGCGCCTTTCTCCCTTATTTAGGACTCTTCTCCTTATGCGTCTTTGTCTTCCATTTCTCTTTGCCTTGGCCTTTGTCTTTGTCTTCTGCTTTAGCTTTTCCGGATTTTCCACCTTCATTCGTTTGAGGGTTAACATTACCCCCCTCCTAGACGAGTGCCAGTCCCATGGCACTCACTGTCGTAGGTAGCAAGCGTTTAGCATGCACCGAAGACGTGGGTGGCAAGGACGTCTGTGGTTGCCATAGCGGAGTGTTGGTAGTGGTGGGGAGGATGGTCATTGGGGGCACATTGGTGGGTTAAGTGGTAGGTGGTAGGGCAATGGAAGTTGGTGGTAGGGCTGTTCTTTGGGGGGGTTGCATTGATGGAGTACAAGTGGCAGTTTGTTGGGGATTCTGTACATGCTGATTCTTAGCAAGCTTATCGGGTGATAAGGATAGGAATTCAGAGTTGAGTGTTGATGAAGAGTGAACGACACCTTCATTGGAGTCGTCAATACCTGCAATTGAAAACCTCTCATAGGTGGGCTCTCCATAGGGGTAGTGCTAGTCTTCTCATTGTGCACAAGACATAGTGCAATTAGTTTGGGAGACAGGTCAAACTCTAAGCAAGCTGAGAGTATTGTCCTACACTTGAGGACCCAAACTATGTATATACTTTGGTGCAGATATCATGTGAGTGCTCATGCATACTTAGATATTACTTAGTTAGAAGACTATCGGCCTGGTCCCTTGTATAGCAATGGTCAGTGAAGCAAGGGGCTAAGTTGATGGAAAAATTTGTCAATGAAGACGGAGAGTACACTTGAAGATTGCTTGAGACATAATTATGGTCTTGTCAAGGCAATGTAGCATAATTGAGCTCCTTGATGTCTTAGCTTTTGGTAAGCTAGTGGCTACTTGTAGTTCTTGAAAAATATGGTGTACTTTTCCATTGTCTTTCATGCCTTGCTTACCACTGTTGATTGTAATGGCATTGAGATGGAGTGCAAAAGAATTGTGCAAGTGGTTCACGGTGACAGGTCTAACCATAGGCGAGGCAAGCTCCCTAGGTATGTCCTTCCCTTAATGTGCCCTGAACAATTGTGGGGGATGTACAAAGGGCTAGGGGATTAGGGACGGAGCCAGTCGACCAAGGTCACTGGACGTACCTAATTTGAGGACCCCTAGGTGCGGTGCTGTGATCGTGTGTGCTTCCCTTTTGTTGTTTTTTTTTTCTCTCTTTTTTTTTCTTTTTTTCTCCTCTTTTTTTTTGTGGAAAAAATAAATACCATCAATGCCATACATTGAGGCTATTAGCCTTTCATTTGGATTGAGAAATATTGGGATCCAAAGGCTATGAAGAATGGATATTACAAAGATGATTGTGTCACCAGCCTTGATGCTAGAGGAACTGTTGTTGAGATGAAGAGATACACTTGAGATTTTGCAAACCCCTTTGTAACATGTGAGACATCGAACAATTGAGGTAGCACTTGGAGTGAGCTGTGCATGGACAAGGGCAGAGCATCTTGCGAATTGAATCCTAGATGATGAAGAGATGTTCGCCCTTGTTGAGAGCGTGGCTCCTGCCCTAACATAGAGTTTAGCCAAGAAGGAGGAGGTAATCAATGATTATGCTTTGGCCATGCTCAGTTGCAATATGTGCTTTCTGCAGAGGTGTCCTTGGGTTCTCATCCAGTGGCGTTTCTATCATGGCTTTTGTTTCTTGGTATTCCTGTCACTTCCTCCATAATGGTTCTTTGTGGGATTGGTGGTCTTGTGGTGACTTGTAGATTAAATGCTTCTAGACATTGACATGTGTCATTCTGTATTCACTTGGAAAGGCGTGAGAGTACATGCAAGTCACATACTTCAACCATAATGAAAATATCCAGCTAAACAAGACATTGCCAACCTAAATCCCTTAGTTTTGACTTGATGCATATCACCTGCACTTGGTCATCATTGCTCATGGGGTGTGTTGGCCATTGCTTCTTTTGGTATTATTTACACAGTCACAAAACACATTGTTTATTCATGAAACCATGTCACTCCATGAGGATAAAAACCAATTGTAGAACTCAAGATTGTACTCGAGTGTGTCACACATATCTAGCTTCTGTGGTAGCCTACTTAGCAATAATAAATATTTGGCAACATCGAGTAGCATGGTGCCTTGTCTGAGTCTACTGGAAACATGTAGCTCCTCCTCAGTGAGAACTTTATCAATCAAAGGGCTCCCTAGGCTAGAGTCCAGCTAGGTCCATACCTCGAACTGTAGCTAGAACTCGAAATGAAGTTGGTGCCACATAGGTCAGGTCTCTTTGGGACCACCATTTGGCCAGTCGCTCCTCTGAGACTATCATGATTTGGGCTCCAAGTTCAGCCATTGTAGCGCAGTTTTCAAACCAATGTTTTTCAAATTGGCTTCTACCCTCTGATTGTTGCTTTAGTTGCTCTATCTCTAAGAGATTTGGATGGCAAAGCATTTCATTAAATGTCACGGTTAAGCGTAGTTTGTCAGCCTCCTCGTCAGAGATGAGTCACATGCATTCATGTAAGATCTTGTCATAATGTCCATCAAGATATTCTTGCTCTTCCCACAATAGCGGATAAGGAAAATATTCCTCAAGCTGCTCCCTAGGGAATGTGCCCATGTCTACATGAACATAGACACGCGCGAATAATTTCAGTTTAGTGTCCCACTCAGTCAAGCACTCTGCGACATCTTTATGTTCTATGAGGGCTTGCTCGGTTGCTATCTCATGCAAAGTTCTAAGGGTTTCCTTAGGCTTTAGCATAGCTGGGGGCTCAGGCCTAGATGAGCAAGATTGGTCAATGCCAGGATTGCTTATGCCCTCGGGGTTTCCATGTTTCCCCTGAGGCTTTGTTATTGTGTCATGGTTCCCATTAGATGTGACTGGTATAAATTTGTCATCCTGCTGTGACAGCATTGTATCCACTCTTGATTGGTCAATGCGAGTTCTGTTGTCGATGGATTGAGTGTTGCAAACAACTGTTGATGGCAACTATTGCTTTGATTTTTCAGAGCACACAGATGTGACTGAGGTTTCACGGCTATTAGGAGAGACATTGATGGGTTCATTGGTGGATGGACTTGATGATTTATTCCCCAGCTCTCCATCACTCTTGGTCTCAATGCTCTTGGGGTTCACAACCACCTGTAGTTGCTGTTGTTTTCGTTGTTTTCTCATCTTTTTCTTGGTCAGTGAAGGTGCATAACTTAATGTCTCAAGACCCTGAACTAGGTCAGTTTGTTGATGTGCTTGGTTGGGCCTCAGCATTCTCTTTCTCTAGTGTGTCCTTATGGGACATGGCCGTGGCCTACTAAATAGCCTTGCTAGGTTGTGAGAGCACAACTACCTCCCTTTTCGGAGAGTCTAGCTCTTCAGCCAACTCCCTTCTATTTAACTCCTTCAGCCTAGGCTTTAGGCACTTTGAAAGTGCTGGAGTTGTCGAGGAAGTTGGTTGTTGCGACACCTCCTCCACATGTAAACTACTAAGGACACGTTCCACAAGGGGCATTGTCATAGCCAAGGGCTATGACTACTGTGATCCCTGATTGGAAGTAGTAGCAGCTAGTTTAGTGGGCCGGCTACCCTTGGTGGATTGTGGTGTCAAGTCCCTAGGGTGATCGGAAGTGGTCGTGTCTTTTGTTTCCCTTTGAGCACTCATCTGTGTAAATCGAGCATGAGTTGATCTAGTCACATTAGGTTGCTTAGGCATATCCTTGGGTCGAGAGCTATAGATGGTGTCATGTCCCACCTCTTGGAAATTTGGAAGCTTAGATGGAGATAGAGATTGGAATTGAGCAGTTGCCCTTGACAACTGTTGTAGTGCTTCCTGTGTCTGTTTGGGAAAAGAGGGCGTAGGAGATCTAGGACTCATAGGTGGACGTGGCACTAGCTGAATGATTTTCTCAAGGTTATTAGACGATTGTGCCATTTGCTTTGTTGAGCGAGTAGCCTTGCCATGAGCAATGTTGTGCCTGTGATGCTTGTTCTCCCCTTGGGAAATCAAAGGCTCTTTGGGCACTAATGATTTTTGTGCATGCTCAATGGCTACATATGACATCTTTCTATTTAGCATGCTAGGCTGAGGCTCTTTCCTTCGAACAATCATGTCTAGTTTCTTGCCTCGAGACCTAGAGTTTCTCTTAGATTTCCTCCTGTGCTTCATTGCTTTTGATGCACTCTGGCCTTCAGCTGATAAAGGCAGTTTAGTAAGGGATTTTGGTACCCAAATCCATCGGTTACCTACGTAGTACCCTTGAGCCCGTAGCAACGCTTTGGATATCCATCACGGCATTGTGCTGACCCTCCATCGATGCCTGCGTCTATAAGGCTTGGGCTTCTTTTGCGGTCTTCTATGATATTTGTAAGTCCCAAGCTCATCCTTGGCATTGTCTCTTGACCTTCTTGTTTCAGGCTTGGCCTCACTCACTAGTTCTCGTTGTTCGACCTGTGCTTGTATCAATTTTTCCAACAAGTCCTCGCTCTCGTTAGTAGGCTTGACTGTTATATCAGCACCTTCCTTGCCTTTCCCTCAAGGTTTGATGAGGTCTCCCTTGCTAAAGGTTGTGACTATCCTCACACCCGATAGTGTCAGGTGTATCTTCTGTGCTACATAGTCGGCCTCACACTTGGCCGCCCTTTTAAAGGGTCTTCCTAGGAGGGTTTCTTTCCCTTGGCTAGCACTATTTGGAGGAACATGAAATAGGATAGGCAAGCTTTCCATTTCAATTGTCGCAAGGACTTTTCACTTCCCTATAAGTGCTTGTGGGTGTCCCCCATAAGGGCTAAGAGTTGCACTAGTCAGTGTGAGCTCTGGTTGGCCTAGTAGGGTCCATGATTCATAGGTCAAGATGTTAAAATCTGCTCCTTCATCAATCAGATCATCAATAGTATGCTCTCTTTTTGCGATGAGTTTGACCCTAAGATAAGCAGGTGGTACTATGTCTTCATCTTCCAAGTCTTGGCTTGTAAATTTAAGCCTTCTCACAGATGCCCTTGAATCCCCACTTGCATGACTAGACGTGGATTCTCCACCAATGTCTTGGGTTGTCTGTGCAGTGTTGCTCAAGGTGCATCTCTCATCAAGAGTGTCATGACTAGTCATCTTGGCATTTGTAGCTTGATGATGTTGCATTCCGCTCTGACTAGACATGGTCTGAACACAATGTATTTGTGTTCTCGTGGTGTGACCTTTTTGCCCTTGATGACTAGATTGGCCCATTGATGTTCTAGGGTCTTTGTTTCTCTCTGTTCGGGTATGGGCTTTTGGTTGCTCTTTTGCAAGTGAGAATCCATGCTTGTGTAGAGCCATTACTACACTAGGGTCCAATTTGGAGGACATGTCACAGCGCGCATTTTCTCTCCAACCTACTTGGGGGAGGTGCAGAGGGGGCAGAGCCCCCTCTGCGGGGGTCCGGGGGGGCAGTCCCCCCCCACCTGCAGGGCCATTATGGTAAACACCATGTGCAATTTGGAGGATTGTTTATAGCCAAATTTTGAACCACTTGCTCTAAGTTTCAGCCCAGTGACGGATCTGTGATGTGCCTTTAGCTCTATGTAGCCTTTGGGGTCAATTTCGGGGTTTAGATACATCAAAATTTGTGTTCTAGATACCTATCCGCTTTTGACAGTTTTTTGTCCGATTCTCAGATGTTCGATTTTCAAGAGTCTGATTATCAGAATCGGACGTCCGATTTTGGGTTGGTCCGATTTTGATCATGTCCGATTCTAGGAGTCGGATCGAAAAAGTGGTCCAATTTTCAAAGTGGTCCAATTTTGGGAATCGGATCAGACAGGGTGGTCCAATTCTAGTAGTCCAGTTATGGACTGGTCCGATTTTGGACTGGTCCAATTCTGGACTGGTCCGATTCTGGGTGGTCCGATTCTGGGTGGTCCGATTCAAGGTGACTGGTCTGGACTGGTCCGATTCTCGACTGGTCCGATTCTGGGAATCGGATCAGGAGGGTGGTCTGATTTTCGGAGTGGTCCGATTCTGGCACTTGGACGGCCTGGTCCAACGGCACGGACGACGGCCCGCGAGTTGTGCACGATGCCTCTATATAAACGTCTACTCCACCGAATCATCCAGCACCTTCCAAATAGGTACAAAACACTACAAGGAATTGCCAGACATGCCTGGAACCACTATGGTGCTCGAATCAAATGGCACTCCAAGGATCTGTCCTCTTATTTTTCTGTTTTAGCCTGTTATACAGCAATAAAAAACCCTATTGTTTGCTTCTTTTTCTTTGTTTTTTCCTATGCTAAATGCATACAAATCACAAAGCAATCATCTACACTACTCCAACATGCTTTTCCAAATCCAAAAAACCAAAAACCTACTTGCTAAGGAGATCGAATACCTCTTCAAACTCCCTCGCTTCCTACCTATCTACCTCAAGCACCGGTTCAGGGAAAACCCTACTCCAATGCTCAATTTGAAGTGCACAAGCACTCAAGGCTTGAATCCGTTGGTCCCGGCAACGGAACCAAAATGTGGGAGCTCACACTCAATCGCCAAGAACCACAGACCGCTTATTGTTTCAAGCGTTCCAAGCCGAGCACTAATGGCTACCTCTCACATAGCCGATGCACCATCCATATCTACAGGTGTAGTGAGCTTACCTCCATGCCGTTCGAGTTACCTCCTCTCCCGTGCACTCTGGTAGCTCCACGATCTAAGTGCAAGCTTCAAGCAAGCTCCATCCTCAAGCTCCACGCTCCAAGCTCCATTGCCGCAAGCAAGACAAGAGAAGAGAAGAGAAGAGAAGAAGAGAGGAGAAGATGGAGAGCTTCTCCTCCTCGGTCCCTCACCCTCACACACTCACTCCCTCACACTCTCACACTCCCTCTCTCAAGCATAAGCTCAAGCAATCAAGAAGAAGAAGAAGAAGAAGAAGAGGAGGAGAGCTACTTTGGCCACACACAAGAATGAACTTCTCATTCACTTTTCAACTTTATATACAAAACCCTAAATCCCTTTTGGGCGATCATCCCCTTTTCCTCTTTTTTACATGGCCGGCCGTAGCCTAGGCCCTTTTTCCCATTGTCCTTCTATCTTCCTAGCTTCCTTTCCACCGCCCGTCTACATTCACAAATTGCATGGGTGAGAGCCCTCCTTGAATTAAGCCATGATGCACTTGTGCTCTTTTACAAAAGTTTCGACTTGCGCTTTTCCTTGTGTGCCTTTCTCCCTTATTTAGGACTCTTCTCCTTGTGCGTCTTTGTCTTCCGTTTCTCTTTGCCTTGGCCTTTGTCTTTGTCTTTTGCTTTAGCTTTTCCAAATTTTCCACCTTCGTTCATTTGAGGGTTAACACTCAATGTCCTTACCTATATCACCCACCTCGGCATCCGAGCTTTCGATATGGACAACTATGCTAAGTTAGAATACAATCTGAATTTCTACGCCTAACTCATGCAAAAGTAAAACACTAAGATTATGCACTGGAGGCCCTTCATCCTCTAACCCTTTAATCCTAGGAAGGATTCTTCTCATTTCCAAAGGGGGAAAGGGTAAGGTGGGGGTAAGGTAAATCAAACCAATTACATAAGGAAAACAATAAAGAAAAAGCACCCATTGCAAGGGTAGAAGGCAACAACTTGTGATTGGGGAAAATATCAATGAAATTTGAAATTAATAAACTACTTGGAGGAAAAAGTATACTTCTGTGCTCAAGTATTTCAATTAGCAAATAGGTAATCGTTCCCTTTTGTGTATGATTATTTTGAATAACACTAATGGCAACCATAGCTCCATGATAGGCACCCCTCGTGGTAGGCTAAGAAAAGGCTAGCAAATTGCCTTTTTCGGAAGAGGGACATGCAAAATATGGACTTTCAATGGAGACACAAGTCTTCAACTAGTTCAAGTTCTGACATATCTTCAACCTAGAAGATGTGTTCATTGAAGAGCGGGCCATGAGGCAAATCATCGGGCAATGCAATCTGCAAAAATACATGGGAACAATAAGCTAGGGGCTGGACTACTTCCACTGTGCAGAGCTCATGAGGACTTTCCACAGGAATCGCGGCATCGTAATGGTGCATGAGGGAGAGAGAACTCATCAAGTACAAATTGAATTGACCCCGGAGCTGGTGGAAAAGGCATTGGGTTTGGCAAACAAAGTAGAGAGGAAACCGAAAAGAGATGTTTATACCTTGCAAGGAATGGACAAGATAAAAGTCCACACCAACAATGGCATCAGCCTAGCAGATATCCCTGACCCCGAAATCTAGCTCCAAGCCAAAATGCTGCAGACCTTGTTTTCTAGTCAAAGATATAACACCATCATGAGCCGATTAATGTCTCCTTGCTAGAGAGCATCATGGCAAGGTCGTTGGATGAGGTGAACCTCAATGGTTTTGTGAGGAAGACCATTGAGACCTCGGCAAAAGCCTTGGATATGGGAGGATAGACTACAGGAAGGGAATCTCCTGCCACCAAAGCTAAAAGAAAAGCTTTGTCTTCAAAGGCCGCAATCATTGGATTCGGGGGGTCCTCACTGCAATCATTAGAGAAGCATTGGGACAAGGTCAAGAAGAAGGAGAAGAAGGGGTGGATGAAACACCAAGTAGGTCGCCACCTCACCAAGAACAGGAGGCACAATCTAGCGAAAGGACACTGAGTGAGGAAGAAGAAGACCGGGAACAACAAGAGAAAATTAGTTGAGGAAAGACTAGGAAGACGAAGAAGAAATTTGCACAAGGACAGCAGGAAGAGGAGAGGAGGAAACAAGAAAAGGCAGATTTGCAAAAGGCCCGCAGAGATTCCAAAAAGACCAAGGAGGAAAGAAAGTGAAAGTAGGAAGAGGAAAAGGAGGAGTTGAGAAAAAATGAGGAGTAAGACATAGCCCTCACCACACGCAGGTCCATTGAGCAGCAGTCCAGGCACGATGAGCCGGAACCTATGAGCCCAATTAGAAACAAAGGGCCAAGCTCAAGCACCCAAGTGCCAGAATCCGTGCCACCCGTGGTGCAAGAAGGCAAGGGCAAAGCCCCAATCACCCCCATTCCCACTCTCCTAATGCCCACCATCACCATGGCCATCTCCACACCCAACTCTATGCCAGCAACCGAATGGCTTGGGTCTAGTACTTTATGAATAAAGAAACAGGCCAAGGAGCAAGAGAAGAAACCCCCCTTTGTAGGAACCAAAAGGCCGCAACTGCGCGGCAGACGATGAGTCAAGGTGAGACCCTAAGAGGAAAAATGTGGCAAGCTCTACAACCTCCGTCCTCGCAACAGAGAGGCCACCCAAAGAATACGACGAGTATGCCAAGGAGCTCCTCTCTCAATTAGAGAGAGCCAAGGAGGAGAAGAGAACCCCGATAGCAGAGTGCTCGAAGCTAAAAAGGAGCCCATGGCTACATCCTAGTTAGAGAGAACACACCAAACGGCCATGGCCCAAAGGGAAGTCAATGAGCTAAAAGAGTAGCTACAAGCTAAGGAATAGACAGAAGCTGAATGGCAAGTGCACTTGAACAAAGAAACCGAGGCCACACAATGCCTACGGTAGCACAATGAAGAGATTGCAACATGCTACAAATATTTACAAGCTGAAATGGAGAAAAACACTAAAGCTACAGACGAGCTAGAGGAGCCGAGGGAGGAAAGAGCTTGCATGTATGAAAAGGAGGTGGAAAAACTAACCCAAGAGGCGGTCACAGCACAAGAAGAGCAACAAAAGCTAAAGACAAAGAAAGAATACCAAGAATGCAGAGACTAAAAATAGTGGCTCAAAGGCAAGGGAAAAGCCTCGAAGATATGAATAAGAGGGTAGAAGAATGGGCTAATCAGAACGAAAAAATAGTTAAAGCCTTGGTACATTGTCTCACTCAAGTTGAAAAAGAAAATATACTTGTTGAAAGCAGAGTGACATCTGCCCAAGTGAGCTTCCAAACCAAGCAATGCGCCTTCTTGGATACCCTACTCAAGCAGAGGAAGGAGAGTCCACATAAATAATTTTAAAAAATTTGGGATTGGCTCATAGAGCACTGAAAGCAGGACTATAGTTGCCGCCACAACTTAGTGGATTTGGCCCAAGCCTGGAAGAGAAATGCCATTATCTCCTATTAGCAAGCCTAACCTCACAAGAAGTAGATGCACTCGGGCTCATTGAAGGAGAGCCGCAAGAGCCAAGCCAAGAAAGAGAGGTGGATGTGAACTTGGAAATGAAACCATGAGAAGAGGAGCCTGTCCCACCACCTCCTTTCCTGCGGCCTGAAGAGCGGCAACATGCAGACACCTCCATAGTTTTGTGTCTTGCATAGTCATCTTCTACATGTGAGCCTCAAATTGAGTCATAGAGAGGAGGACCTTAGGAGCTTTGAGCCAGCGTGGATCTGGCAGTTTTTTAGGCAGCAGGAGATTGTAAAAATTACACAGCGTAGCGAACAGAATCTGAGAAAGAGATAGAGATATAGCGTACACAATAGATAAGAGGAGAATTAGAAAATTTATTTCACTCCAAACAACTGATACATAGATGGCTCTATCCACCTATGCGCTTCCATAGTGAAGCTTAGATGGCGATCTAGACAAAAGATAGGTAAAGAGCTTAAGGCTAGCTTGAACAACTCTGACTGGGTGAAAGATAGATAATTGATGGCTGTGAAGGGGTTTAGCTTTTATAGCCCGTGAAGGCGATTAGGTCGGCATGACCGACCTACCATATGAGCCTCCACTAGTCAGCCAGGGAATATTCCAAGGAATATTCCCTCTACCATCGGGCCAGGGGCGCTGCCCCTAGAGCCAAGGGCTGCTTCTGTGGCCCCTGAACCCCAAAATAGGGGCCCCTTTTAACTTCCTTACCCCACAACTTGATGCAATGTGCCTCGAGTTGCTACTAGCTTAGCTACTCAAGTCCAACCCAAAGATTAGACCCACAATGGTCACCTTTTTGCCATCGAGTCACATAGACCTCATCTGATATACAAGTCAGGACTCAACCAATGTCTAGGCTCACATTTGGCTTCTCCTCATAATGGGGGCCTTACAACTTTGAACACCATGGATCATTGGTAGCGCCTTATGAGGGTGCGGCATTGAGCATATCTAAGACACCCCCTCAATATCCACCCATGGGTGAACTATCTCCTCAACCCAATGCCGAGTCTCTGAAGATGAACTTGAAGGAGATCCTTCGTAAGTGCTTTGGTGTATATATTCGCTCCATTCTCCTCTGTTGGACAGTAGACCAGTTCCATATCCCATCCTCCATCAAATCATGCACATAGTGATACTGGATCTCTATATGTTTGGTGTGTGCATGAAACACTGGATTTTTGGCAATGGCAATGCAACTCTGATTGTCACATCTCAGCACAGTTGGTTCTTCATCCTGCACTCCCATATGCCATAGTATCCTTCTCAACCATACTGTTTCACATGCAACAAAACAAGCTCCCTTGTACTCTGCTTTGGTAGAAGACAATGCCACTGTTGGCTACTTCTTACTAATCCAAGAGAAAATTCCTAAACCCAAAGAGAAACAATAACCAAAAATTGACTTCTTGGAATCACTGTCTCTTGCCCAATCTGAGTCACAATTCCCCACAAGAGAAGTTTCGGAATTGTATGTGATATCATAGTCAAGAGTTTCCTTCAAGTATCTAAGCACCCACATCCTAGCCTTCCAATGACTCTCATGAGGTTTTTTTGAGAACCTACTCAAAACACCAATAGCAAAACTGATATCTAGTCTAGTATTACACAAGTAGATCAGACTACCGACCATCCTCATGTACCTCCCAATGTCTGCCAGTGCTGATGTATCCTCAATGGATAACTTTGCATTCACCTCCATAGGTGTAGCTATCTCCTTGCACTCGATCATGCCAAATGCCTTCAAGATCTCCCATGCATACTTCTTCTAAGAGATGAAGATCTTTCCTGGCTCTTGCTAGACTTCAATTCCCAAACAATAGTGTAGCAAGCCCAAGTCTGTCATTTCAAACTCAGAACTCAAAGCCTTTCGAGTTTGGTTGATCATATCTTCATAGTCACCTGTAATAAGAAGGTCGTCCACATATAGGATAATCACTACAAAATTTTCACTATCCTTGTAAACATACAAGTTAGCATCTGAGGCACATCTTTTGAAGTTTAAGCTTAAAAATAATTTATCTATCTGCTAGTACCATGCTCTAGAGGCTTGTTTCAGCCCATACAATGCCTTCTTCAGCTTACACACTTTGTTCTCAGAATGGGGGGCCTCAAACCTTGGTGGCTGAGCCACGTACACCTCCTCCTTGCAGTCACCATTTAAGAACATTGACTTAACATCCATTTGGTAAACTAGCCACTGCTTATGGGTGGCCATTGCAAGTATTGTGTGAATAGTGGTCATTCTAGCAGTTGGGGCAAACGGCTCTTGAAGATCAAACCCTTCAACCTGTGAAAATCCTTGTGCAACTAGTTTAGCTTTGTACTTTTCTAAGGTACCATCATCCTTTTACTTTACCTTTGAGAGCCACTTGGTGCCAATAACCTTCTGCTTTGTTGGCCAATCCACTAGCTCCCAAGTATCATTTTTCATTATGTTGTCATACTCGGCTTGCATACCTGCCTTCCATGCTAGATCTGCAAGTGATTCTTCTAAGTCAGTTGGCTCCTTTACTTCTCTCATAATCTCATCCATCAAGGCCATATTGACTATGTGAGCAAAAGCCTTCCTTTGCTCCTCTATTCTCTGAGACCTCCTTGGTCTGTCTACCTTCTCCTCAACAGATGTGGGCATATGATTATTGTGGTCATAGAACTGCTTCACCCAATGCGGCAATGGATTTTTCAATGGGGTGATGTCAGATTGGTGAAATTTTTCCTCATCATCTGAAGATGATGCTTCCTCCTCCTTAAGGATAGGAATAGCTCTCGGGATAGGTTCATAGTGGACTACTTCTTTGCTTGATGATAAAGTGGAAGAACTTGCCTTCTCCTCCTCCACTATATATAGCTACTCCTTGAACACCACATCACAGCTCATGATGATCTTCTTTCCCTCTTGGTCATATAATTTGTAAGCCTTCTGCTCATTACTATAACCCAAGAATATACATTTTCTACTTTTTGATTGTAACTTGTTTCTCTTCTCATCTTGAATATGTTCATGAAATTCACATCCAAAAATTGTGAAGTCTGAGACAGATGGTTTCTTACCCGTATAAGCCTCATGAGGTGTTTTTCCCTTGAGAGCCTTTGTGTAGCTCTGATTTAAAATGTAGACTGCAGTATTAAGAGCTTCGGCCCAAAAATGGTTAGGAGATCCCTTGCCCTTTAGCATGCATCTTGCTCCACAAATGGTGTGATTCCTACATTCCACAACACCATTCTGCTAAGGTACGTGAGGCGTCGTCAGTTGATGCTTGATCCCTTTGCTCTTGCAAAAGTCTTCAAACTCCTTTGAGTTGAACTCACCACCACCATCTCTTCTAAATTTCTTCACACTTTTCCCCGTTTCATTCTCAACAAGTGTTAGCCATTCTTTAAACTTACCAAAATCTTAAGCCTTATCACGAAGGAAGCACACCCACATCTTTCTATTGTAGTCGTCGACAATCAACATAAATTAAGAAGATCCCCCCAAGGCCCGTGTAGGCATCTTTTCGCACAAGTCAACATGCACCAACTCTAGAGAAGCCTGTGCTCTATTCTTGCTTTCTTGTGGAAATGCCTTTCTCTGTTGCTTTCCCATCATACAAGCTTCACATGGTTACTTCAATTCAGTCATTGCAGGTAGGTGAGCAACCATACATTGCTTGTGCATCTCCTTCAACATTGCAAATCCAATGTGTCCAAACCTTTCATGCCAAAGCTTACTTGTGCCCACTCCAACGGTGGCTGTAAGAGCACTTAGCTCATATAGGTTGTTCCTTCTTTCTCCTCTGCCAACAACTTTTCCATCACTGTTAAGAATTTCTGCACCTATCTTCTTGAACCTCACTTCATGACCAAGATTGATTGTGGCAGCAACTGATAACGGATTTCTCCTAATTTCAGGAACACACAACACATTTGGAAGCTTTTTGACATCACCATTTGCAGCAACAAATGAAATAGTATTTGTGCCTACAGCAGGGGCATTGATTCTTATAAAGGCTGCATAGAATTGTATAGACCTTTCTTGTTGGTCATGTGAGGGGAGGCCCCACTATCCAACACCCATGAGTCAGTGGTAGATTATTCTTGAGCCGAGGAGCACACCTCCTCAATGGTCGCCATGAATAACTCCAACTCTGCTTCAGCCGTATTGGCTGTCTCTTTCCCTTTAATTTTAAGGATACCATTCTTTTCATCTGCCTTCTTGACACTACAATCTGTGATTGCATGTCCTTTCTTCTTGCAATAGAAGCACTCTCCTTGAAACTTCTTCTTACCGCCCTTCTTCTTTTTGTCACCATCATTTTTGGTGGAGGAACCACCTTTGCCTTCTACATTGGCCGAGAAGATCTGCATTCGAAGGAATCATCACACTAGGATTTGATGGGTCGGGGGTAGGCTGTGGTTCTACATTAGTCCCCATCACAATCTCCAAAAGCTCATAAGAATCAAGGATAGTTGTAATTTTGAACTTCCACAAGGTATAGTTTGTACCATCTAACTTTCCTTCGCTGAAGGTTGGTGGACGAATCCTCAGTGTTTGCATAGCTGGTACAACAGCACCACCTCCTACACCACTTCCTGATGCACCAGAACCGCTTCCGAAATACGACATTGTTCCTCTTTGATGTTGAAGCCTTTGCCTCTTGTACACTCTTCAATCCCTAGAGCCCCCTGGGCTCTGAGACCATGTAAAAATTACACGGCGCAGCGAATAGAATCTGAGAAAGAGATAGAGATATAGAGTACACAACATATAAGAGGAGAATTAGAAAATTTCTTTAGCTCCAAACAACTGATACAGAGATGGCTCTATCCACCTGTGCACTTCCACAGTGAAGCTTAGATGGCGATCTAGACAAAAGATAGGTGAAGAGCTTAAGGCTAGCTAGAACAACTCTGACTGGGTGAAAGATAGATAATCGATGGCTGTGAAGGGGCTTAGCTTGTTGAGATGACAAGCTCAACATATGTGGACATTGATGATGGACCGCCTGGATAGATGGGTCCACACGTCTACACCTAGCACGTCGGTGGTCATTATGACTCTCACATGGCCACTGACTCATTACTTATTATATTCAGGTTGTTACACCTATTTACAGCTGGCATAGTTATAGTGCCAGTCAACTAGTGTAGTCGGTTATGCATTGTTTGACTTAGTAGGCCACTTTCCTCTATGTTGTATCTTATCTATACTTTGTGTACATTGTAAAGAGTGTGTAAGAAGAAGAAGAAATCAGTAAGAAAACGTTTTGGCCTCCATCTCTCTTCTTGTCTCTTGAGTGAGCTTCTCCTTGCGCATTCTGTGTGTTTTTGGCGCAGTATCTTGAGCAAGTCCCCCCACCACACGATTCTTGACATGGTATCAGAGCTGCGCCACTGAGAGAGGCTGATTTCGAAGGCTGAAGCGAAGGAGAAGAAGCAAGGTTTGAGCAAGCAAGCCACGGGTAAGAAGCTCTCCCATTCTTCCACTCTCTCTCTTCGATAGTGCCTGTGGAGACACCGAAAGCAGGGTCGAGCAAAAAATCTCAGATTACAGTGAGATTTGGTGTGCACGAAGAGCGCTGTGTATTCTACAGATTAGCCCTACAGGGCTTTGCCGCAGTTATTTAGGGCATCTGAGGCCGTTTCAGACCCCATTTTAGAGCCGCAAGGTTGCGGACAGCAGTTTTGGGGTACACTGTGACTTCGACTGTATTGACCGAAAGTGGGTGTGCAGGTTACAGATTTTAGATCTGTAAGCTCAAAGGTGTTTACTAGCGAGTAAACACAAGGTTTATCTACATACTGATTGCAGATTGCATGTATTGTTGAGCAGACAGTGAAAAAGGTTGTCTGGTGTATTGCTGTGCACTACAAGTTGAGGGTTGCAAAAGATTTGCTTGCTGTTTGGTATTTTTTTTGTGATAATGGCAGAGAATAGTGGAAGCCCCATCATTGAGAAGCTTGACAAGAACAACTACCCTTCATGGAAGTTCCGTGTCACGAACTTTCTTATTGGAAAAGGCCTCTACGAGTTTGTTTCAGGTGAGAAAAAGGAGCCGGAGGTAAGTGATCCTCCAACTGCAGAAGAGACAAAGACA
Organism: Lygodium microphyllum; assembly: GCF_053477565.2. NCBI lineage: Eukaryota > Viridiplantae > Streptophyta > Polypodiopsida > Schizaeales > Lygodiaceae > Lygodium > Lygodium microphyllum. Next base: position 74,350,035 of record NC_141151.1, on the reverse strand, counting down.
CGGAAGGAATGGAATGCAAAAGATAAAAAGGTCATGTATTGGTTGTCTGCAGTAATTGACAATAATATACTGGGACACATTAGAAATGTAGAGAATTCATATGCAGCTTGGACCATACTTGAAAGTATGTTTTTTGTAAATACAAAGGCACGAAAGATTCAACTCAAGCAAGAGTTGAATACATTGAAGAAATGGAAGATGTCTATCAATGAGTATGCACTGAAGGTAAGGAGAATTGCAGATGCCTTGGCAGCAATTGATGCAATGCTCGATGATGATGATTTGGTGTCATCTACCTTGGGTGGACTTAACAATGAAAAGGCTTGGAAGTCTTTTGCAACTTCCGTATATGTCAGAAAGCCATTTCCATATTTCGATGAGTTGGTCTCCCTTATGATCACTGAAGAGATCAACATGCAGAGTGAGACATCTGAAAGAAGTGGTGAACATGTCGAGGCTTTCTACTCCAGTTCAGGAAGGGGACGTGGCAGGTTCTCCTCAAGAGGTCATGGTACAGGACGTGGTAGTGACAACCAGCAAAACAGATTGAATCAGCAATTTGGAGATATGCAGGTTTCAGGAGGTCGTGGTAACTTTAGAGGCAGGGGGAGCTTTAGAGGAAGAGGTGGATGGCAGAACAGAGGTTCTAATAACTCTGGTATTGTGTGCCACTACTGTGGCAAAATAGGTTATATCACAGCCCAATGTTACGCTAAGAAAGATTATATCCGCTGTGGTAAGTTGCAGCAAGGAAACTATGCATCGTCTTCACGACAGAATGAAGACAAAAATGAACGTTTGTTTGTTATGCAGCATATGCTGAATGCTGTTACAGGAAAGGGAACACATGATGATGTTTGGTATGTTGATTCAGGTGCATCCAATCATATGACCAGCCATGCAGAATGGTTTGGAGAGATGCAGGATTTGCAAAATACAGGTTATGTGCAGACAGGTGATGATTCATGCCACCCAATTTCACATGTTGGAAAAGTTCCCTTGTCCTTGCATGATGGTAAGACAAAGAGTCTTTCAGATGTATTACATGTGCCATCTATTACAAAGAACTTGCTGTCAGTCGGTCAAATGGTAGAGCAAGGGCTACAAGTCAAATTTAATGCAAAGGGCTGCTTTGTAGAAGACTTCAATGACAAGTGCAAGTTGGTAGCAAAGGGAAGTAGAGTTGGACGTATATTTACTCTGGATGCTGGAATTCCTACTATGTATGCTAAAGGAAAAGGTGTTGTTGCAGATATTGAAATTTGGCACAAACGCATTGGACATGCAAATGTACAAAGGCTAGAATTAATGCACAAAGGGTTGGTTACAGGTTTGCCTACATTTAGAGTTGCAGAATTTCATAAGGTATGCGAACATATCACTTTGGCAAGCAGGCAAGACAACCCTTTTCACATGATAGAGATGTAAGCAGAAATATCCTTGATGTTGTGCATATAGACATTTGGGGGCCTACACAAAATGTATCTCTTGGAGGCAGTTCATACTTTGTCACATTCATTGATGATTGTTCTAGAAAGCTGTGGGTATATTTTATGAAGGAAAAGAGTGAAGCATTTGAGCACTTTAGAACTTTCAAGGCTGCAGTTGAAAGAGAAACAGGCTTGAAAGTAAAGTGCTTAAGGTCAGATGGAGAGGGAGAGTACCTCTCGAATGAGTTCAGTGATTTCCTAAGGTCTCATGGGATAAAGAGACAGTTCACATGCAGGTATACGCCACAGTAAAATGGGGTTGCAGAAAGGAAAAACAGGCATATTGCAGAAGTTGCATGTGCCTTGATGGCTGAAAAGAATATGCCTAAGCATTTTTGGTCTGAGGCTGTTCATACTGCTATTTATATTATGAACAGAACCCTCACAGCTTCAGTTCATGGTATGACCCCGAAGAGTGTTTTACAGGTAAGAAGCCTGATGTCTCACACTTTAAAGTGTTTGGCTGCATTGCATATGTTCATGTGCCAGATGAGTTGCAGAAGAAACTGGATCCAAAGGCTGAAAAGTGTGTCTTTATTGGATACTCTTTAGAGCAAAAAGAGTATCGTTGTTATAACCCTGTCACATGTAAGTTCAGAGTGAGCAGGGATGTCATCTTTGATGAAATGAGCAGTTGGTATGCATCTAGTGGTGATGCATTGGATGATGATGATGATCATGACACTCATGTGTAGGCTGAAAAGCAAGAATCACAGACTCTTAGTGGACCAGAGACATCATCTGGTAGTCCTTGGTCTGGGAGACTAAGGAGTACCTCTACATCTTCAGGTGCATCTAGCAGCACTACAGGTAAAGACAAAGAAAAGAATAAAGTGTCAGATGGCATTGATGCAGTTCTTGATGGAGACTCTAGTGGCTCAGAGAGCTTGGATGATGAGCTTGGCATTCCTTCAGTGAGGACTCTAGGTGTGCAGAGAGCACGCATCAATGCAAAGACTCCATTGAGTGATCCAGTGGTACGTAGGTCTAGCAGGGTGAGATACCCTATTAAAAGATTTGGTTTTGAAGGTTATGCAGCTCACCATTATGCTTATATGGTGAAACTAGTTGAGGATGTTGAGCCCACTTGTTTTGAGGATGCTGTTGATCATACTCATTGGGATGCAGCAATGGATGAGGAGATGGCTGCATTAGAGGCCAATAAGACTTGGGATCTAGTACCATTGCCGAAGGGAAAGAAAGCTATTGGATGTAAGTGGGTTTATAAGATTAAGCACAATGCAGATTGTTCTATTAGTAGGTACAAAGTTAGGCTGGTTGCAAAAGGCTATGCCTAGACATATGGCATAGATTATGATGAAACCTTCAATCCAGTTGCTAGGATGGCAACTGTCAGATATGTGATTGCTTTGGCAGCAGCCAAAGGTTGGAGGTTGTAGAAAATGGATGTGAAGAATGCCTTCTTGCATGGTGATTTGCAAGAAGAAGTGTATATGGATCAGCCAGCAGGTTATGAAGATTTAGAGCATCTAACGTATGTGTGCAGGTTGAAGAAGGCGCTCTATGGGCTCAAGCAAGCACCTAGAGCATGGTCTGACAAGATCAGAGAGTATCTTGTCAATATTGGCTTTTATGTTTCTGATGCTGATCACTCACTTTATGTGAGAAAGGGAGATGCAAGTTTGGTCATCATAGTCATCTATGTGGATGATTTGATTATTACAGGTGATAGTGATAGTGGGATTACTGAAGTCAAGGGCTTTTTGAAGAAGAAGTTTGAGATGAAGGATTTAGGTGAGCTAAGGTACTTCCTTGGCATTGAGGTGATTAGATGTGATGATGGTATATGGCTATCCCAAAGACAGTATGGCTTGGATATGTTATCCAAGTATGGTATGACAGCATGCAAACCACTTTCAGTCCCGTTGGAGCAGAATGTAAAGTTAAGTGCTAATGTTGGGGATGAGATACAAGACCCTACTATGTTCAGGAGGATAGTGGGGAGTTTGATCTACATGACCATTACAAGGCCAGACTTAAGCTATGCTATTGGTCTTGTGAGCCAGTTTATGCAAGTACCTAGAAAGTGACATTTGGATGCAGTGAGACGCATATTGAGATATGTGAAGTCCACATTACATTATGGACTTTTCTATGAGGCAGGTACAGATGTACAGGTGTTTGGATACACAGATGCAGATTGGGCTGGTAGTATGTCTGATAGAAGATCTACCAACGGATACATGTTCTCTCTTGGTAGTGGAGCAGTTGCTTGAAGCAGCAAAAAGCAATCTATAGTTGCTTTGTCGAGTACAGAGGCTGAGCATAGAGGTGCCACTATTGCAGCATGTGAGGTAGTATGGCTGCAAAAGTTATTGGCTGATTTAGATGTGTAGGTGGAAGGTGTAGTTATCATTTATTGTGACAACATGAGCAGTATACAGTTGGCTAGGAATCCTGTGCTCCATGCGAGGACAAAACATATTGAGGTACACTACCACTTTGTGAAAGAGAAGGTACTAGCAGGTGAGATTGACTTGGTGTATGTCAGCACACAGGATCAGATAGCTGACATCTTCACGAAGGCATTGGGTACAGAGAAGCTTCAAAAGTTTCGAAGCTTACTTGGAGTTGTAGAGATGCAGTTGAGCTTGAGGGGGAGTGTTGAGATGACAAGCTCAACATATGCGGACATTGATGATGGACTGCCTGGATAGATGGGTCCACACGTCTACACTTAGCACGTCGGTGGTCATTATGACTCTCACATGGCCACTGACTCATTACTTATTATATTCAGGTTGTTATACCTATTTACAGCTGGCATAGTTATAGCGCCAGTCGACTAGTGTAGTCGGTTATGCATTGTTTGACTTAATAGGCCACTTTCCTCTATGTTGTATCTTATCTATACTTTGTGTACATTGTAAAGAGTGTGTAAGAAGAAGAAATCAGCAAGAAAACGTTTTGGCCTCCATCTCTCTTCTTGTCTCTTGAGTGAGCTTCTCCTTGTGCATTCTGTGTGTGTTTGGCGCAGCATCTTGAGCAAGTCCCCCCACCACGCAATTCTTGACATAGCTTTTATAGTCTGTGAAGGTGGTTAGGTCGGCGTGACTGACCTACCATATGAGCCTCCACTAGTCAGCCAGGGAATATTCCAAGGAATATTCCCTTTACTGTCGGGCCAGGGGCGCTACCCCTGAACCCCAAAATACGGGCCCCTTTTAACTCCCTTACCCCGCAACTTGATGCAATGTGCCTCGAGTTACTACCAGCTTAACTACTTAGTCCAACCCAAAGATTAGACCCACAATGGTCACCTTTTTGCCATCGGATCACGTAGACCTCATCTGATATACAAGTCAGGACTCAACCAATGTCTGAACTCACATATGGCTTCTCCTCATAATGGGGGCCTTACAAATTTGAGCACCAGGGATCATTGGTGGCACCTTATGAGGGTGGGGCATTGAGTATATCTAACAGAGATTCCCTAGAGGCAAAGAAGGAACTTAGCAGTCAAATGATCAATCCAATAAGGACAAGGACTGTCATTATTGCAGTAGATATGGGCATATAGCCAAAGATTTTCATAAGAAGCAAGCTAACATGAAAGCCAAGGGTAGACAACATGGAAATTATGCTTCATCTAGTGGAGTTCATGATGATCAGGGTGACAGCTTGTTCGCTATGCAGCATGTGTCTAAGAATGCATCTATGCAGAATAGAGATGAGAGATGGTACATTGATTTAGGGGCTTCAAATTATATGACACCCCATGGAGAATGGTTTGATGAGATGGTTGCAAGTTTGCATGGACATGTTTGTATTGGGAATGACACCTAGCATACTATTTAGCATAAAGGAGTTATACCTTTGTTGATGCCTGATGGCAAGAAAAAGAGCCTGCATGATGTACTACGTGTACCTACAATAACCAAGAATCTTTTTTCAGTTGGACAAATGGCAAAACAAAATCTACAGGTGAGATTTAATAGAGATGGATGCTTTGTTGAAGAATATGGTAATGGCTGCAAATTGATTGCTAGAGGCCAAAGAGATGGCAGAATGTTTACTCTTGATGCGTCAATTCCAGAATTGCAAGCAGCCATGTTTGCACATGATGGTGGTGATGTACAGGATGTTAAGATATGGCATACACGAATTGGCTATGTGAATGTACAAAAGCTGAAATCTATACAGTAGAAGAAGATTGTGCTTGGACTGCCTAAGTTCAAGTATCATGACTTTGGACATGTATGTGATGCATGTTAGTTTGGAAAGCAAGCATGGTTTCCATTTATGAGACATGTATGGAATAGCTCACAACCCTTGCAGTTGGTACATTCAGATGTATGGGGTCCATCTCATAATGCTTCGTTTGGCAATGCTCGTTACTATGTATCCTTCATTGATGATTTCAATAGGTACACTTGGCTTTACATATTGAAACATAAGGATGATGTGTTTGATGCATTCAAGGACTTCAAGAAGCATGCTGAAAATGAGTTGATTTGTAAAATTTCATGTCTTAGATCATATGGAGGTGGAGAATATGTCTCTAATTACTTTGACAAGTATCTTGCTAAATATGCGATCAGAAGACAGTTAACTTGCAACTATATACCACAACAAAATGGTGTAGTAGAAAGAAAAAATAGGGTATTGATGGAATCGGCAAGAGCTATGATGAATGAGAAGAGTTTGCCAAATGGTTATTGCGCTGAAGTAGTAGTGATTGATGTCTATATGCTGAATAAAACCCCTACAGCAGGGATTCATGATGTAACTCTATATGAGCGGTTGTATGGTCATAAGCCTGATATTTCACACTTGAAGGTATTTGGCAGCATTGCATATGTGCATGTTCCTAATGAAAAGAGGAAGAAATTGGATCCTAAAGTTGTCAACAGTTTGTTCCTTGGTTATGCACAAGACCAAAAAGCTTACATGTGTTATGTACCATCTACAAATGAGACACTGATTAGCAAAGATGTTGTTTTTTATGAGTTGGCATCGTGGTATGGTAATCCTATTGTAGTGGCTACTAATGGATTAGCCGGCACTAGCAATGCTAAAAATACACCTACAGTGAGTACATCTATGAGTGGTCCTACAAATGATGGGTCACCTATAGTAAGTCCTTGGTAAGGACGCTTGCGGAGTCATACTCCTACATCCACTGACATGGATATGTCAATGAGGGGTAGATTGGATAAGGGAAAAGAAAATATGTTTGAGGATGTGATAGGTCCACTTACAGCAAGATATGAGTCATCCAACAGTGACAGTTTGGATAGTAAGTTGGGTATTCTGTCTGTTATGATGCCTGGAGCAAGGCAAAGTCGTTATGTACCACCTCATGAGAGGCAAGCTCAAAGTAAGCCACAATTACAGAGATCTAAGAGAGTCAAAAAACCATTTGATAGGTTTACATACACTGGTTATTCAGCCCGCCACTATGCATATATGGCTAGTGTGACAGGTTACAAAGAACCTACAAAGTTTGATGATGCCGTTACAAATGATAATTGGTATGCTACCATGGATCAAGAGTATGCAGCCCTTGCTAAAAATGAGACATGGGAATCGGTTGAATTGCCTGAAGGCAAAGTCCCCATTGGCTGCAAATGGGTGTACAAGGTTAAGTGCAAGTCAGATGGTTTGTTAGAACACTATAAGGCTAGGCTAGTTGCAAAAGGGTATGTATAGTAATATGGCCTTGACTATGAGGAGACTCTCAGTCCGGTGGCTAAAATGGCAATAGTCAAAACTGGCATTGCTTTGGTAGCATGCAAAGGCTAGAAATTATGGCAAATGGACGTCAAGAATTCTTTCTTGAATGGTGATTTGGTTGAGGAAGTATATATGGAGTAGCCTAAAGGCTATGTTCACACGGACTTTCCTACACATGTATGTAAGTTAAAAAGTGCTTTATATGGGCTAAAACAGGCACCTAGAGCATGGAATGCTCAGATCAACAATTATTTAGAGCAACATGGATTTAGATTGGGTAATGAAGATCACAGTCTATTGTCACAAAGAAGACAGATCATGGATGTGTGTTTCTAGTGGTTTATGTAAAGTATCTCATCATCACTGGAGATGATGAAGAGGGCATTGTTGAAATTAAATCATGTTTACAGGCTGAATTCAAAGTCAAAGACCTTGGTGAGCTGAAGTATTTTCTTGGGATTGAGGTAATCTCTATGCCTCAAGATGTATGGCTACAAGGCTTCCATTTATGAGGCATGTAAGCACTACTACTAGACCATTACAACTTGTACATTCTGATGTATAGGGACCCTCACATAATGCATCTCTTGGGGGATCACATTACTATGTGTCATTCATAGATGACTATAGTAGGTACACATGGTTATATGTGCTGAAGCACAAGAGTGGTGCTATGGATGATTTTTAGGACTTCAAGAGACATGTGGAGAAAGAATTGGCTTGCTATATCTCATGCTTGAGATCTGATAGTGGTGGAGAATATGTCTCTAAAGACTTTGATCACTTCTTGGTATCCCATGGGATAAAGAGGCAATTGACATGCAGGTACACACCATAAAAAAATGGTGTGGCAGCAGAAAGGAAAAATAGGGTGTTGGCTAGAGCCATGTTGAATTAGAAGAGCCTACCAAATGCATTTTGGATCGTACACCAAAAATAGGGTGTTGGCTAGAGCCATGTTGAATGAGAAGATCCTACCAAATGCATTTTGGACAGAGGTTGTAATGACTGTTGTGTATGTCATGAATCGTACATCAAGAATAGGGATACATGAGGTGACTCTTCACGAGAGGCTTTATGAGAAGAGGAAGAAGCTTGATCCAAAGGCAGAAAATTCCATCTTTATTAGGTATACACAAGATATGAAGGCTTACAAATGCTACAATCCTTTTACTCATGAGACATTGGTCTCAAGAGATGTAGTATTTTATGAGCTAAAGTCATGGCATGAGAAGAAGACCATCTTGATTAATGATGATGATGTTTGTCAGGAGACTTAGGTACATGCAAATACAAATGAGAGTACATAAATTTTTGGGCCTTCTAAAGATGCTACTACATTCGTTAGTCCTTGGACAACTAGATTGAGGACTTCAGCATCTTTGTCCACCACTGACATGAGTATGTCAGTGAGGGGGAGAAATGTGGATAAAGGAAAAGGCAAACTTGATGATGTTATAGGGCCACTCATTTGTGGTTATGATTCACCTGGCACTGACAACTTGGATAGTGAGTTTGGTATTCCATTAGTGAGACATAGATATGTACCACCTCATGAGAGAGGAGAGTCTCATACTGCACCTCAATTGAGGAGATCAGAAAGAGTTAAGAAGCCTTTGTATAGGCTTACATACAATGGCTAAACAGTGAGGCACTATGCATATATGAAAAAAGTCACTAGCTTTAAGGAACCCACAAAACTTTTTGAAGCTATTTTGGAGGATCATTGGTGTAAGGCAATGTACAATGAATATTTAGCATTGGCTAAAAATGACAATTGGGATTTGGTTGATTTTCTTGAAGGCAAAATGCCTATTGGTTGCAAATGGGTATACAAGGTGAAATGCAACTTAGATGGCACATTGCAAAGATATAAGGAAAGACTTGTGGCAAAAGGGTATGCACAACAATGTGATCTTGATTATGAGGAGACATTCAGCCCTATTGCTAATATGGCAACCGTGAGAACAGTGATTGCATTGATAGCATCTAGAGGATGGAGTATGTATCATATGGATGTGAAGAAAGCTTTTCTCAATGAAGATTTAGTTGAGGAAGTATACATGGATGAGCTGCTCAAGGACTATGTACATCCAAATTTTCCTACACGTGTGTATAGATTTAAGAAAGCATTGTCTGGGTTGAAGCAAGCACCTAGAGCTTGGAATGCTAAGATAAGTGCATGCTTACAAAAACTTGGCTTCACTATGGGAAAGGCTAATCATAGCTTGCCTATTCACAAGGAAAACAAGGGCTGGTTATGTGATATTAGTCATCTATGTGGATGACTTGATCATTACATGTGATGATGTCACGGAATTGGAGAGATCAAGAAAATGTTACATGCTGAATTTCAGGTCAAAGATTTGGGTGAACTGAATTATTTCCTTGGGATTGAGGTTGTCCCTACACCTCATGGTACTTGGTTTTTGCAAAATAAATATGCACAAGACATGTTAACCAAGTATGGTATGTTCAATTGCAAGTCTTTGAGCACTCCATTGGAGCAAAATGTTAAGCTACTTGCAGATGTTGGACATGGGATTGAGAATGTCACTATGTAGAGACAAATGGTGGGTAGCTTTAATTACCTTACCATTACTGGACCAGAGACCTTAGCTATTTAGTTGGACTAATTAGCCAATTCATGTAGAAGGTTATGAAGCCTCACTTGGATGCAATGAGGAGGATCTTGAGATATGTGAAGGCTACATTAGATTATGGTCTATTCTATGAGCATGGTAAGCCTTTGGAGCTTACAGGATATACAAATGCTGATTGCGCAGGAAGTACCTATAATAGGAGATCTACTAGTAGTGGGTATGCACTTTCCCTTAGTAGTAGTAGTATGGTTAGTTGGAGTAGTAAGAAGCAACCTATATTTGCACTCGCTAGTATTGAGGCAAAGTATAGAGGTGCTACACTAGCTGCATATGAGGCAGCAAGACTCATGAAACTTCTTGATGATTTGGGCATGTAGGAAGTTAGGCATGTCACACTCTATTGTGACAACATGAGTAGTGTGATCCTAGCCAGTAATCTTGTCTATCATGCTAGGACTAAGCACATTGAGGTACACTATCACTTTATCAAAGAAAAAGTGATTGCAGGTGACATTGATTTGGTCCATGTGAGGATACAAGACCAAGTTGCAAATATCTTTGCCAAGTCATTAGGTAAAGATACATTTGTGCATTTCAGAGAGCTATTTGGAGTGAAGTATCACACTTGAGCTTGAGGGGGAGTGCTAAGAGTCAAGCTCATAAACCTTGGTTCAGTTGTCTACATTAGTTTAATAAGGTTGAGTCACATTGACTTAATCATAGTTACATCTAGGTTACTTGATCTTTGTATGTGTGGTATGTTGAGCTTACTGTTTAGAGTAGAAGATAATGGATTGAAGAGGGAGCATGGCTACTACCCTTTTGGCCTAGATGTTCGTCTTTCTCTTTGATTTGTTACACAATCCAACCATAGTTGACCTAGAGGTGCAAGCATTCTTCATCAGCAATTCCACAAGGATTCCTCCAAGGTGACACACAACTATTCCTAGCTTCCATGGCTTTGGTCCAAGCAGGAGCACGCTATCCACAATGGTGGGTGCCATGGGACTAGCACTTGTTTAGGAGGGGGATAATTCTAACTACAAGAAGTAGACAACGTGATATGTGTAAGCAAAGCACAAAGAAGGAGCCTAATTTTTGAATTATTATTCACAACACAATGTGCATATAGTAGTTACACAAAGCAATTACATAAACTATATAAATTAGTCATGTAAATCCATAAGCTATGTTTGATCCTCATGCAAATTGTAACATTGGAATAGGCTCGTGTGGTAGATTCACAAAGGTTCTTTTTAATTCTCACCATAGGAACATCATGAATAAGATGTGACCAGTCTTTTGGCCCAAAATATGGGCTAGATACCCAAGAGGAATGGGGAAACCCTAGCCCTTAAAAAGTGTATAAAAAGGATGAGAATGAATAGAAAAAGCTATTCATGTGTGTGCAAATTCTAGTACTTTCTCTCTTGCTTTTGTACTTGAGAGAGAGAGAGAGAGAGAGAGAGAGAGAGAGAGAGAGAGAGAGAGAGAGAGAGAGAGAGAGAGAGAGAGAGAGAGAGAGAGAGAGAGAGAGAGTTGTGTATGTGTGTGATTGAGGGAAAGAGAGTGAGTGTGAGGTTAGGGACCAAGGGAATGAAGCCTCTTTCCTCCTCTCAAGTACTCTCTCATGCCTTCCCCATGCTTTTTCCTTGTATAGCAAAGGTGATGGAGGATTGATGAGCAAAGAAGCACTCCTCATCATATACCATAAGAGAGATGGAAGTACATTAGGGTAGAGATTATTTTGATCAAAATAGAAATTTTGATTGCAATGATTTTAACCATGGAATTTCAATATATCAGTAACTTTGTAGGCTTGAGGCCTAGCAATGATATTTAAGATTTTTACTTAAGGGAAACATTATGAAAGCCATCTTTACAATAATTATGGAGGTGCAAGCACCCTAAAATGGCAATGTGCTTGGCTAAAATAACGTGGTGCACTTGGTTGTAGATATAGTGATTCTAACAAATCCACTCTCCTCCTATGTTGAGGATAGGATTAAGGTGTGATCCTTCAAAGATGAATAAATTGAAAACTTTAAGGTCTTCCATCCACTTGATCCTTTTGAGATTGTTATGTAAATGAGCAAGTCAATTAGTATTTATGAAATATTAGACTCTGCTTCACCTCCATCTCACTCCTTCCAATATATGGAAAAAAGGATTATACATATGCTCCAAGAGTCTCATGAAGTGATCTTGCCAATCAAAGTTAGGAGAATGCATTATGGAGGTAAACATTGCTCGAAATATAAGGAATTTTTGTCATTCTGAAAAGAGATCCCACTTTTCATTAGATGACAAATCGTTTTTGTACTCAATTTTTCTTTAGACAAGGCTACAAACAAATCTTCCTACATGCTAATCCACTAATACTATGTGTAACGTGCTTGTTAAATGGCCCCTTGACATCACAATTCAGTAGTCCATCAAGAGGTCATTCTAGGCAACACCATCCAAAACTCTCTCAGAATATCATGAACTTTACTACTAGGGTCCCTTGAGTCTATTTCATAGGGGAAGGTTTGCCCAATGTCCACGAGGATTGATATGAATTTAAGGTCTCTAAAATAGTACTACGATCACCTAATTGTTTGCTTAGCATAAGTTATGAGAGATCACTTATGCGATTCATCCCAAATCAAATCGAGATTGTGTTGCACTTGGTTCAAAGAGAGTGAGAAATGAGAGAAAGCCAATCTGTCAACCCCTCTCTCCATTATGTAAAGTCTGACCTTGTCTCCCTACAATGACATGAGCGTTGAGATGGCAAGCTCAACACTCATAGACATTGATGATGGACAACATGGTTAGATGGTTCTACACATCTATACTTAGCATGTCAGTGGTATTCATGATCCTCACATGGACATTGACTTATCACTTATTATATTTAGTTTGTTGCACCTACCTATAACTGGCATAGTTATAGTGCCAATTGAATAATATAGTTAGTTATACATTGTTTGACTTGCTAGACCACTTTTCTTTATGTTGTATCTCATTTATACTTTGTGTACATTGTATTTTGTATGAAAAAAGAAGAAGAAACAAGCAAAAAAACGTTTTGTTCTCCATCTCTCTTATTGTATTCTTGTAACGTGTCCACTAGAATCCTCTAGGACACGTCTTAGCAGTCCATCGGAAAGGATGTCTAGAAAGCTCCGCCCGGCACTCCCATGGAATGTTACGGGACTTGCGATCTAGGACTTTCCGCGTCTGCCACGTAACGGAAGCGTCCTGGCCGTTCCCACTAGGATCGACTGGAATTGTTTGGTCATTTTACTAACAGCGACTAGCGTTAGACTTGATCGAACTACTTTATGCAGAAACGCCAGGTCTGAAGCGGATTCATGCTGCACTTGGTTCAAGGAGAATGGGAAACGAGAGGGATGCAAGGCTCGACCTCTCTGCCAAAAGGCATAGTCCCATTCCGTTCCCCTAAAACAGCTTGAATCGGGTAAACGGTAATTCCGAGTCATCGTTCTCATTACTTGTTTCGGTGATGTCGATCGTCCTTCTGTTCGTCGAATGCTTTGAGAAAAGTTCCCGGCTAACCGGGACCACCCATCCGTAGGACGGACCCATGGTCCATCCTCCGCACTTTCCTCAGTTTGTTTTAGTTACGTAATTACCTACCACATTAGTTTGACATATAACAAACAGCTTCCTTGATTAACCCTGTTAAGCACTGGTTCCTTCACGTAATCTTATCACATGACATAAAGAAAACAATGTCAAACAACTCCTTTATTATCATTATATCCTTTTATCTTTGAAATACAGGGAGTTCCCGCCCGTAGGCGCATTCATAATCCGCCCGAAGGCTATCCAGTAATCCTTCAGTGATTACTATTCCAAGTTTCCGCCCGTAGACTAGTATGCGGGCCTCGAGATCCAATCCCGAGTCACGTTAGTCTCTTGTGCAGGGCCGGGAAGGCGAGGGATTTACAGCCAGAGCCCCCTCTGGCACCCAAGCGTCCTCCTGCTCCAAGTAGAACTCAACGGAGAGACCTCTCACGGCGGGTTCGGTCCACGTTCCCGGCGCGGTTCACAACCCCCTTGGTTAGGGTCAGGCAGGCAGTCGGGGGTAACTGAAGCTGCCTCTCAGGCACCAACCTGAAGCTTTAGATATATTTTCATCCTTTAGTTCATTGAGCAAACAATGCAAACAGTCCTTTCTAAACTGTTACAAGCACAATCAATTTCAATGGTCTTTTAGCTGGCAAACTGTTAAGGAATGACTCCTTTCCTCCAAATGCAATCCGCATTCGTTCCGGAATCAATTGCAACTTGGCAAGATTCCTATCATTCTTGGGTTAGGGTCATACCCTACCCATACTTTAGTGTTTAGTTGTGGTAGGTTCCAGCGACCATGTCGCTTTGGTTTATAGTCTGGTCATTTGCTTCAAGGCAAATACTTAACTTTCCTTTTCCTTGGCAAATTATTCCAAAAGTGAGTAACAGGATGATTAGACATCCTCTTGTAAATTAAATTCTTTCAATAACTTGCCAACCTCATTTTCGAGAGATGACAAAAACTCTCTTGTGGACAAATCTCAAGACTATACAATGTTGCGGCTTTGTGCACAAGTATTGCATCTATTCCACGGAATCCTTCTATCCATTGCTTAGCGTTTCCCGATCACGGAGTTTACCTCCATCGAGTAACAGGGTTTTATTGGGTATCCTCCAACCCATTCCTAATTAGGTTGGCCCATGGTCCTAGAAATAGGCAACTCCGTCGGAGTTTCATCATGATCCTTAGGATAAAACCTTAGATCATTTCATGCATGAACATCCAATTGCTTCGACATTTGTGAATGTGTGTAAGATCTTTAGATTCACTGTTCTTGTCTAAAGCTAGGTCGAATCATTATTGCACTAAACCCTAGTTAACACTTAGGATTCCTATCATATTGACTCAGTCATGTCTATACGAATCCTTGTGGTTTGGATTACTTAGTCAATTCAACTAGGTTTGTCTTGCGACAAGGATGATCCTTTTAAGGGTAATAACTAAATCTAACGGGATCAATAGTTATAACTCCTCCAATTCGCGTAGTCATGCGATTGATTGCCTCTACGTATCACATGGTTCATGATAACTTTATCTTTCCTTGGTGCACGATAATCTGGCTCCTAACTTTGCCTAGGACCTACTAGGTCTTACATCAATAGTCGTACTTACAACCTTGTTGTCTACACTTTGGCATCTTATGCTTTGACTCCTAATTGCGGCTCTTAATGAATGACATTTTTCACATGACGACTACGCAATACACAACATTCTCCTAGCTACGAAGTAGTCAATGAACTCATCCAAAGCTAGTGCTAACTTATTCCATCTTACATGCTATTTACAAGTTCATAAGATCATCTTCGTTCTTTATTATTTCTTTCCGGATGATACCTTATGGTGCTAACCTTTTCCTATGAAATCATTGCGAGAAGCCTAATGTGCGGCACCCGCTTATTCCTACCATGTCTAGGACAAAAGAGAATGCATTTATAAATTCCATTTCTTTGCCTAAGTTTAGAACCTTTACTTTGATGATGTACCAAAAGCTACATGCAACTAGCCTTCTAAAGTGGATAACTCGTCCAAATTTATGACATAATTCAATCTTACTTAATGTTTCAAGAAATGCCTTATCACATGTATTTCTTTCCAATTTCCATATGCTTTAAATTTAAGCGTAAAATGAAATTCCTTTTTATGGGCTAAGCGCGCCTAATCATTTCCTTATGCGGAATTAACACAGAAGAACCTGGACTTGTGGAGTCGGGGAGATGTCCACTTGCACGTTCGGAGATGAGCCTCCCGCAGTCGCACCTTGTGATCGTTTTGGGGCCATCGTAGTCGTAAATTCGACTTCCGATTTGCCTTTGTGGTCCACGGAGTGACGGCTCTCGGAATACGGCCTTCCGACCTCTGCCTTTATCCTTGTATGCGGGAGGGTTCCTCTTCGGAATGGTGCTTGCGACGAAAGCTTAGGAGTCTTCAAGAAACTCGAATTCGGCACGGTATTTATCCTCGGACGGTTTGCGGCTTAAATCTTCTTGCGGAAATCATTCGATGGATCTTGCGGTGGTCTTTATGGCTCCACCGTCTCCTCTTAGAAGTCCTGGGAAGGGTGTGAAGGGGCTTTCTTGGAAATGGGGGGAAAGGGGCCTTTTTGGGGCAGGTGGTGGGAAAGGGGGTTATGGAGACCCCCCTTGGAAGCTTCTAAGAAGCTTCTAAAGAAGCTTCTGCTTCAAAGAAGCACGTGGGGGGGGGGGGGAAGAAGTCGTGGATAGCGTGGCGGCGGGATGGTAGCAGCGACGGCAGCCTGGCGGCCTGGGCGGCAGCAGCGGCGGTTCGTGGCGAGGCTGGCGGACCAGCACGGCGGCTCCTGACGATGGCGGCGCTTCCTCTATCCTTCCTTCTCTCACAGCCTTCCTCTCACGCAGTCTCTCCTCTCTCCTCTTAGGCACACCCCCTTGATGAGGGTTGTTTTTATAGGCATGGGGGGTGAGGAAGAGGGTCTCCACCCACGTGGAGAGTTCCCTCATGCACTCTTCACTTGGCCATCCCCCTCCACACTCCCTCTCCTCCATCCATGCATCGGCTGGGGGAAGGGATAATAGAAAAAAAAATTGCACTAATTCAATTAAAATTGTCCCTCCCAAGAGGGTGTTTTCGTGCGGCTTGCGGTTTTGATCTCCCGGTCTTGATTTACCAAAGCGGAGGACCCTATTTCACGCGCGGGGGTCACATATTATACTGCCAATAAATTTCAATGCGAGAGATACCCTTTGCACAGGGTTTGCACGGCGTGTGGGAAGTAATATTTACGGTACGGTACATGGAAATATTACAATTCTTGAGTGAGCATCTTCTTGTGTATATGGTGTGTGTTTGGTGCATCAGCTCAAGCAAGTCTCCCCACCTCATGATTCTTGACATGGTATTAGAGTAGCACCATTGATGGCTTGTTTTGAAGGCTAAAGTGAAGGAGAAGAAGTAAGGATTTTGGCAAGGAAGCAATGGGTAAGAAGCTCTCACATTCTTCCACTCTTTCTCTTCAGTGGAGCCTAGAAGCACTAAAAGCAAGGAGAGCAAAAATCTCAAATTATCATGAGATTTAATATACAAGCAGAGCACTGTATATTCTGTAGATGAGCCCTTTAGGATTGCCCGCTTATTTTTTTGACTATCTAAGACTATTTTTGAGTCTTATTTTATACTTGCAATGTTGCAGACAACAATTTTAAGATAAAATGTGATTTTTACTATATTGATTGAAAGTGAGTGCACACGTTACAAATTTTGAATCTATAAGTTTTTAGGTATTTATAGGAAGAAAACACAAGTTTTATTTGCATATTACATGTACTATTGAGGAGTTAGTGGAATGAGGTTGTTTGGTGTGTCAAATAGTTTACATATTACATGTACTATTGAGAAGTTTAGTGAATGACATTGTTTGGTGTGTTGCGTGTACTCATTGCAAAAGATTATAGAAGCTTTGCTTACTATTTTGTATTAATTTTGTGAAAATGAAAGAAAGCAGTAGAAACCCCATCATTGACAAGTTGGATGATAACAAATAACCATTATAGAAGTTTTGTGTGATGAACATCCTTATTGGGAAAGGCCTCTATGAGTTTATTTTTTGTAAAGAAAATGAGCTAGAATTGAGTACTCCTATGATTGTAGGTGAATTAAAGATATAGAAAGAATAGAATGCAAAAGATAAAAAAGTGTTATATTAGTTATTTGTAGCCATTGATAATACTATGTTGGGACATATGAGAAATGTAAAAACTTCACATGCAGATTGGATAATTTTTAAAAATATTTTTTCAGTAGATACAAAGGCACAAAAGATTAAACTCAAGCAAGAGTTAAATATCTTGAAGAAAGAGAATATGTTTATAAATAACTATTTTTTGAAAGTGAGAAGCATTGCAGATGCCTTAGTAGCTATTAATGCATGCTTGATGATGATGATTTAGTTTCATCTACTTTGGATGGCCTCAATAATGAGAAGTCCTAGAAATCATTTGTTACTTCTGTATATATATATATACAGAAGTCATTTACAGTATTTGATGAGTTGGTCTCTCTTATGATCACTCAAGAGATCAACATGTAGGATAAATCATTTGAAGTGGTGAACGGGTCTAAGAATTTTACTCAACTTCAGGAAGGGAACATAGCAAATCCTCTTCAAGAGGCCATGGTATGGGATGTGCAAGTAATAACCAACAAAACATGTTGAATTAATAGTTTAATAAAATGCAAATTTTAGGAAGCTAGAAAAACTTTAGATCTAGTGGAGCTCTAGAGGAAGAGATGGATGCCACAATAGAGGCTTTGGCAATTCAGGTATTACTTGTCATTATTGTGACAAAATAGGTCATATTGTAGCCCATTGTTATGCTAAGAAGGATCATATTTGTAGTGGTAAATTACAACAAGAAAACTATGCATCATCTTCATGACAAAATGAAGACAAAAATGAGTATGTGTTTATTATGTAGCATATGATACATACTATTACAAGAAAGGGAATACATGATGATGTATGGTATGTTGATTTAGGCACAATCATATGACCACTCATGTTGAATGGTTTAGAGGGATGTAGCATATACAAAATCTAGATTATGTGCAGATGGTGGATGATTCATGCCACCAAATTTACACATTGAAAAAGTTCCCTTGTCCTTGCATGATGGTCATCGCACAAAGAGTCTATTAGATATATTGCATGTTTGATCAAAAAATTACAAAGAATTTAATGTCTGTTGACCAGATGATAGAGAAAGAGTGTAGGTTTGATTTAATGGAAAATATTATTTTATGAAAGGATTTAATGATAAGTGCAAGTTGGTTACAAAAGGAAATAGAGTTAGCCACATGTTTACTTCAGATGCTGGAATTCTTACTACTATGAATGTTACTATGTATGCTAAAGGAAAAGGAGTGGTTGTAGACATTGAAATATAGCACAAATGTATTAGAAATGAAAATGTATAAAGGTTAAAATCAATGCAATCCAAAGGATTGGTTATAGGGTTGTTTGCCTTTAGAGTTGCATAATTTCATAAAGTGTGTGAAGCGTGTCATTTTGATAAGCAGGCAAGACAACCTTTTTTGCATGATAGAGATGTGAGTAAGTATATGCTTGATATTATGTATATAGATGTTTGGAGGGTCTACGCAAAATATATATCTTAGTGAAAGCAAATATTTTGTCACATTTATTACTTGTTATTCAAGAAAGTCACATTTATATTTCATGCAAGAAAATAGTAATTTATTTGAGCACTTCAAAACTTTCAAGGCTACTATTGAAACAAGAACATGCTTGAAACTTAAGTGTTTGAGGTGAGATGGAGGGAGAGAATACCTCTTGGATAAGTTCAGTGACTTTTTGAGGTCTCATGGGATAAAGACATAGTTTACTTGTAGATATACCCCATAGCAAAATGGAATTGCAGAAAGAAAAAATAGGCATATTGCAAAAGTTGCACGGTCGTTGATGGCTAAAAAGAATATGCTAAAATATTTTTGGTTTGAAGTTGTTCATACCATTGCCTATATTATAACTAAAACTTCCATCACTGTAGTTCATGGAATGATCCCTGAAGAATGGTTTACAAGCAAGAAGCTTGATGTGTCACACTTGAAAGTATTTGGTTGTATTATATATGCTTATATGTTAGATGAGCTACAAAAGTAGCTTGATCAAAAGGTGGAGAAATGTATTTTTATTGGATACTCTTTAGAGCAAAAAGATTATCATTATAATAACCCTATTATAGGTGAGTTCAAAGTGAGCAAGGATGTTATTTTTTATGAGAGGAGCAGTTGGTATGCATCTAGTGGTGATACACTAGATGATGATGATGACGATGATAGCTCTATGCAAAAAGAAAAGCAAGAATCATGGAGCCTTAATGGACCATAAATATTATTTGGTACTATATCTACAATTAGCCCTTGGTCTGGGAGACTAAGAAGTAGTCCCACATCATCATGCACATCTATAAGTGCTGTAGATAAAGACAAAGGAAAGAAGAAACTATTAAATGGTACTAATGCATCTACTAGTCATTAGGGGTTTGATGGAGATTCTAGTGGTTTAGAGAGTCTGGGTGATAAACTTGGTATTCCTTCAATTAGGACACTAGGTCTATAGAGAGCACATGGTAAGGCAAACACTCCACTAAGTATTCTAGAGGTACGCATATCTAGCAGGGTTAGATACCCCATTAAAAGATTTGGTTTTGAAGGTTATACAACTCACCATTATGCATATATGGTAAAGGTGATTGAGGATGTTGAGTACACTTGCTTTGAGAATGTTGTTGGCCATGTGCATTGGGTTGCAACAATGGATGAAGAGATGGTTGCATTAGAAGCCAATAAGACTTGTAATCTAGTACCATCTTCTAATTGACATACATGTCCCAATCTCACATGCTTGAACTTAGGAAGTCCAAGTACAACTTGTTTATGCTGCATATTCTTCAGCTTTTGAACATTTACATGGCCAATCATCTTATGCCATATCTCAATGTCCCTTATTGTTTTGCAGCATTGTCATGTGAGTACATAGCATCATTCAATGCTGGAATTTTTGTATCCAATGGAAACATCCTACCATTTCTTTTTCCTTTAGCCATGAGTTTGCATCCTTGACCATACTCTTCAATGTAGCATCCATCTCTATTGAATCTAGCTTGTAGATTTTATTCAGCCATTTGTCCCACAAAAAGCAAGTTTTTGGTTATGGAGGGTACATGTAACATATCATAGAGACTCGTTTTCTTGTTAGCATGCATCATCAAGGGAACAATACCTATAGGCTTAATGCCATGCTGTGTATCATCCCCTGTGCAAACATATCCATGAGCAGCTTCTACCAATGTGTCAAACCACTCCATGAGGAGTCATGTGGATAGATGCCCCCTCAGTCTATATACCATACATCATCTGCTTTGCCTTGTGTAGGCAACCCCTTCTTCACATGTTGCATAGCAAACAACTTGTCATCCTCCTGCATACCATTAGAAGAAGCATAATTACCATGTTGCCTTCCTCTTTCTCTTTGATCATTCTGCTTCTTGTAGCAATATTTAGCTACATGCCCATATTTTCCACAATAGTGACAATCCTTATTTACATTTGATTTTTTTCCATGACTCATTTGGGACTTCTGCCAAGTGCATCTTCCTCTAGATGAGTAACCCCCTCTTCTATGAGCATTTGAAGCACCTATATTTGCTTGAGGTTGCCTATTTTTCCATTCAGTACCTTGCTATCCACAGGTTGCATATTCATTTCCAGCACCTCTTCCTCTAAAGTTTGATCTTCCTCTACCACCTCTACCCCTTTGATTTGAGTAGAAGACACTGTCCTTGCTATTTTTAGACCCACTGGAACTTGTATTAAGTCCAAGTTTCACTTCTTCATGCAATAGAAGTGCCACAAGTTTATCAAAGTAGGCCGCTCCTAACGTACTGATATGGAAGTATCAAACTGCTTATACTACTCTCCAAGACTATGGACGATAGTGGCCACTCAATCATCATCCTCAACTTCAGCTCCAATTGAGCCTAGTTGTTCTGCAATGGTTCTAATCTCACTCACATAGTCTTCAATAGACATTCCATTCCTGAATATGTGGCTGAATTTTTGCTTCAATTATGTCTTTCTTGCATGAGTGACATGCCCATAATTCCTAATCAATAAGTCCCAAGCAACAGTTGGTGAAGTGCAATTTGCAATTCGCATAGCTTTTGTGTCTAACACACATAAGGACAGCCAATGCAAGACCTTGCTAGCCTTTTCCAACCATGTCCTATGTGCCTTTAATTGATCCTGTGAGGTCTATCCTCTAGTAGCTTGGCTCATCTTCAAGACCTGTGACTAGGTCCCAATCGCCTCTTCAATTAAGAAATTTGACATCCTAAACTTCCATAAAACAAAGTTGTTGTAGTCCAGCTTCTCACCTATTGTTTGAGTGATAGTGACCTTCTCTCTTTTGTTTGCCATTCCAAAGTCTTCAACTTTGCAAAACAAGATTTGATGTGTAGAGAGTCAATTTCCCAAAATGCCAGTAGGCAATGTACTTCAATGACTTGTAGTGCAACCAGTTTTTACTAAAATTTTGCAGCAATGACCATTGTTGCATTCTCAGCCAGTACATGTCCTTTGTTCCCATTCAACCATTGTTATAATGCCCCCAACAAACTTGCGTTTCAATCTGATGTGATGACTACAAGTCTTGGCAAAGAAGCTACTACCTCTCTTTTTGCAGCTTGCAAGGAGAACACTGCCTATACATTATTCTTGTGTTTGTTGCCCATAAACAGGGTGCCTATTTATGGGTAGATAAGGGGCTACTCTTGATCAAGAGAGCAAAGTACCTTCTAGAGATGCTATGCTATTCACCACTCCAGTGGTATTCCTACTTTGCTTAATACTGAATATGGGGCCAAAGAAAAGGGTAACTAACAGATGAATCACTAGAGAGAGGATGAAGAAGACAAAGTTCTTGTTACCCTCTTAAAACAGGCTTGTTTCCTGCTGTCCAAGACAAGTCATCAATGAGGAGTAAACCCAATGTTCACATCAAAATCCTAGCAATTGCAGAATGTGTTCCTTCTATCAAATCAGTTATTTCATTGGGTATCAATGTTAGTGCCACTCTGTAACGTGTCCACTAGAATCCTCTAGGACACGTCTTAGCAGTCCATCGGAAAGGTTGTCTAGAAAACTCCACCCACGTACTCCCATGGAATGTTGCGGGTTTTGCAATCTAGGACTTTCCGCGTCTGCCCCGTAACGGAAGTGTCCTGGGCGTTTCCCACTTAGGATCGAACGGAATTGTTTGGTCGTTTACTAACAGCGACTAGCGTCAGACCTGATCGAACTACTTTACGCAGAACGCCCGGTCTGAAGCGGATTCATGCTGCACTTGGTTCAAGGAGAATGGGAAACGAGAGGGAATGCAAGGCTCGACCTCTCTGCCAAAAGGCATAGTCCCATTCCGTTCCCCTAAAACAGCCTGAATCGGGTAATTGGTATTCCCAAGTCGTCGTTCTCCTTTAGTTGTTTCGGCGATGACGATCATCCTCTGTCCGTCGAAAACCTTGAGAAAAGTTCCCAGCTAACCGGGACCACCCATCCGTAGGACGGACCCATGGTCCATCCTCCGCACTTTCCTCGGTTTGTTTTAGTTATGTAATTACCTACCACATTAGTTTGACATATAACAAACAGCTTCCTTGATTAACCCTGTTAAGCACTGGTTCCTTCACGTAATCTTATCACAGGACATAAAGAAAACAGTACCAAACAACTTCTTTATTATCATTATATCCTTTTATCTTTGCAATACAAGGAGTTCCCGCCCGTAGGCGTATTCATAATCCGCCCGAAGGCTATCCAGTAATCCTTCAGTGATTACTATTCCAAGTTTCCGCCCGAAGACTAGTATGCGGGCCTCGAGATCCAATCCCGAGTCACGTTAGTCTCTTGTGCAGGGCCGGGAAGGCGAGGGATTTACAGCCAGAGCCCCCCCTGGCACCCAAGCGTCCTCCTACTCCAAGCAGAACTCAACGGAGAGACCTCTCACGGCGGGTTCGGTCCACGTTCCCGGCGCGGTTCACAACCCCCTTGGCTAGGGTTAGGCAGGCAGTCGGGGGTAACTGAAGCTGCCTCTCCCTTCAGGCTTCAACCTGAAGTATTTAGATATGTTTTCCTCCTTTAGTTCATTGAGCAAACAATGCAAACAGTGCTTTTCTAACGGTTACAAGCACAAACAAATTCCAATGGCCGTTTTGGCTGGCAAACTGTCAAGGAGTAACTCCTTTTTCCTCCGAATGCAACCTGCATTCGATCCGGAATCAATTGCAACTTGGCAAGATTCCTATCATTCTTGGGTTAGGGTCATAACCTTCCAATACATTAGGTTTGTTGTGGCAGGATCCAGCGACCATGTCGCTTCAGTTTATTGTCTGGTCATTTTCAAATACCTAACTTTACTCTTCCTTGGCAAATTATTCCCAAGAAAAGTAAGTAACAGGATGATTAGTCATCCTCTTGTAAGTTAAATTCTTTCAATAACTTGTCAACAATGTTGCGGCTTTGTGCACAAAGTATTGCATCTATTCCACGGAATCCTTCTATCCGTTGCTTAGCGTTTCCCGATCACGGAGTTTACCTCCATCGAGTAACAGGATTTTAGGGTATCCCCCAACCCATTCCTAATTAGGTTGGCCCTGGTTCTAGAATATGCAACTCTGTCGGAGTTCCATCATTAAGACGAATGATCCTTAGGATGAACATCCAATTGCTTCGACATTTTTGTGAAGATGTGTAAGATCTTTAGGTTCACGGTTTTTGTCTAAAACTAGGTCGAATTATTATTGCACTAAACCCTAGTCAACACTTAGGATTCCTATCATATCGACTCAGTCATGACTATACGAATCCTTGTGGTTTAGATTACTTAGTCAATTCAATTATGCTTGTCCCGCGACAAGGATGATCCTTCTCAAGGGTAATAATCTAAATCTAACGGAGAGCAATAGATACAATTCCACCACTACGCGTAAGCATGTGATTAATTTCCTCTACGTGTCACATGGTTCACGATAACTTATCTTTCCTTGATGCATGATAATCTGGCTACTAACTTTTCCTAGGACCTACTAGGTCTTACATCAATAGTCGTACCTACAATCTTGTTGTTTACCCTTTGGCATCTTATGCTTTTACTCCTAATGGCGGCTCTTATTGAATGACATTTTTCTCATGACGACTATGCAATTTATAACATTCTCCTAGCTACGAAGTAGTTGATGAAACTCATGCAAAACTAGTGTTAATTTAATTCTACCACCGTCAGGTGTTCGGTTAAGTCCCTTACCCTGTCAAAATTTTTCCTTTCCCATTCCATGGCTCTCTCCTCCGTCCTTTTCCTTTCTTCCTCCAGTTGGCTCGCCAGGGTGGTTACTACCTGTTGCTGCTCATTTGATAAAAACCATAACTGGTTTCTTTCTCTTAATTTCTGAGCTAGCTGTTCTTCAGCAATCCCTCTGGCTTGATCGACAATGTTGAGCTTTTGGTGCACCTCGGCCAGGATTTCTGATTTTTCCTGCACCAGCTGCTCTTGGCTTTGGATTTCAGCAAGGAATAGCCTTTTTTGATTGAAAGCCATGGCCATGAGGGCTTCTACATCTTCCTGGGAGGTCTCCAGCACATCTTGTAATCTTTGCACTTCATCCTGTAGCCGTTTTGCTTCAGCTGTTGAGACTCCTGGCCCTTCACTCTTCAAGAATTTGATTTCGCTTATTAACATGTTCTGTTCTTCTAGCTCTTGCCACGACTGGGGTTCCGTGGCATGTTCTTGTGGAATAGTGGCTTCGCCTTCCTAAACCCCTTGATAGAGCATTTCCACTTGAGCGACCCTTTGCTGTAGATCACTGTATTGCTGCATCAGTAGCTTTAGGCTCCTTTGTTCTACCACCAGGCTCTGCTCCTCGTCCTCCAGCCTTTGTCTAAGGCGGCTTTCATTGTTTTGGGCTTCCTTCGTTTTTTATGCTAGCTGGTCCTGTAGGGCCTTTATTTCTCTCCATCTATCGGCTTCCTGCCTTGAGACTTCTAGCATGAGGGCCGCTGACATCTCTTTTTCTTTCTCTAGCTCCAGCAAGGCCACTTTCTTCTCTTCTTTTGCCTTGTCCAGTTGTGTCAATAGCTCGGCCACATATGCGTCATAGTCAGTGTCTGCAGGCATGGGAGTATGGGGCGTGGTGGTCGATGCCTCCAGCCTTTGTCATTTAGGGTCTTGCCATGACTCTACATCTGCGGCAGTGGGCCTTTTCATTCTAGTTTCAGGCACGATTTCGGCCACCTTGCTCACTAGCATCTGCACCATGGTCATGAGATGTGACGTGTCAAGGGGAGGTGTGGGTTGTGCGGTGGTTGCAGTCGTGGTTTCAGCCGTTGTCGGCACAAAGGAGGAAGGAAGTGGATGTAGTAGGGACTTGCCCTTGCCTACGACCACTGGAGCTGCTTCCACACTTGCACTGGCTTCGGCTTTATGGCGGGGGCTTACGAGTTCGAGTTCTCCACCCCCATGGGTCTCTTCCACAGATCTTCATGTAGCTTCTGCCAATTCGGCCAGTTCCTTCAGTCGTCACTGCTCTTCGGCTTCTTCTCTCACCCTTCTTTTCCTGTCCTCTTCTGCCTTCTTCGACTCCTCTCTTATCCTTGCAAGCTCCTCCTCCTCTTTCCTCCTCCTTTCTTCCTCAGCCCTTCGAGACTCTCTTTGAGCCCTTTTGATGTCAGCCCCTTCTTCCTTACTTAATTTCTCTTTCTTCTCCTTCTGTCTCCTATCACTTTTTTTTTGTTCTTCGGGTTTGCTTGCTCGTGTAGGCGGCACCTCCTGCTCTCCCTTGTCACTTATTGTTCTTTCGCCTGATTCCCCTCCTTTGTGGTGAGGTGGGCTTTGATGCGCAGCTTGCTCCTCCATGACGCCCTCATCCTTTATTGCTTCGTCTATGATGGCTGTCAGGATACCCCTGTAGCTACCTTTGATGCAGGTTCCTTCCTTACGGAGCGCGTGGTTGAGGCAGGGGATTCTCCTCCTGCTGGTGCTTTCGTCGGAGTGAGGAGGGCAACTGAACTTTGAATGGTTTTCTGTATGAACCCATTCTATTCTATCTCTTCAGGGACTCCTACTGCGATGCTTTCCAATAGCAAGACCCTGATCCTGTTCATCAATGCATTGTACCATTGGCCCGAGAAGAGGGTATGGATCATCTTCGCTTGTAATTTCACTGCTGGGTCTGAGATGTCAGCCAAGCTGATTCCATCCACAGTGTGCACCGCTTCTTTCTTTACCCCCAGCATGGCGTAAACATCCCGTCTTGGCTGTCTCTCTTTCTTGGGCACGAACCCTAGGGCCTTTTTTATGATTGTTGCATTGAGGGGCACTTCGATTCTTCTTTCCTGCTCCCATGTCCTTACTGTGATAATGCCACAGTTCCTGCCCTTGTCGAAGTTCCTCAGGAAATCCGCACACATGTTGTAATCCACGGCCTACCCCACCTTTTCCACATACTTGTGGAGGTGGCATCTGTCCACCAAGTCTTTGATCGCAGGTTCCTCCAGGATGGCCTCATCCAAATTCATTGTGTGCTTGAAAGTGAATTGATTGAATCCTCGTGTCTCGATGCCGATGCCGAATTTGGTCATCTCTTCTTCAGAGAATGGGAGTTTTCCCCCTTTGTCTTGTCCTGCCATGGTGATGACCTGTCAACACACCATGCCAACATTAATGCCTAACAACCGGCTTATTTCTAATCAAAACTCAATTTGAGAGAAAAATGTATGTGCCCAAAATGGGTATACTTGCTTAGAGGCTTGAATTTTAGAAATCGGCCCACAGCAGCAATTGCTATTGTTTTCCTTTGCAGTATTCTTCCATAGAAACTCACTTAATTATAGCAATCTGCTAGCTAGATAGCATAACTTTCATTTTTGCTCTGCTCTTGCTCACATTGCTCCCCCCTCTGTCGGGGATCTTTCAAGGAATCCTTTGTAGGATTAGCACAGGAAGGACGAGGTAAACATTGTTTCACGTGGGGTGACTTACCTGGCCAATAACCAATCATAGAAGATTGGATTGTATTCGAGTTGGGCATGACAACCAAGAGTAGATGGTTGGATGGAGACTTGGGAAATGTAGGTCAAGACATCGTGGAAGAGATCTCTAGTATTGAGGCGACTGGCAACATGTAATTCCTCTGCGGTGAGGAATTGGTCAATGTAGGGGTGGGCGAGCACATGGTCGTCCAAATGCTGATTGCAGGTGATGGCCAAGACCCTAAATGAGATAGGTGCCACATAAGTGGGGTCATATTTGATGGTTTTAACTGCCCTGCGTTGCTCAGCATTGGTCATTAACTCGACATTTCCAATCCTACCAATCATGCGTACTCTGAAAGGCCCTAGCCCCCAAAACTTCATCTTCTGTTTATGTCCTTTTACCGACTATAGCAGAACAAGGTCCCCTTGTTCGAAGTCTCGCTGCTTGACATGCTTGTCAAACCACATCTTTCGTCGAGCCTTTTCACAAATCAGAGAGTGAGTGGCGAGGAGTCGGGTCTCCATTAAGCGCTCTAGCTCCACTAAGCGGTTGGTCCAAGCCTCTCTTCCCTCTCAATGCTCCTGGACTGCTAGCCTCAAGCTAGGGATGAAGAATTCTAAGGGTAAAATGGCTTCAGTTCCGTACGTCAGCCTAAAAGGCATCTGTCCTACAGCCGTTTTATAAGTCGTGCGATAGGCCCACAAGGCCGCCATTAGCTTGTTGTCCCAATCACTTCTTGAAGTAGACACAACTTTTGTAAGCACGTTGACTAAGATTTTATTTGTGGATTCGGCTTGGCCATTAGCCTGAGGGTAATAGGGAGAGGACTTCTGATGAGTTATTAGGAAGGTAGAGAGAAAGTGGGCAATCACTTCATTAATGAAGTGTGTGCCTTGGTCGCTTACAAGTTCGATTGGATAGCCAAACCGTGAAATGACCTGCTCCCACAAGAACTTTGCGGTGGTTCTAGCATCATTCTTCCTCGTAGCTCGTGCCTCTGTCCATTTTGTTAGATAGTCGGTCGCCACTATGATGTAGCAAGCTTGGGAATATTGTGCTGCAGGGCTGATAGGTCCAATAAAATCGATGCCCCATTTTTCAAAGGGTTGTCGGGCTATGACAGGGGTTAATTCCATATTGTCCTTTCACACAGGCACTTTGGTCCTTTGGCACTCATCGCAGTGCTTTACAAATTTAGCTGCATCGCGGAAGAGGGTGGGCCACCATAGTTGGGATTGTAGCACCTTTCGGGCTGTTGTGTCCCCGCTAAAGTGTCCTCCAGCGATTCTGCCATGTGCTTTGTTCAATGCGTCGTGCATCTCGTGCTCACATACGCATCTGCACAATAAACCGTCTTGTCCCAACCTATAGAGTTGGCCAGCTATCAGTTGGTATGGCTGAATTTTCAAGATAAGTCTTTTCAGCCTGGCCTTCTCAATGGGTCGCTTTGGTGGTCCATTTTCTAGCACTTGCACTATGTCAACGGCCCAATACGACGTCAGATCAACTTTAAATAATTCTCGTTCACTAGACAGGTTAAATAGATGGGCATCCGACAAATCGTCAGGCACGCCTTGTCCAGCAGCTTCTCCTGTGGGTATGTGGGACATGTGGTCAGCCATGTAATGCTGCTTTCCCTTGCGTACAACCACAGAGAAGTCAAACTCCAGTAAGAGGAGTAACCATCTAGCTATGCGCCCCGTAGCGCAAGGCTTGTTCACAAGATACAACAAGGCTTGATGGTCAACAAAGAAGACAAAGGGAGTGGCCAACAGGTAATGCCTAAATTTCTTTACCACAAATACCATGGCCAACCCCTCCCTTTCTGTCATGGAATAGTTCATCTCGGTCCCTGTGAGCTGCCTGCTAGCAAAACTCACCGGGTAATCCAAGTTATGTTCACCAGGCTGGCATAGCACGGCTCCAATAGCGAACTTAGAGGCGTCTATGTGTACATGAAATGTTACGTTCCAGTCTGGGGCTTGTAAGATTGGTGCAGTCGTAAGAGCCTTTTTCAACTCCTCATATGCACGTTGGTATTCCTCCGTCCACTCAAACCCTATCAATAGCTTGTACAAGGGTTTAGCTATTAGTGCGTAATTTAGTACAAAGCGTCGATAATATCCAGTGTGTCCCAAGAAGCACTGAACTCCCTTGTAGTTATCGAGTGGCAGTAAGTCAACAATGACTCTGACTTTGGAAAAGTTAGTAGCAATGCCGTTCCTTGACACTACGTGCCGCACTTTAAGGGGTTCAACAAGAGGTGGTATAGCCTACACCTTTCAAAGACAGCTCTCAATTTCTCCAAGTGTTCGGCCCAGCTAGAGTGTAAACATAAGTCGTCTACGAACACTTCCAGTTCGCGCCTAAGCATGTCCTTAAAGATAGTGCACATTAGGCGTTGGAAAGTTGCAGGTGCGTTCATTAGCCCAAAAGGCATGACAATGTAGGCGAACACAACCCATTCCGTCGCAAAGGCAGTCTTGTGCCTGTCGTCGAGGTGCACTTGCACTTGATTGTAGCCTGAGAAACCATCTAGAAAATTGTAGGCTTCCTTTCTTGCTACCCTCTCAAGCATGTGCTCGGTGTAAGGTAAAGGATAGTTATCCCTCTTTGTAGCGGCATTCACTTTTTTTTAGTTCACGCACACTCAAATTTTTCCATTTTTTTTCATGACAATCACGATAGGTGATACCCAGTCCGTGTACTCGATCTCATATATGAAACCTGCCCTCATGAGTTTATCAATCTCCTCTTTTATTGCATGGGCGTGCTTGGGATTCATGGGGTAAGGTGGTTGTTTCGTTGGCACTGCATCTAGGACCATTGGGATGTTATGAATCACAACCCTAGGGTCGACTCCCTTAAGTTCGTCCAATGTCCAGGTAAATACATCAATGTACTCTTGCAGGAGCGCAATGAGTTTGGTCTCTTCATCCTCCACCAAGTCATCTGCAACGAACACCGGTCTTGGTTTTTCACCTACCCCAGTCAAGTTAACCTCTTTGACTTTGGCAGGTCCCTCGATCGGTTCACTAGTCTGACCTTGTCTTTTTGCACCTAACAGAATCACCACTCTGTCACCTTTTTTAAATATTGTAAACCATTTGGGCAAACCCTGTGGTTTCTTCTGCCTTTCCGCTTCTGAGTCCCTTGCTTGCTTTCTGGCCTCCTCTTTTAGCCGCCTGCGCCTCATGTGGACTGGCAAGTCTCCCTTTGTGCATTTGACCTTAGAGGGTTGCAGTATTTCAGGATCACTTTCATGTTGAGATACCGAGCTCCACTCGTGATATGCCAGGGTGACCGTTGCGCATTTATGTCACCGACTTGTCAGTTGCAAATGCGGTTGGTACACCGCCCATGAATAATAGCTAGATGACAGCTATCCTTATCTATTCTAGTTCGTGGCTCAGTTAGTATCCCACCTTAGTTAGTTGAGTTTGGTTTGAGATCCATATATAGGGTTCTTCTATTTCTTTGTATGAGAGTTCTTTTTGGCTTACACAACTAAGAAGAGGAAAACTGTTTTTAGCCTCCACCTCTGTGTGTATTCCCCCATTGTGCAAGCAAGAAAGCTACAAGTGAGACTCCTTCCTTCTCTCCCACAATCTTGACATGGTATCAGAGCCTTGTTCGTGGTAAGGAGCTCAAGAAAGCAAGCCAAGCTCGCGGTGTTCTGGTAAGAGGAGCAGTGTTGCTTTCATTTTCTGTTTTGGGAGCAGATCTCTGCAGGTAGCACAGCCGGAAATTGCAAGAGTGCATTGTCTCAGGTTGAGACACCCTTCGCGGTGAAGCAAGAGGGTAGTGTATGCTGCGAGAGAGGCCTTTAGCCCTTGGCGACCCTGTTTTTTTTATTTGAGGCCATTTCGGGGCCTGTTTTGGAGGCGGAAGTTTTCTACACGCACTCAGGAAAAGGCCCAGTTTTATGCTGTGCAGCCACTATTCTACAGATCGGTGAAAAGTTACTGTAGAAATTGCATCGTATGCCTATGCACAGAGACATTGGGAGTTACAGAATCATCCTTGTTGCCTGTTGATGCAAAATCATCACTAGGAAGTGACTGTGTGGTTAAATACCACTTTTGTCAGTTTTGCATATTTGCCCTTGTGAGGCTGAAGCCGTGTTCTCTGCAGTGACAGAATTTTTTGCAGTATTCTGTAATGGCATCTAATTCTCTTTCACAGATTGTAACTGAAAAGCTTGATAAGAACAACTTCCAAGCATGGAAGTTTAGAATGACGAATTTCCTTATGGGAAAAGGATATTGGGAATTTGTTGCAGGAAATGAAGAAGAACCAGTTCTTCCTGATGTTTCCAATCAACAGCAAATGCAGGCATTCAAAGCATGGCATGAGAGAGCCAGGAAAGTTATGTACTGGTTGTCTATCAGTATTTCAGACTCTATGATTATGCATATTCAGGATGCAAGTACGCCAAAGGAGGCATGGGACACTTTGTCAAAAATGTATAGCACAAATATGCAAGCCAGGAAAATGCAGCTCAAGCAAGAGTTGCATAATGTGCAAAGAGAAAGTATGAGCATCAATGACTACCACATGAAGGTGAAGAAGATTGCAGATGCACTTGCTTCCATTGGGTCACCAGTGGAAGATGATGATTTAGTTTTTGTGACCTTGAATGGTCTAGGAAAGGATTATGCACAGTTTCAAACATCCATTTCCGTCCGTGAAAGATTTCCTGATTTTGAGGAGTTGATTGCTCTTCTAATTTCTGAGGAGCAGAGAAATGGTGGTGCATCTTCTTCAGGAGGAACTTCAAAAGAAGTTGTCTTCTACTCAAATGCTGGAAGAGGTAGAGGCAAAGGTAGAGGAGGCCGATTTGGAGGTCGTGGTAGAAATCAGAATATGCAGAAACTCAAGAAAACCAGTCCTATGGAGGAGGACGTGGTAACTCTAGAGGCACGGGGAGCCAAAGAGGTCGTGGTGGATGGCAAAGAGGCCAAAATGCAAACAGCAATGTTGAATGCTACTACTGTGGTAAAATGGGTCATATGACTAAAGACTGCTATAAAAAGCAGAATGACATCGTGAATGGGAAATTGCAACAAGGGAATTATGCATCTTCTAGTAGACAGGGTGATGACAGAAATGAGCATTTGTTTATGGTGCAGCACATGAACAATTCTGTGACAAGTGCATAAGAAAGCAATGATGTATGGTATGTTGACTCAGGTGCATCAAACCACATGACAGGTCATGCAGAATGGATGGAGGATGCAAGGAAAATGGAAAAACCAAGATTTGTGGAGACTGGTGATGATACTGCACATCCTATTGTGCAGATTGGAAAAATTCCTTTGTCTATGCAGGATGGGAAAAAGAAATACATGTCCGATGTATTTCATGTCCCGAATATCACCAAGAATCTGGTTTTTGTTGGTCAAATGGTTGAGCAGGGCTTGCAGGTCAGATTTAATCCTCATGGATGCTTTGTTGAGGATATGAAAAATAAAGGTCGCTTGATAGCAAAAGGAAAGAAGAAGGGCAGAATGTTTACGTTGGATGCAGACATGTCTGAATTGAGTGCAGCAATGTTTGCACATGGGACCGATGTAGTTGCAGATATTGATATCTGCACAAACGCATTGGTCATGTTAATGTACAGCGACTAAAATCAATGCAGGCCCAAAATATTGTTGCAGGATTGCCTAAATTCAAGGTTGCAGAAATGCGTAAGGTATGTGAAGTCTGTCAATTTGGAAAACAGGCAAGGAAACCATTTCCTAGACATGTTCAAGAGAGTAAGAAGCCATTGGAATTAATCCACTCTGATGTGTGGACCACTAAAGCTGCATCTCTTGGAGGCTGTCATTATTTTGTCACTTTTATTGATAACTATAGCAGAAAATTTTGGGTGTATTTTATGAAAAAGAAAAGTGAAGTTTTTGGGCATTTTAAAACTCTTAAAGCTATGGTTGAAAATGAAACAGGCCTGCAAATAAAATGCCTAAGGTTAGATGGAGGGGGAGAGTACCTCTCAAATGAGTTTGCAAGGTTCCTACAGGAGCATGGCATAAAGCAACAATATTCATGCAGTCATACCCCACAACAAAATGGAATTGCAGAAAGGAAAAGCAGGCATATTGGAGAGGTATCTCGTGCCATGCTCAACGAAAAAGACTTGCCAGATTTTTACTGGGCTGAAGCAGTTGCTACAGCAGTCTATATAATGAACAGGACTCCCACTGCAGCAATACATGGGATGACTCCAGAGGAGAGGTATACTGGTAGGAAACCAGATATTTCTCATTTGAAAATTTTTGGTTGCATTGCCTATGTACATGTGCCAGATGAGTTGAGATCCAAGTTGGATCCAAAAGCTGAGAAGTGCATCTTTATTGGTTACTCTCTACAGCAAAAAGGGTATAGATGCTATTACCCTTCTACTCGTAAGTTTACAGTGAGCAGAGATGTTGTTTTTGATGAGATGAGTAGCTGGTATAAACCAGTAAATGTGATTGATGATGTAGATGCACAAAACGGTAATGCTGCATAGAATTCACAGCAGCAGTCACAAAATATTAGTGGACCTGGAGCGTCCTCTAGCAGTGGTTCGCATTCTTCGCCATGGACAGGCAGATTGAGATCAGGAGAATCTTCTCAAAGCAATGCAGATAGTGGTATTCAAGTATCACGAAAAGGAAAAGAGAAGGTAGATCAGCCCATGTTTGATGTGAATGCAGGTCACTCTTATGTGGATGGTGAATCCAGTGGCTCAGAATAGAGCATTGATGATGAGTTGGGTATTCCTTCTATTGTTACACCTGGAGTAAGGAAGACCAGGGATGTTTTGAGAGCACCTGGGAGTGAACCAACTTTGCGCAGGTCTACCAAAGCTAGGTATCCTGTGGATAGGCTGAAATATGATGGATTTACAGCCATTCACTATGCATATATGGTCAAAGTGATACAGGAACCAGAACCCACTTCTTTTGAGCAAGCCATGGGAAAAGAAAAATGGGAGAAAGCTATGGATGAAGAAATGGATGCCTTGGAAGCAAATGCTACATGGGAGTTAGTACCTTTGCCTAAAGGTAAGAATGCAATTGGCTGTAAGTGGGTTTATAAGGTGAAGCACAATGTAGATGGTTCTGCGAACAGATACAAGGCAAGATTAGTAGTCAAGGGATATGCACAAACATATGGCATTGACTATGAAGAAACATTCAGTCCGGTTGCAAGGATGGCAAACGTAAGAGCAGTCATTGCTATGGCTGCATCAAAGGGATAGTCTTTATATCAGATGGATGTAAAGAATGCCTTCTTGCATGGTGATTTGCAAGAAGAGGTCTATATGGAGCAGCCACCAAGTTATGTGCATGCTGTTTTGTTTGCAGGTTGAAGAAAGCCTTGTATGGCTTGAAGCAAGCACCTAGAGCATGGTCTGACAAGATAGGACAGTATCTTGTCACTATTAGCTTTCAGATTCCCAAGGCAAATTTCTCACTTTATGTGAGAAAAACAGAGAAAGGTATTATGCTACTTGTCATTTATGTTGATGATTTGATTATGACAGGTGACAGTGATGAAGATATCCTTCATGTGAAAATGCTATTGAAGCAGAAGTTTGAGATGAAGGATTTGGGAGAGCTGCGTTATTTCTTGGGCATTGAGGTGATTAGATCACCAAGTGGGATACAGCTCTTGCAGAGGCAGTATGGATTGGACATGCTGTCCAAATATGGAATGACAGGCTGTAAGCCTATTTCAGTTCCTTTGGAGCAGAATGTGAAGCTGAGCGGCGCAGATGTAGGTGAGCTTCTGGAAGACCCTACTATGTACAGACGCATAGTAGGAAGCTTGATTTATATGACTATTACCAGGCCAGATTTGAGCTATGCTGTTGGACTGGTAAGTCAGTTTATGCAGGCTCCAAGGAAACCACATTTGGATGCCACTAGACGCATACTCAGGTATGTGAAGTCCACATTGCAGTATGGACTATTTTATGAGACTGGGGTTCAAATATAGTTGCATGGATACAATGATGCTGATTGGGCTGGTAGTATTTCTGATAGATGATCTACCAGTGGATATGTGTTCTCTTTTGGGAGTGCTGCAGTCACTTGGAGCAGCAAGAAACAGCCTACAGTTGCCTTATCGAGCACAGAGGCTGAGTATAGGGGTGCAGCAATGGCTGCATGTGAGGTAGCTTGGTTGCATAAGCTACTTTATGATATGCATCAACCTACAGATGGGCCAGTTGTCATTTATTGTGACAACATGAGTAGTATACACTTGGCAAATAACCCAGTCTATCATGCTAGAACAAAGCACATTGAGGTGCATTATCACTATGTGCGAGAGAGAGTTTTACTAGGTCTTATTGATCTAGTTTATGTCAGCACAGAGGATCAGGTAGCTGACATATTCACGAAGGCATTGGGCGCAGAGAAGCTGCGAAAGTTCAGAGACCTGCTTGGTGTACAGGAATTGGGATTGAGCTCGAGGGGGAGTGTTGAGATATCGAGCTCCACTCGTGATATGCCAGGGTGACTGTTGTGCATTTATGTCACCGACTTGTCAGTTGCAGATGCGGTTGGTACACCGCCCATGAATAATAGCTAGATGACATCTATCCTTATCTATTCTAGTTCGTGGCTCAGTTAATATGCCACCTTAGTTAGTTGAGTTTGGTTTGAGATCCATATATAGGGTTCTTCTATTTCTTTGTATGAGAGTTCTGTTTGGCTTACACTACTAATAAGAGGAAAACTGTTTTCAGCCTCCACCTCTGTGTGTATTCCCCCATTGTGCAAGCAAGAAAGCTACAAGTGAGACTCCTTCCTTCTCTCCCACAATCTTGACATTTCAGTGCTAACTTCCGACTCTGAGTTAAACTCACATCGCTCACTTGAGGAAGGTGTTTCCCCAGGGGGTCGTAGTTCCGTAGGTGCATCTGTCTTGAGCACTGGGATTACCCATGGTTGTGCTACTCCGGCTTGCTCGTAATCCACGGCTCCTATGCGTTCTAGCCAGGATCTGTCACACTCCATTAGCATGACTCCTTTTTCGTTCCTACTGATCCCTTATTTCCTAGGCCTCAAGTCTGCCCTGATTTGTTCTATCGCTTTTCCCTCTGTGTCGTACTCTATTGTGTCTATCTCTTCTTCACTCTCTTCTCCCGTAGAGTGAAAGTCCTCATACTCCTCATCATCCGGGTCCTGTCCTTCTGACTGCTCATCATCCCCTAAGCTTCCCTCTTCAATCTCCTTGTCGTTAGTAACTAAAGCCCAGTTATATAACAAGTTCAGGTTGTGGACCTTGGTCCATTTCCATTCTGGTTTAGCTAAAAGGTCACGTAGAGGTTTTAAGTTAGCAGCCAAATTTCCGTCCAATTTATTGGTCAGATACTCTACGATTTCCTGAAGCTCTAATTTGTTGTTGGGGATGTGGGACGAGGCCGGTTTGCCCAGGTTGAGTGAGCTTCTTGCCATCATGCAAAGTGGCACAATTGGCTTCTTGGTTGGCATGGTTGCGGCTTTAGCAGCCTGCTGATGTGGTCCTTCCTCATCCGAGAATGGTAGGTCAATGGTTGCCAAAACGTGCGTCCAATCCCTCTCATCCTCAGGGCAAGGAATATATCTAGCGAGCAATCCATAGGGCTTGGTCATTTGAGTATCGCCTTTTAGCATAGTCGAGATGGCAGCTAGGTCAATAGGTGTCGTCGTCCAAGTGTCCATCTCTACCCTCACTACACTAGTTCTGTTCCCTAGGAAAATCAATCCATTGCCCCAGTCCTCTATGACTCGTGCATTCCTCATCCAAGGTCGGCCTAATAGTATGTCGTAATCCACTCCCTTCATGACAATGAAGTTCACCGAAAATTGCACACCGGCAATCTTTACCGGCCAATTCTTTAAGACCCCAAATGGTCTTACCCTCATTCCATTTGCTAGCGTGACATTGAACCTAGCAGTCTCCATAGGAGGGTTTCCCCATGCCTCTAGGACTGCATGGTTTAGCACACTAACACCAGTGCCTGTGTCTACAATTCCTTTTCGAGTCATGCCTCCTAAGGCTAGGACGGGCAAAACTGCGTGCATTTCAGTGCCTTCCCAAAAAGCATTGATGTGCAAAGACTTAGGATTTGAGTGTAGAGTTAGACTTGGGATCTGTGTAACTGCATCATGATCTTGCGAATCAGCACCCGCAAGTCCTGCATGTCCCTCGATCGAGTCTTTTAACTCCTGCCACAAGGAATGGTTTTGCCTAAGCAAATCCTCCAAGCTTAGAGTTACTGGAGTGGACAGCAAGGTTGTGAGGAGGTTACTGGACCCTTGTCTTCCTCTGAGGCTAGCAGTTCTAGGCCATGCATTCTGTCTGCCCTCGTAAGTTTCCCCCCGGCCTTGCTGTTGAGTCACTCCTAGTGGTGTAGGTATGCTCCCAGCTTGTGGTTTTGAGGGTGAGACTGGTGTACTAACACTGGAGAAGTCATCCATAGGGTCTTCCAATATGGGTTCAGCATCCTCGAGGTGCCTTTAGGCGTCCTTGACCCACTCCTTGACCTTGGCTATAGCCTCGAGTTGCCGTTTGGGATGGGGATATTCCCCTACTTTGGCATTCCCTAGCTTTGCTGTCTTAGGAGCCGAGGTCTCTGCCTCTGCATCTGTGACCTTCTTTCCCATCACTAGCATAGTCGTTTCCTCGGTTTTAAGGGTTATCTTTGCATCGGTTCTCTTTTTTCATCTCCTCCGGCTTTTCTTCCCCATTGAGGTTGCATCAAGGTTACTTGGCCCTAGCAAGGAGATGCTTGTTTGTTTCATTTGAGCTCGCATCATAGCATGTAGTGGGATGGGCATATCCTCACTACCAAAAGTTTCCACTCTAAAGAGCCCCAAAGGCACCGATGGAATGTTGGTAGAGCTAGTTGATGGCTTCCGCCTAGGACAGTCAGGAAGCAGATGTGTGATTCCACACTCTGCGCATTGGAGATCCGCTTTGTCCTTGTTAGCTTGTTCTCGCTCTGGGCAACGTGATGAAATGTGGCCTAGGTGGCCACAGGTCCAGCATGTGACTGGATCCTGGCTGGGCCCTCCAAAGCCTCTGCCTCGTCCTCTTCCTAAAGCCATCACCGACACTGGCCGATAGTCCATCAGGACTGGGTTGCCCTCCTCATTGTAGGATATGTATGGATTAACATATGTCTCTTCCTCATTAGGCTCCTCCACAAAGTGAACAGGAGCATCGCTAGATGGGTGAGTCACAAAAGGCCCTAGTGGCCTGGGGTACTAGTTGGGTTCATCTCTAGCCTAGACACGGAAGGTCTTGAGTCAGTTGGTGCTGGAAGAGCTAACTGGGCTCCCCTGCCAAAGAAATTAGGTGGCCTATTACCTAAGTAGGGAGGGTTGTACTGCTGCGTGTATGGGAATCTCCTCAGCATTCTGCATCATGCCCAAATCTACCACAATTTGAGCACGGCCGAGATCTAGGATCTTAGCACTCAACTGGGAGGCGATTGCTGCCGCAGTACACACATTGTACATGCGATCTCACAGGCTTTCTAACGAGCTCTTGCAACCGTGCAATCTCCATTCTCATCTCTGCCATCCCTTGGTCATGGTCTACACTCTTTCCCTTATCCTGCACGCTAGCAGTTGCTTTTTCCCCCAAGGTGGTTGATCTCTCAGGGTCCCTCTGGCTTGCACTATCTCGGTTGGTAGTCCTCATGCTACGTTCCCTGAGTTGATCATCTACGCGTATTGCCTCCTCAAAGACTCGAGCTAGCACATCTCGTTGTAAGGTGGAGTTACTGGCCAAAGCCTTGTAGAGCTCCTCACTCTGAATCCCATTCATGAACACTGTAGACATTGCCCTCTCGGTAGGTCGCTCATTGGTAGGGATTCTCTTGTAGAGGCTGCCACCTGAGTGATGTAGTCCCTAACATCCTCCTTCTCCCTTTGACTAATATTCATCAACCTAACAATGAGGTTATTTGAATACCCCGCCTCCGAAAACCTCTTGATAAAGAGGCCCTTAAGGCGAGCAAAGTATGTACGTTCTGTGTCATCCAGACTGGAATACTAGGTCCTCCCCTTGTCGCCTAAGCACAGGTCGAAGGCTTGAGCTCGCTGCGCAGGGTCAGTACGACCGTTCGCCTCACATACTTATTCGAACTGCTCCATGAAGCTGTACGGGTCACTGCTAGGTTCATATCGAGCTAGTTGTTTTGCTTCTATGGGGATTCTAGCCTGCCCTTCAGCCCCTTGTGTGACTCCCAATCCTGATAGTAGTGCAGTGGCTAGGGCAGTAGCTCTCTGTTCCACGGATGTATTGTCCATGAGTCGCTTTGCCACTAGTTCACTCAATGTCATGCCAGCCTCTGCTGCTCGTTCCCTCTCTACATTCGGTCCGGACTTGGCTGCCCCAGCTAGGTCTAGTACTCGTCTAGCCTCATACATATCCACGTCTTGCTGCAACCTTCTAGCCCTTTGCTCATGGTTGTAGGCAATTATGCCTTCCAGCGCTCTCTTGATAGCTCTTCTCTCTTCTTCCAGGTTAGCTACCACTTCCTCTACAGATCTGCCTTGGATCACGGTCCTTGTGAGTAGATCGTAGTCGTGGACCAGTTCCTGGACCGAGGTTGGAAATTCTCCTAAGTCTAATTGGTCTTCCCCTTGTTCGCCTCTTGATCCCGACATTGTTTCTGCTTCCAGCTCCATGAGGTTGTCAATGAATCCAATCAGCTCTGGCAGCTTCCACTCCTCTATCTTGTTGCTTCCTGTGTCTTTGTGTCTTCTCCAGGTACTACTAGTAGGGCACTCAGGCACCTGTCTAAGTCTTGGGGTCTTCTCCTACTGGTGGGTTCCTTAATGTTATTAGATATCCTGGTGTGTTTCTTGTTATTCAAAAGTAGCTGCAATCCTTACTCACATGTTGTGCTTAGTGCTTTCGTGGTGCTTGGTGCGAAAACAGGCTTTTCTCTTTTCTTGCTGTGCAGACTTAGTGGAGCACAAGAGTGAAGTGCCGATGCAAAAAGCGTTTAATGCAAACTCCACCTTGTTTCTACCCACGTTCCCAGCCTAATTTGAGTTCTCAACTCGGTTCCCGGCTATTCTACGATCTTTTCGCACCCTAAGTTCAATTGGTCTCTGAGGTTCTAATGGTCAAACTGGGTCTTGGGGGTGTTCAGGGTTGTGTCCTGGGGTCAGGTCTATGGCAAGGCCAGCAAAAGATCCTTATCTCTTCCTTCTGGCGGGATGATATCCTTGTTCCAGTTTCATGCTTGAATAGAGTTATGTGGGGACCAAGGGTATGTTTTTAGTAGTAAGTTATTGAATGGTATAATTAATGGTTTATTAGGCCAAGAGGGCAATGTATTTGTATGGTGTGGGTGCAGTTAATGTTTTCTTGTTTTAACTAGATAGATTTGATGGAGTACCTAGAGCGAGCTTCTTGCTGCGCCAATGCTTCTTATGGCCAAGTGGTCTAGGTGATCTCCTTACCTAATGAGTTCTTTCCGTTTATGTTGAATGGTTATATGTATGTGGGGACTTTTATTTTGTTGGAAACTGGCAATCAAGGCATGAAGTCCCAAGGTTAGGTTAGGTATGTCTAGGGAGGTCTAAGTAGTTATCTGCCTCCTATGAAGATATTATTAGGCATTCTAAGAACTATTTTAGAAGGTAGTCCTAGTGACCATGTTCTATTAGCCTACTAGGCAGCTATTTCTAAGAGTTTCTGTTAATTGTGAGGTAGCTAGAAAAGCCTACTAAATAAAAGAAAGAGAAGAAACAATGCATATATTTGAAGACTATAGTATATGAAGGTTGTAAAAAGGGGTTCTAACCCCTAAAAAAAAGAAAATGAAATGAAATTAAAGAAAAACCAAAGAGTAGATAATCATCGCCTTGCGAAGGCCTGGTAGGTTTTTGGGGACCTTGTCTTCCAGGGAGTGATGTCTAGCTAGACAAAATAAATAAGGATGGTTGGAGTGAAAATAAAAGTGAGTTGAAGAAAAATGATTTAATGTCACCTTATGAGGGCTTGGTAGGTTCTTGGGTACTCTGAGTCAGGATTAACCTGAGACCGATACCCTATTCTCCTTGGGTCACTTCGCTTAGCTCCCTTCTTTTTATACGCCCAAGTATCAAGTCCTCAAGTATTAAAAAATGATGAATCAAAAGTATTTGGAAATGAAAGACGAGGCTATAGGAGTCCTCGCCTAGTAGGAATTCTTGGTCCAATTGTCCTATGATAGGTACGTAGTTCAGACCACCACTTAGGATGACTTCTTTGATAGTTCTCTTCAATCTATTTGTGTTGGAGCAATTGGTTAGAGACTAGCTCTCTCTAAATCTCTATCAAGTTATCCTTAGCATATCCCTTGTGGGTTTCATGCCTTGATCTTGTTAAGGAGTAAGGTGAGAGCCATTATTGTGCTTTGTTGCATATTTTGTTTTGAAGCAATTTGATGCTCTTAATAGTTTCTTTATGTGCAGATCAGTTCATGGATTCGATAGACTCAGTTGTCCTATCCCATAGTTGCCAATGAGAGTGGAATTTAAAGAAAGGAAAAATGCTAGTCAAGTGCCAAATAATGAGAATTTAAGGCAAAATTCAAAGCTCGAACAAGCGGAAGACACAAATCAGACAATTTTAAGTGGCTGTGAAAGACATGAATTCAAATTACTCGAAAAGATGGGCCATGAAATGATTGTGAATTTTTCATAATTTTTTTGAGTACTAGATTGAAGCAGAACGAGCTCCAAACAACTTGAGACTTTGAGACGGATGCACAGAATTTTTCGAAAGCGACATCGGACACCGAACGTGGGAGGAATTGAAGACCGAGCACTTTGAGGGGGGGGAGGTCAAATTAATGCAAGATTAGTAGAGTCATGGCCTTTGGCCTTTGGGGAGGCCTTGGGCCCCAAAAATTTGACGATTTGGGGAGGGCAAGGGAGAGGTGTTTTTCAGAATGATGCTATCAGCAACAACACCATCATCACGATGATTTGGGGATGGGGGTTGAAAGCACCCACCCAATCTGATCACACTAGAACACAATATTAGTGAGTTTGGGAATCTCTCAATTCCCATTTTTTAAATACTAAAAAGGTGGCACTCGGATAACATGCCCATAAGTTTCTCAAAACCATATTATATGACCTATCATTGGAAAGTTCTTGAAAAATGGAATCTATTGAGCTATAGAGTGCTCGATTTGGAGTTATAGTGTTCAAGTTATGACAAATCCAAAGATTTGACCACATGTCCCAAACTTATGGGAAATTCCCATATTCCCCAA
The DNA here is from genome assembly GCF_053477565.2 of Lygodium microphyllum. Taxonomy (NCBI): domain Eukaryota; kingdom Viridiplantae; phylum Streptophyta; class Polypodiopsida; order Schizaeales; family Lygodiaceae; genus Lygodium; species Lygodium microphyllum. Next base: position 74,307,311 of record NC_141151.1, on the reverse strand, counting down.
TATGGTGTTCTAGCCAATTCCACCATTTTTTCACTCTGATTCACCTATCTCTACGTAGAAATGGTGGCTTGAAGAGGAAGAAGAGAAATCTACCTTTCTCTCTTCTCTTGAAGGTGGTTCATGTGCAAGTAGATGGAAAGAGATTGGAATGAATACCCGGATTATGTGGATGCTAAGGAATGATGACTAGCATGGTTTGAGGATCAATGACAGGTTTGGTGGGTGCCTAAAAATGCAAATATTAATTGGTAGTAAGCCCTTTTTCAATGGAAATTCAAATCTTTTATGATAATTTATGATGCAATTCTCGTTCATGTGCAACAAAAATTTGTTTGAAGGTTTTTTCGTAAAATTTTCGAAAATCCAAAAAGTGTATTGTTAAGAGAAAAAGTAGTATTTTTGTCATGTTGGGCAATCAAATTGTGTTCCTGTTGGGTAAAATTAAATGTCAAGATGGATTAGAGTGCAACTTAATTTGTTGACTTAGAAAAAATTGTAGTAATTTATTTAAAATAAGTCAAGAAAAATAAGTTTTATATGGAAAAAATAGATTTTATATGCCAAAAATTCATAAAATTTTATTAATGTGTTTATGGATGTATGGTGGGCCTAAGGCATGAGGTCTAGCCTCAACATAGCTCAATTTTCATGTTATAGTGCGTGATTTGTTGTTTTTTAGACAAGAAAATGACATGAAAATATTCTCTACACCTACCACCGCAAGCATAACATTAAATGGTAGGGAGGAAAGGGATCATGAGTGCTAAATATAGGCTAAAATCCAATTTTTATAATGAAATTTACATATATGACGCATTTATCTTAAAAGGTAAAAGGTTCAATAACACGAGTATGCTTAGTGTGGTGATGTCCTCTATGTAACAAAGCAAAAATGCTAGTATGAAAATCATAAAAAATTTTGGTTTTGCACACCCAGGTTGTTGATTTGATTAAATAACTTGTTTATGAACTTGTAGACATTCACCTTTGCATTGCATTACATATCCATATGGTATCAGAAAAAAAAATCCTCAATGCATTACAGTTGATTGTTATAATCATTGACCCACGTTGAGAGCATGAGAAGTCCAAGCTATAGGTTTAGTACATTCATTTCTTTGGGAATTGATTCAATGAGGATTATACTTCATCTCCAAGAACAATTTTTTATAAAGAGAGGACTATGTTTCATATGTGCTTTATGTTTGGATGGCGCATCTTGGGGCCAATCCCCGAGGTGTAGCAGAGCCATAGTGGGGCCGCGGCAGTCAGCTAGGCATGCTCCATGTGTATGTGCTACAAGGTGCTAGACACCGATCTATTTTGGGTACTCCCTATGTGAGGAGTTGGGAAGGGATCCATTGGACTATAAACGGTACAAATGCGTGTATGAGTTAGATTAAAGATTGTATCCTCTATATGCTCTTGGCTGTGAGGCTGTGGGGTGTCTTGGTTGAGCATGGGGGCCCGCCAACTAGACTCTTAGAGCCAGTGTTGGGCCCAATTTTGGTCCTAACATGGTGTCCTTGGCTAGCTTTTCTATGTTTATGTGTTTTGGTAGAGTGAGTGCACAAGGTTGTTGCTACTTGGTTTCTTGGTTGAAAATGATTTTGGAGATTTTGGACTCCTAAGTGGGCTAGTCATAGTCTCTAGTGGCAGCTTGTCTTTCCTAGACAACTCTAGTTTTTCCTTCTTTGAGCATTCCTTCTCAACTAGAGTGGCACAATGTGAATGTTACCTTGCACCCTCTTTTGATTTGACGGCTCCTTAGCTATTGGCTTCATGGTTTCTATCTTACTTGGCTCAATCTCTCTTGTGGTTCTTGTCTTAAACCTAGATATTTTTTTGGGACTTCCCCTGCATTTCCTTGCATTAGGTGAGATCTAGGCATTGGCCAAGAAAGGTGGTGACGCAAAGGGGTTTGGGTAACCAAATCCATCGATTTCCTAAGTAGTGTTCTTGAGCATGTACCAATATTTTGGGTACCCATCGTGGCATCGTGCTAACTCTCTAGCTAGATTTGTAGTGGTATCTCCAAGATCTTCACCTCTTTTTGCATGTGGGTCTTTTGTGGGTCTTTTCTTAGCAATATTAGGAACTATATTGGAGTTGATAGATACTTGGATTTTCTCAATAGGACTAGGTAACTTTGCAATAATGGGTATCTACCTTGGGTCTTGTGTCTTTAGTAGTTCTCTAAGAACTTCATGACTCTCTCTACTTGAGTTTTGTATTGGCTTGTCAATAGGTTGCTTGGCCTTCCTATGTACATAGGCAAGGTTACTTCGACCAAAAGTCATGATTATCCTAACACAGGCAGGTTCGGTAGTCCACATTGTGCTTTATGGTGTGCTTGAAAGGTCATCCAAGTAGTAGTATTTCCTTTCGATGTCTCTCTATTGGGAAGCACAAACAACCTAGTTTGCAAGCTTTCCATCTCTAAGGTTAGTAGAATTTTGCATTTTCCTAGTAGAGTATAGGGATTCCTTGTAAGGATTGACTATAACATCCATAGCATAAGTTTAGGATGCCCATTGCAAGTCCAATCATCATAAGTGAGGATAATGTAATGAACTCCTTCAATAATGAGAGCTTTATGATGTGCTCTTGCTTTGCAAAACTAATTTGACATAGCCAAGTCCAATTAGCTCATCATCTTCCAGGTCAATGGTGGTATCCTTAGCCATGCATGTGGAGAAAGTAGGCCTAGCATGCATGTGAGAATTACTATTGGGTACCTTGTGGTCAAGACATATGAGTGGATCTGCATACAATGCACAAAGAGTCATTTGCAATTGGTCATGGCCTAGGGTAGTAGTAACCATCATGACCTAATTGATAGCAATTCTAACAAGCTTTAGGCTTATAAGCTTGTGGGATGGGTGATTTATGGGATAAGTCATGAGATGATTCAATGGCATCTTCCGTTCGTATTGTATCCATGAATTGATCACATATATTTTGCATTTTTCATGATAGTTGGGTTGTCTTATTGCGGAGTTGGAGAAGAAGTTTGGCATTTCTAAACATGTGTTCCCTTTTTAAGTTTCAATCATCCAAAGAATTCAGGATTCCTTGTTCTAGGTCAAGAGCATTGGTGGATTCGGCTATCGCAATATTAGAGCACTCAATCCTCTCACTTCCTATGGTATCTCTACTAGCCAGTTTGTACCATGGTCATTCAGCTTTATGAATTTTAGGGTCATTATGGAAAGTTCTCATTTCATAGTGATTTGAGAAGAATTCATGATCTCTAGGAAATCGTCCGATACTTTTTGCTAGCACAGGGGCTTCTATTCTTGATAATGAGTAGAATACAAGAAGAACTCCTAGGTTTTGGTCATATGTTGACTATCATGAGCTAAGAATGCACCTTTTCTTGTTTTCAATTACATCCAAGTGCATAGTGCACAAGTAGACATTCCTTCTTTGCAAAAGGACTTCTGAATGCTTAAAACAACTTGCAACACTTTTAAATAAGCTATTAATAAGTCAACAATGTCAATGATTGTGGTACCTTTTACTTATCTTGGCTTTTGAGCTTCCAGTCTTTCTAGCTCCTCATATTTCAACTTTTACTTTCCTCAAATCCTTGTATTCCCGCTTCTAGTTTATTGTCCATGCCTTAAATTTTGTCTACACAATAGTATCTACATGTGCAATGGTGTGATGTAACCTACATGTCCTAGATCTATATGTATGTGGATATGATGTGCAAGGTAAATATCTAGGTACATAAATCCTAGGATGGATGCCTGGGTTAGCATGTTTGTGTGCAGCTACTAGTATTGAAGTGAGCATGCTAGGTTAAATGTACATGTGTGATGATAGTGTACCAAGGAGTTTCCTACACTTGTGAGAATGTGTGTCTATATATGACATATGCAAGAGGAGAGGGTGGTGCATTAATGCACAAGGCATATGCAATGGATTAGTGTGCTACTCGAGTGTACATGTGCCTCAAATGTTGCCTATTCTTACTACGCACCTACACACTAAGGTAATTCCCTACAAAATTTCATGGGTGGAGCTGAAAGATGTTTTAGGGCTGAGGATGTGTAGCCTAGAAGTTTAATCCAATAAAGGACTATAGTGATAAGCAAGGATGGTGCCTTTCCTACAATGTGTATGCATGTTTGACCTACAGTGCAATATAAATGCAAGTAATGTATGATGGTTGTGGTGTAAGATAGGCACATACTAGTGTATACTCTAGGTGTTAGTGCATGGATAATGCAAAAAGTGCACTATGTGCACTGGAAGTGCACTAATTATGTGTTCTTACTCTAGATGCAACATGAGCTATGTGCAAATGCAAGAGCTTGCACACATGCAAGTGCCTAATGCAAGTACATGATGCACTACAAGCTAGGTTTTACCCAGCAATGGAATGGGTGTATGTGAGTGTATGTGTGCCTATGATGGAAGGGAACTTAGTTTATTGCAACATGCATGCCCTTAGTGTATTTGCACCCTAGGTGTACTGGACTAGTGAGCTTCTAAGGTGTACTAAACCAGTGCATGAGTGTATGTGGGTGTGAATGATCACGAAAGCTTAGTGTGTCCTAATGCATTCACAGGGTCACCTTATTGTGTATGGTGGGCCTCAATGGGTGTAGTAAAAGAAAGGTCTGTGACACATGGCACAAGTTTCGAGGAAACAATGATATACCTACCACACATGTGGAGTAAATTGCTCATTATACTTCGAGGAAATGTCCTTTTAAAAATAATTTTCAAACCACTATGCTCCTTTCTTGCTCCAACTTCACCAATATGAGGCAGCTTCATCACAAGGTACAAATTTTCCAATATCCAACACACAAGGTAAGATTTCATCACATGTAAGGTCCCATAATAATGCATTTGGGAAGTCTTTAATAGATCTTGGTTTATTTATTTTCTCTATAGTAATATAATTTTCTATTTGACAAATCCTAGCTAGTAGTTATTTCTCTATAGTAATGTAATTTTCCTATGCTTTAGTTAGAGCATGGTTCTATATCATTTTTCATTTACAAATTTTATCCTTTATTTGGGAAATAAAACCAAAATTTATTTTTCAGCATATGAAATGCAAAAGCAGAGGTTCTCTGTCATCACGGATGTATTCATTTTGTGTTTCATATGTCAAATTTCACAATCTTCTAATTTTGAGTTTTTTTGTTATTTTTGGAGATTTTAGCTAGCTAGAACTAAGTCTACTGAAAGAAAGCAGAAAGTTGATCCTAGAGGCCTTGCTTCAAAGATCCATCAATCCTCCAAGCCTTCTAAACTTCAAAGGAAATCAAAGCCAAGGAGAAAATTTTCATACCATGTTAGATGCGTGAAGGAGATTAGATTTGCAGTGAAGGCTCTCAATAATGAAATTCCAAAACTTCTCTTTCAAAGGCTTGTCAAAGAAATTTGTGACAAACATAGTCTTGATAGTTTTAGAGCTGGACAAAGACAGCTCTCAATTGCATTCAAGAGGCTATAGAGAAGAAGATTTTGCAATTAAGTTTTTTTTAAAGATTTCTATATATGTGCTATTGATGCACATAGACTTACACTTTTGGACAAAGACATGATAATTATTAGGAGATTGAGATACATATTTTTCAAAGGTCCTTGAGCCAATCCCCCTTATTACTGATGAGAAGACTTTCAATATTTTAAATGTGCGTCCATATAGAAAAAGGAAAGATGATCGAGGTCCTAATGTTGAATATGTCATGCACAAAAAGGACACAATACAACATAAGAAAGAGGAAAATGCCACAGAAGAGCAAGCAAATAAATGAAGGGATTATAGAAGGAAGAAGACAAAAGAAAAGGAAGCATAACAGCTAGCATCTTTTGAAAAAGAGATATCGACCCTTCTTGAAAAGATTGATCCTAAAGGCTTCAATGTCTCTTGCTCTTTACCTAGTGATATTAAACAAAAGATTTGATATTATATTTTTTAGTCTAATTGTGTTTAGATCCTCAAGAATAAAATGAGAAAAGTAAATAACTCTATTCTTTTTGTTGGGATAAGGTATAATATACCCAAATTTATTTTTACTTACTATTTTTAGCAAGAGATTTTTCATGTTTATGCTCACTATCTCCATTCCTTTGCTAGATGTACAATGCATGAGCTCCCCTTTGATATATAACAAAAATTTGAGGTTCTTGATCTATCTATCTCATACTATATGAGGAGTGAGCTTGATACATTGCATTTGATCATTGGTTCAATCCAATTGACTTTGACACTTTGGATATTCTTCTAATTCCATACAATAAAAAGTAAGTAATTTGATATTTTGTTAGATTTTATGAGATTTCATTTTGCTAAATTATTGAAATTGTGAGGTTTCTCCTCCAACAGACCCGGAGGAGTCCTCTAGTAGTCGACTGAAATTCATATCCATGCACATCACCATCTCGTCTCCCCATGGGAAACCTTGGACTTAGTTGAACATGGAAATCTCAGTTCTACTTCACAGGGGAAACGTGGACAAGTCACCCCTAACAGCAATCTAACGCCTACCTAAGAAAGACCACTTTGTGATCAATCAAAGGTAGGAGGGAGGTTAACACCGCACTTGGTTCAAAGAGAGTGAGAGATGGGGGAGAGTGTAACTCAATCCCCCTACCCATAAGGTAAAATCTCAGCTTCGGCCTCCTAAAACAGTGTTAAACTTGGTAACTAATCCTACCGGTATTGGGAGGGTCACGATTGAATTAGCTCTATCTAGTGTTGGAAAGTTACCTGGCTTATCAGGTCCATTAGGATCGAAGCCTCCCACTTTCCTCGATGGGTTTGCTTAGTTTTCTAATTAGCAAAGCATATTACCACACTATTTGGACATATAAAATCAGCTTCCTTTTATTACTCCGTTAAACTATGTTCGTTAAACTCAACCTTTAGCACATAACCAACAATTTGGAAAATCATATACTTTATTTTATAATAACATCCGGAGCCATCACTCCGCAGAGTGTTACAAAACCATATTTCCGCAAGAAGACACCATCCGCGATCAACATGAAAATTTACTGGCTCAGAGCCCCTCTAAGCTTCCTTGAGCCTCAGGAGCCGTCCTACATAACAAGGGCACTTACCACTCGGTCCCTTACGAACCTGATTATCTCCGTTTAACCATCCATCGCGCTTATGGTTTATAGCCACGACCTCGATTTGTTGTGGGATGGCTGGTCCTTCAGTTTGAATGGGTTTGGGGTTAACTTCCGCGTGTGCTTCAGCATCGTGTTGAGTTCCCTCAGCAGCAGCAACGACCACTTCCTCGTGTTGGAAAGCTCTCTGAGCGTAACCTTGTTCAGCATCTTGTCGTCTCTTAGGAGCCATGGGAGAAGCTTGATGGGCGCCGCTTCCGGGTAGGGTTGGAGAGAGAGAGAGAAGAGAGAGAGAGACTACGTTGACTGCAACAGAGCTTTGTCACATCAATAGTAGCAAAGAGACTTCTGCATGAGTCGTGGTGTGTCCTTCACATGACGCTCTACCCCTGTTTATATAGTAGTGAGAGGGGGGGAGAGGAGGGGTAAAGAGAGGGCGCCTGCTTTTTGGCATTTTTAATGACATCATCGATGACAAAGATTTTTCGTTTATTTCTACCCTACAACTTGTTTGGATCATAACTCCGTTGTATGAACTCCAAATATAGACATTCAGATACTTAAAACGATTGGAACACATTTGGTCAACAAGTTTGCATGGGCAAAATTGCAAAAATCCATCAAAAATATGCAAAAATAATGATTTTTGCAAATCGCGTTATTTTTATCGATCTTTTGTCTTGGACGACTTATTCCCTTCAAATTAACAGTATATATTTGAATCCATCTAGAGTGAAAATTAAGTCATCTAAACATGATACTAGAGATTTCAGACTATTCTAGTAAACTAGTCCTGCTTCCTGTAAATCCGGTAGAGATTCTGCAGTGTTTTCCATGGGTGAACGTGCAACATAAATCAATTTTCTTTGGAATGTATACACACATTGTTTATTAAAATAAACTAAGTAATGGGGACATTACATTCTCCCCTCCTTAGAGAAATCAAGATGTCCTCATCTCGAGAGAAACTAGGGATATTCTTTCATAAGGGTTGCCTCATCAACCCACGTGGCATCTTCTTCAGGATAATCCTTCCATTGTACTACGTATGCTCTTAGAATTTGACTTCTTAGAGGTTTTTTCCTTGTATCTAGAATCTTATTGGGTTGCATTTCCAGAATCCCTTGGTAGGCATGACTATTTGTTCATCATTAAGCATATGATCGGGGGGTTTTGTACATAAGGTTTCAATATGCTTACCTGAAATACATTGTGAATCTTGAGATAGGGTAGGTCTCGGGGTAGAGCTCTGTAGCTCCCCTTCACCGTATCTTTTTTTGTATCACTCTCTATGGAGTGATGGTGAAATAAAGTATCTAATTTCTAAATTGTTTGTTATGTGCTAAAGATTGAGTTTAACGAACCCAATTTAACGAAGTAATAAAAGGAAGCTGACTTTATATGTTCAAACGGTGTGGTAATATGCTTTGCTAATTAGAAAACTAAGCAAACCCCATCGAGGAAAGTGGGAGGCTTTGATCCTAACGATTGGACACCTATGGCTAGGTGGACCCGATAAGTCACGTAACTTTCCAACACTAGAGTGAGCTAATTAAATCGTGACCCTCCCAATTCCAGTAGGATTAGTTACCAGGTTTAACACTGTTTTAGGGGGCCACAGCTGAGATTTTACCTTATGGCCCTAGGGGGATCAAGTTATACTCTCCCCCGTCTCTCACTTTCTTTGAACCAAGTGTGGTATTAACCTCACTCCTGCCTTTGATTGGTTACAAAGTGGTCTTTCTTAGGTGGGCATTAAATTGTTGTTAGGGGTGACTTGTCCGCCCTTCCCCTGTGAAGTAGAATTGAGATTCCCATGTTCAACTAAGTCCAAGGTTTCCCATGGGGAAACGGGATGGTGATGTGCATGGATATGAATTTCAGTCAACTACTAAGAGGACTCCTCTGGGTCTGTTGGAGGAGGCACCTCATAAATGGGAAGTGAGAGGGTGACAAACCTGTCCTATGGTAGGGTGGTTCAGGTAAGCCAAGAGGTTTTCCACACATGTTAGGTCAAGAGCCTACACAATGACTATCCTAGAAAATATTCTAGAGCTCGACCTTGAATCGTTTTAGGGGGGCCAAGGTGAGACTCTGCCTCATGGGTAGAAAGGTTGAAACATTGGTTTCCCCTCATTTCTCACTCTCTTTGAACCAAATGGGACACATGTCTGCTTCAATTTGGGATGAGTTGTGTAAGTGATTGCACATAACTGAGGCTAGCCAAACAATTAGGTGACCATAGTGTTGTTTTATGGACCTTAAATTCAAGTTGATCCTCATGGGAATTGGGCAAATCTTCCCCTGCAAGGTAGATTCGAGTGACCCTTAGGTGGCAAAGTCCATGACATTTCGAGGGAGTTTCTAATGGCATTTCTTAGAATGGACTACTGAATCATGTTGTCAAGGGACCATTTGACAAGCCCATTACACTTAATTTACTAATAATAGCATTATAGAAATTATTCTCTCTCCATAATATTTTTCTATAGGCATGTTTTCTTTTTTTCTTTTGAAGGGAGGAAAGGGGAGGGGTCGGGTCGGGTCAGGTGGAAAGGGAAGCTTATTTAAAGCATGTATACAGTACAATGGCATGATTTTGGGTATCACCATTATTTGATTCCTATGGGTGGTTTCATTGGAACAATAGCAACCCTTTCGAGTGAAGTATTTGAATCACCTAATAGCTCCACAAAGTTTTTGGTATAAGTTTATTATATGTACCAAGAAATCTATGTTTGTAAGAAGCATAGAAGGAATATGCTAACAACTTTTAGTTTCTATACCCATTCAACTCTCTAAATATCATAGTGGAGGTAACTAGTCTTGCTCACATGAATCCATACGAGTACCACATTGGGCTAGGAAATAATATACTTATCATCCTTTGGGTATATATTAGACAGATGGAGAATTGAACACCTTTTCTTGTAATTTTAAACACCACTGCTTAGACTTGATTATTTGACAATTCATAAGCCACTCGATAAGCTAGGTAAAAAATCTTCTTAAATGATTTTTTTCTAAATTCCCTAATTCACACCAGGACTAAAGTTAATTCAAGAATTAACCACATCTTTATTTATCACTTTATCTATTTCTTCTTCAATATTTATTTAACATGAGGTTCCCAATATATAGAGCTATAAACATTACTAGCTATCATACCACATGTGGGGCACCTGTCATTGCCCTTAGAGTGGTCCTCTAGTAGTCGACCAATACCCATGGTTCCATGAGCAATACCGTTTATTACCCTTCTTAGGAATTGCAAACTTTGTTGTACTTGGCATTCCTTCTTGTATTTTACATAGAAAACTCAAGAGGATCATCTTAAACAATTGTTTCATGCTCATCCAAGTTGATCACTTAGCAACTAATCAAAGATAAGAGTAACTAAAATTTGTACTTGGCTCAAGGAGAGTGTCAAACAAGGGGGAGCTAAGCGTCAACCCTTTTGTCATATAATAGTCACTCTTTATTTGACTAAAATTGTTAGATTTGGTTCTATCCTATCAACAATGGTCACATTCTAATACCTCTTCCTAATCCTTTATTCTAGAAAGCAACACCTCTTCCTAATCATTTATTCTAGAAAGTAACCCAACTTATCGGGTCCACCTATCTTTAGAATCCAATCCTTGGAATTGGACTCTCCTACTTTTCTAAAACATTTATGCTACCACACTTTGTAACATATAAACATAGCTTTCAAATATTTGTCATAAAAAAAAGACTCATTGAATCCTGTAGGACATCACAATCAATCAAAGCAATTTACATTTATTCAAAGATAGATACAATATCTCACACTTAAGAGTGGAAATATTATCCTAGATAGGATGGAACCTTCTCACCCTATAAGGTTAGGCGTACGACTAAAGCAGTGACCAAGGCATAGATCTTGGCATCTTGGCCTTGGCATACTTGGCATACTTGGCAACGGGCTACGAAGGCTTCGTTGGCGCCGTTGGCTGCGCGTGAGAAGCTCCCACTAGCTTGTAGGAAAATCTTCCCGAGAGGTCACCCATCTCGACAATGTGATCACCCAAGTGCACTTAACTGCCAAGTGACTATAAATTAGGCTAGTTCTTTTTGTTGTTCTATACTACAAACATAGTCTTAATAAGCTAGTCTTGGGAGGGTTTCCCAAGTCTTTCTTCCATGAATTAACATATAATAACTCATTAATAATAACAATTATCTTCTTAATTAGAGCTAGTTTCATAATTAGAGCTAGTTTTTAAAATGTGCAACATAAATCACTTGTCTTTGGAATGTATACGCACATTAAAATAAACTAAGTAATGGGGACATTACAAGAATCTTCTCTTGGATTTGTAAGAAGCAATCAACTATGGCATTGTCTTCTACCGAAGCAAAGTACAAGGCAGCTTCCTTTGCTATATGTGAAGCAATACGATTAAGGATGATCCTATGGCATATGGGAGTACAAGATGAAGATCCAACAATGCTAAGATGTGATAATCAGAGTTGCATCACCATCACCAAAAATCCAAATTTTCATGCATGCACCAAACACATTGAGATCCAATATCACTATGTGTGTGACTTGATTGAGGATGGGATAGTAAAGCTAATCTGCTATCCAATGGAGGAGAATGGAGTAGATATCTTCACCAAGCTCTTACAAAGGGTCTCCTCCAAATTCATCTTTAGAGACTTGGCATTAGGTTGAGAATGTAGTTCACCAGTGGGTAGACATTGAGGGGGGCTGTTAGATATGCTCAATGCCCCACTCTCACAAGGTGACACCAATGATCCACTGTGCTCGAAGTTGTAAGGCCCCCATTATGAGGAGAAGCCATATGTGAGCACGAACATTGGGTGGGTCCTAACTTGTAAGTCAGATGAGGTCTATGTGACCGAATGGCAAAAAGGTAACCTTTGTGGATCTAAACTTTGGGTTAGAAAGGGGTTAAATAGAGCAGTTATATTGGTAGCACCTCAAGGCACAATGCATTGAGTTATAGGATGTAGGAGTTATCAGGGGTCCCTATTTTGGGATCCAGGGGCTGTGAAAGTGGCCCCTAGCTGGGGGGGTCTTAGGGGGTCCAGTGGCCCCCCTAAGACGGGGGTCCAGTGGCCCCCCTAAGACGGGGGTCCGAGGGTAGCGACCCCGATTGACAATAAAGGGAATATTCCTTGGCTGACTAGGGAGGGTTCATCATATGGTCAGATATGCCAACTAGACTACCTTTCTGAGCTATAAAAGAAAGACCCCTCTAAATCCATCATCAATTTATCTTTCACCCAATCAAAGTTCTTCTAGCTACCCTAAGCTCTTCACCTATCATTTGTCTAGATCGCCATTTAAGCTTCATGGTGGAAGTGCACGGGTGAATAGAGCCATCTTTGTATCAGTTCGTTTGAAATTAAAGCAGTCTCTATTCTTCTCATATTTGGTGTGTGTCTCTACTCCTTATTTAGATTTTGTCCGTTGTTCTATGTAATTTTTACACACCCTCATACAACTCCTTTGTAAAAGTTTCAACTAAAGAGACATAACATACATGGTCAAGTGTTGTCCCTACACCTTTAGCTTCTTCATCAACTGCAATCATATCTTCTTCATCCTCATATCTCACTCTTAAAAGCATATTGGCCACTAGATTGTCTTTACCTATTATACGTCAAAACTTTGGATTCAAGGACTTAATATAGGCAATCCAACAAAGCATAACAATGTTTGGAGTGGAAGAACTAGTGATCATACCAAGAAGCAGTAATGAATCCATCTCTACAATATGTGGAGCTCCACTAAAATATTCTTTATTGTACTTCAATGTTGTCGCCACCCTCCATAACTCTCTTCTAATGATTTGCAGATACTTTCTTTAACATTGATTCAATACTTTAGCCCCAAATCTTATAGCATACCCATTTCTTCCTCATCATCTTGACCAAAGGCCCAACGCCGATCCCTAAGAGACTCTGATCCAATGGTGTTTTCATTGTAGTAAGATCTCTGCTTTCTATAGTTAATTGAAATTGATCACAACTAGAATATAGATCACCTAAGGAATTAATAGCCCTTCCTATGAAGGATTTCACAAAATTTTCCATAATTGGACCAGCCCCTACATTTATGATAGTCAATTTGTTTATTGGCTATATATCTTGAATAAATATCAACATTCCATTCTTCTTCAACACTATAAATCATCTATTAAAATATCATGCTGAGGATAGCTCTAGAATTCCCATTCTAACCTTCTCATTCAACAAATCTATTAGCTTTGGTAGATGAGATTTAGGCATTAGAATCGGCCAAATTCCAAGATATATGAGGGATAGTAAAAATAGCCATTGGTGCTACCATACCTAGATCAACACGTCTAATTTTATGTGGCTAAAATGCAAAGGCTCTACCATGTTTTGATAACACATCCATAAAGCACTCTCTCTCTATATGTGTAAGAAAATCCATGTATCCAATCTTCAATTCCCCTAGAGACTTTATTGTAAACTGATGCCCGATCTTTTTCGAGTCTCTCAAATTTGGTTGATGAGAAGCTAATTCAATCTTTTCCTCACTATCAAAAGACAATGGTAATGCAACATGCTTAATCTTTTTTGCCATAGTTCTATATTTTGTTTCAACCCTTGCTTTAGTTCTTTCATTCGAATATGTATATTTTTATTTTGCAAACTCTTCAAGCACTTGACACATATCTAGAGAGCATACTTTGATCATGCTATTCCTAGTATTCAATACAAAGTTCAACATATCTAAAAGCTCATCCATAGTATCAACATAGGATAGCTCACTATACATCCTTGAAATACATTCATCGGTTTTTGGAAACATGTTGTACCGTTTATTGAAAATGCCACAAAAATTGTAGAAAAAGCACTTGTCCCTACTATATGAGACAAGAACATTTTCCATTTTGCACCATCATAGTCTTGCTTTACAATAGTATCCATCGAAAATCCATTGTCTTGTGAGAATCCTTGAAATTTTTAGCATTGGGAGATAAAGGATACTCTCTCGATGCACAATTTGCTTTCCATCGTGGCTTTTAATTCTAGCATTTGTAGAGCCATCATCCAAAACTTTGGTTTCCATGCAGACTATTGTAATGCATAGCTGGCTAATAATCACACGATATGAAGAAGAATCTTGTACAAGAAAGTGTTATTCATCTTGGGCATTTGCAATAGTAACTCTCACATTAGGATGTGCTACATACAAGTCCCTTAGTGAATTATTTATAGCCCGCATCCTTTACCCATGCTCCATATCTACTGGTCATTTGCCATTTTCATAAAGACTCTCGACCATAACATTAATTTCCAACCCATCATCTATCATGAATGCTTAGACTTGTTTTTGAACCATAGATGCTATGCATGCTATCCAAATCTATGCACAGTGGGCTAGATGCTATGCATGCCATCCAAATCTACGCACAATGGGCTAGATGCATGGATGGCTGAATATAGTTGGATTTGCACTAGGCATAAGACTCAGTAATTAATGCTTATGCAGTTATATGATCTGTATTTGGTTTGGAAGTAGAAACTTATGTATTATAAGGAATTTATGGATCTAATTTGAATATAGAGGTCTCCTCGTGTCAGAATCATGAAATCCATTTTCTTTTTCGTCATCTCCCATCACTGAAAGCTTCTCTCACTACCTTGAACTCTTCTTATTTGAGTCCATGCAACTTTGGTCATACACAAAAACTCCCCCAACACTGAGAGAATCTAGGTGTGGAGCCACATGAAATTTGCCTTTCAACCACAACACCAAGCATTGAGAGAATCTAGACATGGAACACTTGGTTTTCCTTGTAAAGCTCATTAAACATTCGTCGATGTTATAGGCAGTTCAAAAAATGAGGAAATCAAGATGCGAACTTTTTATATTGTGTAGCTTTTTAGCTCATTTATTATTTGGAATGTTGCCCAAGACTTGAAGGCTAGCACTCATTTTGAGTCAAACTTTGCATCTTGCAAATCAAGATGGTAACTTGGAATTCATGTGTGCATTTTGTAAAATTTTGTGTCATTAAACAAATTTTTAACCACGAAGGTGTACTAACGTACGATCATGTGGACATTGCGGAATACATGAGGGAGAGGCCCGGCCTTTCTACGAGATCAAATCAATATCTTATACATTGGCGCTAGTGCTCAAGAACTTGAAAAACCTTTTAAAGATCATAAATGTAAGATGTAAAATGCTTGTGCTTGAGGTACAACCTTTACCCAGGCTATGTCCCCGTTTGCCAAAGTATTTATTTAGCAAATAGCTATTTCATGAGTATGTTTGTCTTTAATGATATGTTGATACAATCCATTAATTGATATTCCAACTATGTCTCGGGAGTAAGTTTTGATCGTGCTCCCACGCACACCGATAGCTTAATAATTGATATTCTTGCTCCCACCCATAACAATAGCTTAATAATTAATATTCCATCTATATATCGTATTTATTCTTGTTTCCGCCCACACCAACAACTTAATTAAGAGAGCACCTTTTGATGGCTAAGAGTTAGATTCACTTTTTGGTGGCCCATGTATGAGAAATCCGTTTATAGGGATTTTATTCTAAAATCTTTAAAAAATTCAAGGTTTCCTCACCTCTTCATTTTAGTTGTAAAGGTAAATTTTAAAAATTTAAAGGTGAGATTATGCTGAATCTAGAGGTAATATTCGGGCATTGATTGGAACATGGATGTGAGGGAGACAAACATCGTACACACTTGGTTCCCCACCGCGGGGGGGGGGGGGGGGGCATGGCTGATGTGGCATCCGCTGTCCACGTTGCACTCAAGCATTTGAAGCAGAGATGCTGCATATATAAAGATATTTTTATCTGATCTCATCATAAAACAGGGGAGGCCAACTGCTGACTCATCTCTCTCTCTCTCTCTCTCTCTCTCTCTCGTTCGCTACTCACGTCTGTCCCTCGAAACCAGTAGCTTGTTCTCTTTTGATGGCTGCCTTTTCTTTCGTCGCCTGCCCCCCATCTCTAGATCACCCTCTCGGGCGCTGCAGCTCCAGCTTCCCGGCCTCTCGTGTCGTTAGCAGTATTCCCTTCGATATCTCATCCCAAGGTAAGACATTCAACGGACCAGATAGCTCCAGACACAAACACGAATCAATTGGGCTTATAATGAACAGACACAATTTGTCTCACTTCTGTACAGCACACTATTAACCAGGCCACTAAACACGTGTCCAGCAAGCATTGACGCAGGCATACTGCAGGTGAAAGAAAGATGGTAAATATGAGAGCTGTGGGAGCACCTTTGTTGGCTGCTTTCTCTTCAAAGAAGAAAAATCTGCTAATAAAGACCTCAAGGGATTGGGTGTATTTATCTTTTGTGCTTCTAAATTGCTCTTCCACTATGCATCCGTGCATATTCTATGCTGAACATTCTCTTTGTACCAAGTTGAGGCGATTCTAAGAGACTTTTTGGTTT
This sequence comes from Lygodium microphyllum, assembly GCF_053477565.2. Classification (NCBI taxonomy): domain Eukaryota; kingdom Viridiplantae; phylum Streptophyta; class Polypodiopsida; order Schizaeales; family Lygodiaceae; genus Lygodium; species Lygodium microphyllum. Next base: position 74,290,743 of record NC_141151.1, on the reverse strand, counting down.
CACATATTGGTATTGGATGGCTCACATTCAGAAGTACATGCATTGTTTTTAATTGCATAATGGAAAAAGCCTCATATTGGCATTATATTTATAACATAGGTTTGGATGCATCGATTCTCTTGATTATTAGTCACATTGTGATAGAATTGTGGGCAACAAATGTATGCCATATGTAAGAGAAAGGTCATGAAGAAAGTAAATCATTATGGTTGCATTTAGATAGTACCATGTCTACTAGTGTAAGAGGAGGTTAACAAAGCCATACCTAACCAACCATCTCAACTAGGCTCAATCATTGATTCATGAATGTTGTAAATTGTACATAGATGATTGGCTTGCTATTACTATATGGTAGGCCAACTTGCTATTGTAGCACGATCAGTCCAACCAAGTTGGTCAAATAACCTAGTTGATCTAAGTATGCCTATTACCAATGTTGCCTATGTTATATCCTTGGACATCTTGAATGGGTCATGGTAACATTGCCATTTACCATTAGATCACTAAGTGTGAGTTGTGTCCCAACGGCTAGGGTAGCCTTGGATTGTGAATGTGCCTAAGAATATGCTAGCCAAGGAGTCCTACTCTAAGGGCTTGTTTGTGCCACATGCCATGTGATCACCACACTTGGACTCTAGACCCTTGATAGATTGGGATGGTGTGGGTTGGTGGTATGGGATGTTAGTCCTTGTGATGGGAGCTTGGTGTAATAGGCTACAGTTGGTCCTGTGCTTGAAGGAGAGCCCATATTCGCCCTATGGCTAGGAGGTGTTGATATCCATCACTCTATATTTCTTTTTATGATTGTATGGATTGTGTCATGTTATGTGCTAGGTTGGGTGTATGTGAGCATTTCATTGTATCAGAGTACCAACCTGTTCTCTACAATATGCCATTGCAACATACACAACACCACTGGAAGCTTATGGGGTTGTGATGATTCAAGTTTCAAAATCATTTGCCGTGTATGTAGAGTGGATGGAGGTGGGTGACTTAGCAAACTTACCTCAATTGTTACAAGTTTACCTAGAGGCTTTTTAATTAGAGCCGACTTTGGTCGCGAGGCTCCTTCAAGTTCAGTAGAGCTTTAGAAATCTAGAGCATTGCTTGATGCTCAACAGGGGAGTAGCATCTCCACTCCCTTAGAACAAATGGACTTAGAGATCAGGAAGTCATTTGATGATATTATATGTTCATTTGAGGTACTACTTGCTGACAATACTTCTGCCTTCGGACTTCTATGATGAGTGATGTGCACACACTAGTTTGGCACTAGCATATGGATGCTTGACCAAAATGACTACTCTTGGATAGAGCTGCCAATGTCCCTCAATGACTTAGTGTAAGGCTCACAACTAGGAGATGACCATGACTACTAGCATCCCATCTCAGAATTTGGGTATGCCTGAACTCCCAAGGGGCGCATATGAGGATTCATGAAGAAGCAAAGGCAATGGAAGAGCTTTCATGCAGGTGTCTGCCACATTATCCATTGTAGGACAGCACACCGTTCCAGATCCCCGTCCTTGATCAGCTCCTGAGTAGAAGTGATATTGGAGTTTAGATATTGACATGCTTTGCGCAAGCATGAAATACTAGGTTCTTGGCAGTTCTAATTGCCACGTGGCAGCAGCAGTTGGCCAGCTTTATTCTGGCCGACCTGATCTTTTCTTTCACCTTTTGCAGCCTATTTAGTGCCTAGGCAGTCCCTGGCCTACATGGTCTTGCACATTGTGATCTGTTATGTGAGTGAGGTTCAGCTGAGTGCATACTTCAACACTTGCCTTTGTAAATATTTCGTTCCAGATTTCAGTCTTCAACATTCTTCATTCCAGAGTTCTCTCTCTCTCTCTCTCTTTCTATTCATCTCTTTCACTCAGCTTGTGCATCCGCAGCCTTCAGCAATGCTGGACTCTGACATGGTATTACAGTGATGAAGGGCCAAACCGAGGTGGACAGATCTGAAGAGGAGAATTCAGTGCGTCAAGAAAGCTGCATTTTCAGCATACGAGAGTATGAGTGGGAAGGTTGCACATCAACCTACAGCTAGAGCAAATGGAGGTGGTGCATGTGAATGGAGGAAGATTTGCCACGTTTGCTGATTGGGAGGGCTGCTTGTACCTGTGTGGATTCGGGATGCATGTAGACCTGATTTTTGCGAAGGAAGCAGTGGGAGAGGTCCTGAAAGGCTGTGTTTTGAGATTTTGGATCAGATTTTACGGCTTTATTGCCTCTAGTGATAAAGTATCCTCAAAGTTCCGGTGGAGGAAGTCCTAGCTGGTTGTGTTTTCAGAGTCACGGGGTGGTTGCCTGAGAAGTGTGATTGATTCAAGGTGGGAAAAGGATGTCTAGTGATTCAAACATGGATTTCCATGCCATTATGGACCGCAAGGTCCCTGTTTATGAGTGCTTCCCTAGGATCAGATGCTTGATGGAGACAACTCTAGCATTCGGAAGATGGTGATGGTGGCCATCTTAGAGTCTTATGATCTTGGGGAACTAGTGATTGAACAGATTGACTGTCCCATGGTCAAAGATTCTACAACTCTTTGTTAATCTGACAAAACTAATTTGGAGAAGGCACATGTGCACTAGGACAAGCTGAACGCTCGCATCTGTTCGTTTCACTCTCTCTCTTGCATTGTGGCAGTCATTGTGCATGTGAAGCATATGATGGGTGCATAGTAGATGTAACTTCACTTGGAGCAACTCTATAATAGGATGATACCCATGAAGAGGATGTATCTGGAGGTGCAAATAAGGACCATGGATCCCAACTAGTCCAGGTCCATGAAAGTTTTTTTTTTCTTACAAGTGAAATGTGGCTGATTATATTACTGAATTTTTTTTATTACAATAGAGTGCTCATGCTCAACAGACTAGCTAGAGTTGATGCAAAGTCACAAATACATCATGTATACAAGCCTCTCAAGGCAGTCTAGGGGGGATAGGGGCAAGAAGCCATGGAGGAGGGGGGTGTATTGCCATTTGGGGCTGCTTGCCTGCATCACGAAAAATAGGTCCTAGCCGCCCCAAGTGCGGATGAAATGACAATAGAGCTCCTGACGAGCCTTGGACTCGCCCTGCACCTGATCCCATCGGCCGCGGAGGGAGCGGATGATGGAGGTCCAGAGCTCTGCTAAGGTTGCATGTACTGAAAGTCTCTCTCCGCCAAAAGCCTCCTGACACCGTGTCTTTCAGATATACCATCCAGTAAGACTCCCTATGATCTCCCATACCTTAGAGCGGTCTGTTGTGGGCTCCAGTACCTGGCGGATGTGTAGAGCCTCCAAATCGATCACTATGCACGACCCTGCCTTGATAATGAATATTGTGTCCTGCATCCCGGCCTCATACAGAAGGTGACAGCCATGGCCGATCTGCAAAGTGTGGAGACGTCGCGAATCCAAACCTGGGGTAAACCCAACCTCACCATGGTGCCCTCTAGGAAATCCCAGTCCATCCTGTCATAAGCTTTCTCGAAATCCAAGAGTAGTTCGGCTAGTCTCTGTCGGCCACTGACAATAAGGTGATTGGTTTCCATTGAGAAAGCTCCAACTGATCTCCCCCTTTGAGGAGAAGACTGATAAGGCTTGTCGAAAGACTCCCTGGCATCTGTCCTGAAGTGAAAATTTCCTGGAAGGCCATCAGTAGGAGGTCAGTCTCTATCGGCCACTGACAATAAGGTGATTGGTTTTCACCGAGAAAGCTCCAATAGATCTCCCCAAAGACTGATAAGACTTGTCGAAAGACTCCTTGGCATCTGTCTTGAAGTGAAAATTTCTTGGAAGGCCATCAGTAGGGGGTTCTTCACCACTTCCCAGTAGGTAGTGAAGAAGACCTTAGAGAGGCCATCCTCTCCTGGGCATTTCTACCCATCCTGTGTATGAAAAGTCTCCTCTAGTTTCTTCTCTATGAAGGGGGCTAGGAGGGAGCGTCCCATCTCTCTATGATGAGGGACGGGATGTGATCCCAGACCTGCTGTCTACATTGCTGTCCTCTAGTTGAGGCTCTCTCCTGTTGGAAAAGGTGCCTATAGTAATCGGTGGCAATCTCCATCACCTCGTCTGGGCTAGAACGAGTCCTCCCATACTGATCCCTAAGGCTGTGTATCTGCTCTCTTGCGGTGTAAGGTTGGTGCACTTGGAAGAACTCCGTGCACATTGTGTCCCCCCTCCGCGCCCAGAAGGCTGTTGAGGTGCGGAAGAGAGGCTAGTAATGGCTGCTTGCGCGCGCACCTCCTGTGCATGGAGGGTGGGATCCCCTGGTGCCTCCTGTAATAGTCTTTGCGTGGCTGCAAGGTCCCGTCGGAGTGCTCTCTTCTCCTCCGAGCACTGCTCTATCTGACTCGTCACCTTCTCCCTCCTATAGATCGAGTCAGGGATTTGACAGGATCGTGTGTCAGATGCTAGGGGATCAAGTGTTAGGAGAACCGGGCAATGATCGGACAACGTGGTGCCTACCAATTGCTCAATCTGGCCTCCACGAGAGCCTACCCACTCTCCCACATAAAACCTGTCCAACCGTTCCAGTAGGACTCCACCTAGCCGCCTGTATTCCCAAGAGAACAGCGACCTCTCCCTCCTATGGAAGGCAGGGTCTCTCCAGGCATTGCGTGCTCTGATTGCCAGTAGAAAGATCTCACATGCCTCCTGCTCCTCCCCCACCATGCCCTGTTGGTCCTTCAAAGCCTCCAGGTTGTTGAAGTCTCCTCCAACGATCCAAGAGTCTAACCTCTGGGAGTCCATCCGCGATCTCCACCCAGAACCTACTGCGTGCCCTAACTTCTGTAGGGGCATAGACATTGAGGACTCCAAGGCATGAGTCCCCGTTATCCAATCTGATCCATAGAACCCTCCTTGCCACTATCGTCCCATGGTCTCGTACATAAGCGGTGAGACTCGGGCCAATAGAGGTGCATACGCCTCCATTCTTGTCCTGGGCACTTATGGCATGCTCCCAGTAAGTGTGTGAGCTGCCTGGGAGTATCTTTCCAACTCACTGGGCTTGGGTGGAAGTGAGCTTGTGCTCTTGTAGAATTAAGATATCGATCCGTCTGGCAAGGGTAGGCTGCAGCTCCTGTCGAACAATCAACTTCTTGGAACCAGGTGCCCCACTGTAGTGGAGACTATTCACATTCCAGGATACAAAGTGTAAGCTCATGGGAAAACCTGTGACTGACCGAACAGGCATCTGTTTGGTGTGGAGGCTGTTGATGAGGAGGAAAAACTATGGGGCCTATAAGTACACTTTGCCTCCGGTATGGACAGCGAACTCTAGTCCCCCATGGTAGCCCTCGGTTGGACCATAGGGGTGATAGATGCTCCAGGTGGTACTATCAATGCATCTATCAGCCATCCTGAGAGTCATGACTCTGTACACTGGTAGAAATGGGCCGCTTGTGCTAGGGGCCAGTCGATCACATCCCGCGGAGCTCTCCATTGTGGAGGGGCTCGAAAGATAATGCTCAAGTGTGGGACCTTGGCACCAGCCCGCCCACCAGTTAATGTCCATGCAACCAGGCCACTGCTGTGCAAATAGTGCTAGTCCTTCCTCTCCCATCCACTGGGAGGTGTGGTTTGGCACCTGACTCTTCAGCTCCTTCTATTTGTGTCGTTGTCCAATCCTTTGAGTGAGATGACTGAAGGAAAAAAGAGAAGTTTGGTCCATCCGGTGGTGCTAGTAGATGGACCTTGCTCCTCCTTGACTTACAAACCACGAAAATCCCCACCTTGAGAGGTAGTGGGAACTCTTTGCGCTCCGCAACTCTCAGGTAGGACCATGGGCCACTACGGAAGAACTCCTGTGGCAACAGTTGTGCCTGTCTCGGGAAAGTGTGACAGGCAGTAGGGGTAGATGAGTTGGTGGCTGTGTGGGAGGGGGAGCACTGTTGGTGCGAGGAGGATGTAGGGGTGTGTGGCTCATCACCTCCTGTGGGAGGAGGGGGGGTGGGTTTTGGGGGGGATCACCTGAACCGAGTGCAGATCAGGGGATACTCGGCAGGGGAGGTGTTGGGGGGGAAGAGGGTCGGGGATGGTGGGATTTTTGGAGATACGTGGCAGGTATGGGGGGGGACTGGTATCCTGGAAGGGGGGGGGCTGTGGACCACAGTCAAGGGGGGCATGGGAGGTGGGTGTGGGGGCGGGTGTGGGGGCTCTGGGATCTTAGGTGAGGTAGTCTATGGTGCAGGTGGTGGATGTGGGGGACTGCGGTCTTGCTGGGTGGGGCAGGCTGCGGAGTGCTTTGCCGAGGAGGCGTCGCTCGCCCTCTTGCTCCTTGCTGCTGCCAAGGCTGGGTTTGAGGAGTTGGTTTGCGGCCCCCCTTGTCGTCTCCCTCTCTGTCATCTTTGGACCCGTGTGAAGCTGTCAGCGACCACCTGTGAGCCTGTCGGCGGAGCCACCTTGGCTCCGAAGCGCGTACAATGTGCTGCCCGATACCCAAAGTCGTGGTAGCGTAGGCACTGCCCTGGTTGCCTAGTCACAATGACTTGTTGCCTAAAGGAGTGCTCAGTGACCTCTTGCCTCAATCTCCAGAAACTTTGGTATACTCTTTGTGCCTTTTACGGCCACTCGTACCTTTGGGACTCCTGCAGCTGTCACTGCATCCTCGAAGGAGGGAGGAAGAAGTGTGCCAAAGAGCCGTCCAAAGTCCTCCACTAACTGGTGGTACTCTATCGCCAGTCCGGGGAAAAGTAGGGTGACTGAGTGTCTAAGAAAATTGTTGTGGAGCGCAAATGTCTCCACTGTGAAGCCGCTATACCAGGGAACCATGTAGATGACCCCCTTCGTGGAGGCATAGGGCGAGCTCTCTACTAACTCACGAGCTGTGTTCGTGGAGGTGAGTTGAACCATGAAGATCCCTCGGTCCATGAGGACTGCCTCCACGATCTGTGCTGTGCCAACGCGGAGCATGGAGTGAAGCTAGTCTTGCAGCTGGGCCCTCGATGGGGAGTGTCCAACGACCTGACCAAATATCGCTGTTTCTTTCAGCTCCAACTTTGTGACTTAGACGGCTAAGAGCTGTTTCTCACAAAGTATGATGCGCAAGGTGTTTGATTGGGGGGCACTTGCAAAATGTGCCGGTGTCTGACCAGGGGTTTCCATTGTGTGTCCCTGCTGGGAACCTACCAATCACGCTGCTGTGCTACCGGGGGAGAAGTTGCTATAGGGGGGAGGGAGCAATTGGAGGTAGGGGGAGTCGATGGCGAGGAGAGGGGGGCAGGAAGGGGGGGGGGGGGGGGGATTACTGTTTTCTAAACGGTGGTAAGATTGCTTGGCCGGGCCTCAAGGTGGAAGGGAGGGGGGGGGGGGGACTGTTGAGGGGGGGGGGGGGGAGGGGGGGAGGACTGTCAAGTGGGAGGGGGGAAGACTGTCGAGAGGGTGCAGGGCGGGGGGGGGGGGGGGGATTGGCACAGGTGTTGGATTAGATGGAGGCGGGGGGACAGCATTGCGGCGCGATGGCACATATACTGAACGACAATGTATGTGATATCAGTGTAGGTCCATGAAAGATTACATCAACAAACTGCAATAGCTGCAGATGGAGCTCCTCGATGCGAGGAAGGTAATATTATTCTAAGATCCATTTGTTACCCCATTGGCTTAGCTATTTGCTTGATATAGTGATTTCTATTCTTCTTTGATCATTGTTGGGCGGGTCAATGGGAGGAATTGGTGCATATGGTATACAATTAGGAGGATTGCTTTAAGCTTCGGTCTCCATCAAAGGGGAAATCTAGACAACTTTAGGGGGTCAAACTCAAAGAATAAGAAGGATAAGGAGAAGAAGTCAGGCAAATCCAAGGACTCCACTTGTAACAAGTGTGGCAATGAACTGATGAGACATGGGCAGGAAGTAGAATACCAAGAAGGATTTCGAGCCTTTCAAAGCTATTGCTGCATCTACTTCATCCGCGTTTCTCCACTTGGAGGTGTTAAGACACCTTTATTATTGGATGGGGCATTGATGGTACCCACAGCTCGTGCGACGTGAATGGATTTTGGACAATGGTGCCTCGACGTGAATGGATTGTGGACAATGGTGCCTCTTGCCACATGACTCCATCTGAAGAAGGTAGTGGCCACTTACGTATAGTGGATGGCAATGTTTATATCGAAGATAGCTCTTTCGTCGTAGTTGGTGGTGTAGGTGAAATATAGATCATCCCGATGGGCATGCTAGTGCCTTTACATTGCAAGTTCTATATGTTCCCGATCTTGCCTTCCATTTGTTATCTATGAGCAAGTTTTGTGGACTTGGACTTATTGTGGAGTTTGATGTTGAGTTGTTTTGGATTCGTGATGGCCATATAAGAAAGGTGGTTTGCCATGGACGAGAGGAGAATGGTGTCTATTGTCTAAAGGACATAGCCACTTTATCCTCCTATCTTTTTTCTTCTCTGTCCTAGATTGAGCTTTGATATGCCAGGTTTGGTAACCTCAGCCACGAGTATCTTCAGAAGGTGGCTTAGGAATGAATGGTTTGTGCTTACCAAAGGTTTGGGTGCGCCAAATCCCATGTGTAGCTTGCATCAAAGGCAAGCAACAATGTGATTCCATCCCCAACAAGGTGTCTTCAATGGCCAAGACCCCCCTTGGAGCTGGTCTTTGGTGATTTGTGCGGGACCATGAGATAGGAAGCCCTCGAGGGGAGTAAATATCTCATGCTTATTGTTGATGATTTCTGTAGGATGACTTGGGTCTACTTTTTGTAGCTTAAGTCACATGCCTTCTTGCACTGTCAATAGTGGCTTAGCTTTGAAGAAACTCAATTTGGATTGAAGTTGAAAGTCATTAGAGCTGATAATGTAGGGAGTGTACCTTGAATAAAATGACTCAATTCTATGCAGATCAAGAAATGCACCAATAATTCACCAATACCAACTCTCTATCCTAGAATAGAGTCTTGGCGTGAAAGAACAAGACAGTGGTGCAGATGGCAAGGAGTATGCTTGAGCATTGGAAGGTGTCCCAGGCTCTTTGGGCAAAGGATGTAGTGGTGGCTATACCTATCCTTAACAAATCCCTGATGCCAGTAGGCATGACACTCACTTTGAGGCGTATTTTGGCAGTAGATGCATCTTATTTCAGGATCTTTGGGTGTGACATGTACCTTTTAAACATGTTGAAGGAGGGAGGATCGATCGGAAGGCTGCTCAACATATGTTTGTGGGCTGCAATAACTAGTCCGTAGGTTATTGTATACATTATTAAGAGACTCAAGATGTCTATGCCAGCAGAGACATGTTTTGTTGAGATTCTGGCCTTATCACACGAACTATGGGTTGATGACCCGTGCATGGCGGACAGGGATCCCACATCCATTGGAGAAGCCTTACAACATGATCATTGGTGCAGAGCCATGGAACATTGGATTGACTAGCTACTTGGTGGTTCATGAGTGGTGGCCTACTAGTAGTTGTGCATTAGATGTGCCTAGTTTAGTGCAAGATTGTTTGTGTGTAACAATGTACAAGCATGTTGATTTGTGATCCATGTGTTGGCGGATGCATGTCAATGGACTTTTACTATGCATCTGAAATGATGGCAATGAAGGAAGCATGACCTGACCTATGGCAATTATCTTTCTATGCTACCATATCTCTTAACTGGAAGCTTAGCTAGATACGGTAGCTACTTGCATACACAATCCACTTGTGATGATCTCAAATTGGGAAACTCCTAGCTAGCTATGATAACCACTTTCACATATGACCTGCCTACGATCATCTTGAATTGAGAGATCCAAGTGCAATCTTAACTCTAAGGATTTGGTGGCTGGGATGGTGGAAGATGGATGGCAGAAGTGGTGTCGGGCTAGATGACAAGGAGGCAAGGGCAGTGGTGGCTAGGTAGGAGAGGCAGGTAGTAATGGACTTGTTTACTGGCCCAGTGTGTGCAGCTTAGGAACGATCTTTTGCTCCCCATTTGCCAGTTGTAGAATTGAGAAGTGAAAGGACGTCGTGTTACACACTGTCCAAAGTTAACAAGAAAAAACATATTATATTTACGTTTCAAAAGTTCAGCACAATATAAATTCTGAATTATATGTGATGGATAGAACTCTCTTAGTTCAAAGCATGGGGAAGATTGAGAAGCATTCCTACCAGAATCTTCTGCTTTGTTAAGAGTTTTAAGCTCTTGTGTTGCACATAACTCATGGATCTATATGCCAGGTGCATTTCACAACATGTGACTCCGGCACTTCCCATAATAGTGACACCAATAATGTTTGGTTGACATTTCCTTGTTGATCTATTTGTTTCAGTTAGATTATACTTTGGAAAGTTAACCTGCACAAGCCTGTTTTCGTTTTAGTTCCCATGCATCATAATTATCTTTTTTTTTTGGTGGTATAAGAAGTATTGCTGGTTTCATTTATCATAACTCAAAGATCTTAACTGGCTGCTTGTGCAGTCATTTTGTTCTCCAAATTCAGAAGAGAAGGAAGCTTATCTTTGGTCAGAGCAACTACTGAGCGAGCTGTAAATCATCAGATGGAAAAGGTGGAGACTGATGATGAAGTATGTGAGCTAGTGAGCAGGCTTGAACTAACATTGGGGGAGGGTGAAAATGCAATCGATGCATATTTGGTGAAAGCGATGAAGAATAATAATGGTGCTGCTGTATTACTATTAACGGATGTATATGGCTATAACAACAATGACACTAGGGACTTTGCTTATCGACTATCTTGTTTTGGTTACAAGTATGCCATCAATGACCAAATAGAAATTTGTTACATTGTATAAAGAACTGCATTTGCAATATGAATACTGCATTATTCAACATTCAAAGCATGACCTTATCTGTGAAATTACCTCTTAGCTTGCATTGTAATTTTGTGTTTCTAGCATTGCAGTGTTCTTGTTCCAGATCTTTTCCGGGGCATGCCTTGGAATAAGGAGATTCCCAAGGACAAATATGAAGAGTGGCGTACCAAGCATCCACCTGAGAGAGTTTGCAAAGATATAGACACAGCTGCTAGCTGGCTGTTGGAAGAAATAGCTGCAGCTGGAGTCACGAAAAAGCTGGGATTAGTGGGCTTTTGCTTTGGAGGAGGTCGTGTTATTGAGACACTTGCAAGGGATGCAGGAGAGCAGTTTGCAACAGCTGTGAGCTTTTATCCCACTAGATTTGATGTATCATTAGCACGAGAGATTAAGGTGCCTGTGCTGTTGATAACAGGAGACAAAGATGAGCTATGTTATGCAGATGATCTGCAAAAAATAGCAGGCCAGATTGAGGGATCACAAGCTCTCATCTATGCTGGGAGAGGACATGCTTTTGCACATTGTCCTGCTTCTCCCGAAGAAGATGAAGATGCAGAAAATTCATTCTCAGCTATGAAGTCCTGGTTGCATGCGAAGCTGCTATCTAACAAGTGATCAACTCTGCTTGATCTTAGTCCTGAAGAAAGAGTACATATTCAAGATGCTGGTGGGTGGGTCTTATATGTTGGATATGTATATACTTGTGGACCCTAATGCAATTCAGAGAAGCAGGGGACAACAAAGTGACGATTGAGCCTGCAACAAATGCCTGAGAAGGTATTAGTCCTTATGAAGATTGCACTATACATGGTACATGATTATGTTTAGCTTCTATATGATGCCCTTCACAAGTGCAGCATGGCTGTTTCATGTAGCTGTTGATTTCAGACAGAAGCTCATCTTTTTTGTATTCCTACTTGCTTCAATCTGTTGTGTCAACTCTTCCTTCTAATGATTGACCTAGTAATGAAGAGTAACAGACACACTATTTGTGTATGAAGGCAACCTCTCAGTTGTTATATGGACTCTGATGTAATTGTCAGACAACATATGGGCACCTGGCCTTTTGGTGTTGAGGATTTGTGGTCAACTGAATGTGCTTGCGATTCTATAAATTTGAGCAAAGATGATCTTCTTTCAAGATTGTTTGCTAATATCCTATCTCACTAACTTAACATCAGGGATTATAAGTGGAAATTCAAACCTCATTTCCCCAATTTAGGGTTCATGACGTGGGTGCATTGCTTCTTCTAGAGTCTCTCTGCTATTTTGTTCAAGTTATGCTAAATCAGTTGCTTATAATAATAAGTAATCGTTGGAAACTTCTCAATTTGTGGTATACATCTTGATGCTCTATGTTGTTGCTTCGTTAATGTCTCAAGCATATGCATATCAAGAATATGAGTGCCTTATATGTATAGCCTTTCTAATTAGTTGTGGAGTAGTAGGTTTGTGGTTAGGAGTTGTGGTAAGGATGAAGTTGTAGGTTTAAATGGAAAGGGAAACTGTGTGTTCTCGTAAATTATGGGGTTTCCAGTGAGTAAGGTTCATCGTATTTTTGATGAATTAAACAAGGTGCGAGTGCTGGGTGTGGCCCATATTGTAGCATGGAAGGCATGGGTGGTTTTGGTTTTGTCTTGAAAATTCTATCTATAGCTATGTTTAACCCTGAGCAACTTCCTCAGTCTTTGTGTTTTGATCTAGATCTCTTTGACCCTTTTTTCATCACATGCTTTAATTTAAAACGTTTGACTGGACTTCATCCCAATCTCTGCACCTCAGGGGGTAGAGGTAGTATTGACTGGGCTTCCCCGCAATCTTTGTGCCCTTGGGGGTAAGGCAGCAGAGCTGCCCAACCGCAGGATTCGAACCTTTGACCTGCCATTTCTCAGACAGTTAAAACTGCCTTCTTAGTGTAGGCCATAATCATAGGCTGAGCAGTTGGTTGTTGGGGAAGGAGATCTTTTCATCAAATAAGATACTCCCCAACAATCAAACCCTAAGGGATGGGCTAGTGCCAACCAGTCAAATTCTTCTCATGCTCCTATCTTTGGAGCAGTCTGAATGGTGGGAACAAAGGATTCAATGGACAATGAGTCTGCAGGCCTTGTGCGACCCAGTGCTAAGGCTAGCCGGTGGAATAATGGCAAGCTAAAACCTAGTATATACACCCTTCAGAGAACAAACTGTGTTCCTTGTTTTCGGTATAAGTTGAGAGCTAATTTGAGCGTATCAACTTCAATTTCTGGTCATTAATACAGCCAAAACTTCTAGTCAGGTATGTAATTGTGCCCTGTGAATGTGTATTTGATTGTAATTTATTGGACCTTAATAAAGCCAAAGCTTGTTGGTTGACCATGTTAACGTATGCCCTCTTGAGTGTGTACATGTGGCACATTTAAAAACCAAAAATATAAGACAGCAAACAGCATCAAGGCCTTATTTTGGTGAAGCTAAAAGCATATCACTATCTACATGGTATTCATGGCCTTATGCAATCAATGAGCTGGCTGGCGATGGCGGATTCCTGAAGGGCATAGCACACAAGATCAAAGTGTAAAAGACAGTGTTGTGGCTCTCATTGGCCTACTATGCTAGAGCAAGTCACTATTGTTATTTTTGCTACTACTAGCAAGAGGAAGCGAGGATTATGATAACATTGATTCACTTAGTAGCATGTGAACGTGACAATAAACAGAGAGCAACACTTACCAGATTAATGTTGAACTTATAGAATTGTTTCATTGAATCTAAGGACAGCTCCTTGTCTACATTAGCTGTTGATTGCAATGATATAGAGGATAATACATCAGTAGGTTAGAACCATCATACTTGCTGCCCAATGATGTTGCAATTTACCCATGCTTACAGTGTCCTGGTTTGATGTTTGTGGTTTGCATTTTGTGTGATGTTAAACAGTTACCTTATCCGTTTGGATTTATAATGGGAATCCTTTTGAAACCCCCTTGTGGATGGCAGCTCATCACTTAGTTACACACTCGTCTACTTACACTGTACAGTCAAGTCTGCATACTTCTAAATTACTTCAGGTTTGAGCTAATGGTGGACATTTTTGAACGTATCTCGAAGAAGCAGACATCACATCATAGGTTTTTCCAACTGTTGCATGAAACAAGGAGATTTGCATTTATAGGGTCAATATTGCAATGCAGTTATGCTATCCACGCTTGTTATTAACTACTCTGCCAAAGAGGCTATCCTTTGTAATGTACCCATTATCCATATTGACATCCTAAGCATGAATTATGATTTGGAGGTTGCTAAAGATTCATCTATGAGCTTTACAGATTGAATCATCATCACCTTGTCTTCCAAAATTGATGCTGTCAGTGACATACTCTTGTGCTTTGTCATCTGCTCATCGAGGAGAAGCTTGATAAGCTTTCTAACGTATCGGCAAGCGCCCTTTCTGCTACAAACACTGATAAGTTAGCCCCCTTTCCTCTACAGACACTGAACATGTGTTTTTATCGAAGGCAGAGACCACCCAAAATGAATCCGATCTTGGGCATGCAAAGTTAGAGACGCGGCTTCATATAAAGCAGAAACAAGAAATCGAGGAATGAGATGGCCCCCAAGCATAGCCATAGCCATGATCTGGGAAAAGAGTCCATACTAAACAAAGTGCCCCAAGGGCTACTTAGTTGAGGCCAACAAAGCAAAGCAATAGTGGCTGTGCAAAGCATTCAAGCACATGAATGAGATCCAAAAGTCATCATAATAAATCGCGAAACGTGCAAGGAACGCTAGTATTGCAAAGGGCACAAGGAACATTATGTATTAAGCCGAGTTACATATTACAAAAACTCTTGAGAGAGATTGGATTTAAAAGTGCTACATTGAAGCATTAGGACTTATGATCATAAATTAATAATAGGTAATCAAAAATGTCTTCAATAGCCCATACTTAACCAATATGTTAGACAAAAATGAGAGAAAAGCGAATATAAATTAGATGGACCTAGTCAAACAACTATGCAAGTATTAACAAAATAAAATGCATGTTTTTAAGGTTACATTTAGCCAGTCTGAGTCAAAAAATTAGTAAAAACCTTAGGGACAATGAAGTTAATTGCATTTTTATGTTCTTTTGATGAAACTTGAAGGAGAACTAGTATTGAAAGATTGTTTACAAAATGACTACTTTTGTTTTTGAATACAAAGACTAACAAAACTTACCCTAGCGATTGTACATGTGCCAAATGAATGAGAAAAGAAGTTTAAAGGAAGTAACAAATGGATATCCCAAGCCAACGTGTTTAGAGCATGCAAAATAAATAATCTTACAGGATGATTTACTCCACCTTATAGAGTGAGAAAATAAAGACTCGAGCATTTTTGGGGGAAATGATCAAATTGATAGTGCCATATATTGTAGGATGGCTCTTTAGGTGCAAGGGAGCTTACCAGGGATCTAAGAAAGTACATGCCCCATATCTAAGAATTGGAATGTGATCATGCATGCTTTCAACATGCCATAACAGCAACGAAACATCATTCTGCCTGAATACATAACAATGCTGTAAAGGAACTTCATGAATGTATTTCTAGCCATCAACACTACATTATATTCAAGAAATACATTCAAACACAAAGCAAACATCATACTCAGCAACATAGAATTGTTGTTCATCAATTGTGACACTGTTTTCTATCACCATAATCATTATTGATTAAACAACGTGAAAGAGAATAACACCAACACTCAAGAGACAATAAGAAGATAATGAGATCAAACATCAGTAGCCACTTCTGGGTGCTGCACACAGTCATATTCCATTCATGATCAAGAACCAACTGCTCGAATACAACTACCTGACGTTTTTGACCTCCTGCGCCCTGACTTTCAGGTGACACATCATATGAAGTATAAGGACTGCTTTACATATGCTGATCCAAAAGACTACATGCGTACTAATACTAAGGTATGAAATAGTACTAAATAGACGGTGAAGTTCAAGTCCTAACACCTGGCACAGCTCGGTGGATGATTGGGCCAGTCATGACTCGAACCCACAAGCATGTAGATAGCCAATTGAACATATGGAAACTAAATATGATGAAGAACTACTCAGAGAACACAATTATGCCTTGCCAGAGGCCTTGCACCCCTTGACAAGCCACACTGAGCTATCATGAGTAGAGCCCCTCTAGGATACTCATAATCCTCTTATGCACTTGCATAATTGGTTCTAAGAGTTAGTGGGAATCTGACATGCCACAGTACCACCATCATGATTTTGAACTATCCCATGATCCATGACAGAAAAATCTTGATAAAATGTATGAACCACCTCCTGAATGACAGAATCATGCTCATCATATTGAAAATCTCTATGTTGCAACAAAGAAGCTACATGCTCTTCACTTGCTCTCTTTGCATCCAAAGCCTTCTCCAATTTTACATTGACATCCATGCATTTTGTCTCCAATTCAGCCACTTTCAATTTCAAAGCATCTCTCTCATGCATGACATCCTCATAATCTGCGAACACAAAGACATTCTTAAGCATATGATAAGGCCGAGAAATCATACCTTCAAACCTATCTGCAACCATTTGCCATGCAAGTTTAACATCATTCACCAATGCATTTCTAATATCCTTAAAGTCAGATTTCAATATCACTGAAGCATCCACTTCAACTTCAACATTGCTCAAAATTTACTTTTCAACTTCCTTCAATGGCTGAAATCTCTCCAATAACATTTGATAATCAACCTGAAGTTGAACATGTTTCCCCATAAAAGACTGCATCTCCTCCAAACATTTAGTCTTGAGTTCATTGGTCCATTTTTCAAAAAGTGCAGTAGACATTTTGTTTTTATCCAACATCTGTTGCATATCTACAATTTTACCCCCAAGATCCAATTCTAATGCATCATACGTTGATTGCTTGTGCTGCAGCTTCTGACTCAAGTCCGCAATTGCCTTCTGCATGGCAGCCAATTGAACCTGCATATCAGTAATCCGAATAGCACTCCGGGCAGTCCGCTTATCATAATTGTAAAAGTATGCCGTGAGTTTCTGCATAACTCCAACAACATCAAATACCTTATCTTGCATTAGAACAGCTCCCACAGCCAAGTCAGATGCATCAACAAAAATATGGAAAGGTAAATCCCATGTTTGAGGTTGCAAGATTGGAGCCACCACTAACATTTTCTTGAGAATACAAAAGGCTCTCTCCTGATCTTCCCTCCACACAAACTGTATCCCTTTCTTAGTGAGAGTTGTAAGAGGAGAATAGATATGTGACAAGTACCTTAAATACCTGCTATGCCACTTAACTTGGCCCACAAACCGCATGACTTCCTGCACATTACTTGGAGCTTTAGCTTTCTGAACAGTTGCAATCTTTCTAGGATCAATACTCATGCCTTCTTCTGACAAGATATGACCTAACAACACACCCCTTTTGGTTGCAAACACTGACTTAAAAGGATTTAAAGACATGCCAAACATTCTGCATCTTTGAAAGCTTAGTCTAAGGTGTTTTAAATGTTCTCTCTTGCTACCAAACACACAAAAATCATCAATAAAGTCCCTCATAAAAGTTGTTAGATAAGGCTCAAATGTCTTATGAGCAGCTCCCTGAAACTCAGGTAGTCCATTTTTTAACCCAAAGTTCATAACTGTGCTAACATAAGCTCCCCACTCTGTGATAAAAGCTGTCTTATCCATGTCTTCCGGATGCATCCTAATTTGATTGTATCCTGAAAACCCATCTAGAAAACTGTATATCTCATGACCTACCACATCACCTAGGAGAGAATCAGTAAAAGGAATCGGGAAAGGATCAGTAATAGTAGCTGCATTTAATTTCCTGTAATCCACACAAACTCTGATCTTCTAATTCTTCTTTGGCACTACAACAATAGGAGATAACCAAGTAACCTCATTGACTAGTTTAATGAACCCCACTCTCAGGAGCTTGTCAAATTCTTCCTTGACCTGTTTGGCATAGTTAGGATTCATTCTATACCTCTTCTAAACAATAGGCTTAGCATCTTTCTTCAAGTTTATCTTGTGCTGACACACAGCTGGATCAAATCCTTTCATATCTGTATAATCCTAGGCAAAAATATCTTGAAACTATCTACACAACTGAATTAGATCTTGCTTGAAATTGTCCTCAACAAAAATATTGACCTTGATGGGTTTAAGCTCTCCTCCAATATTCAGGTTAAGCTCTTGAACCCCATCTTCAACAACTCTTGCAGATCTCATTGTATGCTCATACCTTAATTTAGCATGCACAATGGCTTTCTACCCTTCATCATCCAATACACCTGAACTATTTATGAAACCGTCCATAGTAGTTTGCTGTTTTTCAGGTCCTTGCTGCAAAACTTCAGGATGAGTAGTGCCTTGGTCCTTGCTGCAAAACTTTAGGATGAGTAGTGCCTTGGTCCTGAAATAATTTATCATGTTCATTCCCTAGCCTATCCTAAAATTCAGGATGCTCTTGACCTTCCAGAAGACCCTCTGATTGCTATCCAGACTGATTTTGACCTGCAGTTTCAACAGGTTGATGCTCCAAAAGTGCATTTCCAACCACATTGGGATGCTCTTGATACCCTTGTATAATACCATCAACATCTATCTCAAAAACTGGAACCACATAAGGATTTTCCTGAAGAAATAATTCCTCTTCATCATCTTCTACTTCATCTGCAAGGTTAATAGTTTGAGCCACTACAAGTCTAGCTGAACTTTTCAAGATAACCTTATTAACTATAGATAACCTGATTTCCTTGAGTCCTCTTGGAATACACACATAATCATTTCCCCAATCGTGCTTGAGTTTGGCCAATCTAAGCCACCGTCTCCCCAAAAGCATTGCATAAGAGTCTCCAATTTCTGACATTCTCAGCACAACAAAGCTCACCTTGAACTTCAGACCAGCCACTAAAATTTGTTGATTCATTAAGATACCCAAAGGTTATAACCTCTTTTGATCTGCCATCCAAATCTAAAATGGGGTTGGTAAAAGCTCCTCTTGCTTAGTTGCCAAATATGTATGTTCAGGAAATATATTAACTCATGAACCCCAATCCAACAGGAAATCATCATGTTTTCTTCCTACATATTGAACTTGAATGGTGGGTACTTGGTAATCCACAACCTCATGTTAAGTTGGTATGACTGCCTGACAATCAGGAATTGCTTGATCTTGAACTGTTGTACTTTCAAGGACTTCCTATTGCTTCTGCCTGATCTTCAGGAATAACCTCCTTAAATCTTGGTATCAAATCCAAAATTTGCTCCAAGGTCAACTGCAAAGAACACTTAGCCAAAGCTTGAAAAATCTTTTCTAAACCTCCTTGTTGTAATTGTCGAGCATTTCTACTATCAAGAAACTGATTCTGCTGTTTACGAACATACTCTTGATGTTCAGGAAGTTAGTCGTGCAGTTCAGGCTACTGTATGCCTGAAGTCCCTACAACATCAACTTGATCAAATTCAAAATCTTCAACAAGTTATTGCAACTTTCTAACCTGTTTTGTTGCCTTTTTTCTTGTCTTTTCTTATTCCTGCCAATCAAGCTTCTTACCAGCTTGGCTTCTAGGTACTGCTAATACCATTGGTTCCTCTTGACATTCCTCTACTTCAATACAATTAGAACAATCACAATTAACATGCATACTTACAGCATTAGTGTTAATTGACACCTCCTTTGCCTCTTCATGAACCTTCTCTTACTGAATTTCCATACAGCCAACAGTTTGTGTACCTTCAGGAATCTGCCCTTTCTCATCTTGATCAGGTAACTCTATAAGGACTGCTGCAACTGGGGTAGGTGGATGTTGTTGATGAGATGCTCTTGCAGGTCTTCCGTCATTGCGAGACCTTGCTACTGGCATTCCTCTCTCAGTCTTATGCCTTGCCCAAATCTCACAGTGTCATTTACCTCCACAATAGTGGCATGCTCCCGTTTGTGTAGTTTGCTATTGTGCCTAAAATTTTTCCCAAGGCTGTCTAGCCTGCATTCTTCTAGGTCCTCTGAAGGGTCGCTATGGTATGGTGTCCGAGGTAATCTGATTTACCGCAGCTGGTTGAATAGGTCTCGATCTAGCCTGCATCGTTGGCATCTGCTGTGCCATCTTGACATTAGGATTATACCAGCAAGTCCTAGTTTCATGGCCCTTTCTTTGGCATATCTCACAATGCTTTTCCTTCCTCTTACTTTCAGAAAACCCAAATCTTTTAACCTCTGTTTTATCATTTTATCTAACTTACTATCCGCGCTGACTTCTTCCTATCTTTGTCCTTTGCTTTCTTCTTTTTGGTCTTGACTAATCCTGATTTCTTCTTCTTCTTCTTATGCCTCCTCCGACTAGAATTATCTTCATCAGAGTCATTGGAATCATCATCAGAATCTGAATTGTAATCACTGCCCTCATCATCACTACCTGTATCTGAATCTGATCCTAAATCTGCATCAGAATCTGAATTCGAAGAGTCCTCATCTTTACTGTTCTTAGATCTAGAGGTACCAAGTCTTTTTTCCACTCTCATATAGCTGCCTTGATCATTGTGTCCAATGTATCATTCCGGCCCATCTCAACATTGGCAATGGGATTCCGAATCTTACCTCTCAAGCCCTTCATAAAGTAGGTAATCTACATTTCAACTGAAGGTATATCATCAACATGCAGCCTATTTAACAGATTCCTGAACTTCTAGGCATAGTCCTCCACCAACATAGCCTTTTGCTTGATCTTCTTGATCTTCCTGAGAATGTCTCCTGGAGTTTTATCTTTACGGAACGTACCCAAAAATGCTATTTTTAAAGCATCATATGAATTAAAAGATGCCATACCAAAATTTCCAAACCAGTCCATAGCCTTTCCCTGGAAGGTAGCAGCAAATGTTGCATTTTAACCTGATCACCATACATTTGATTGAAACCACTGGCTGTCCATCTGGCCTCAAATTGTGCCACATGGCAATCAGGGTCTTCTTTCTTCTTGCCTAAAAATTTAGATGCACGGACCTTTGGATTAACCAACTAATTCAGATTCATTTTGGGTCTCTTCTTGGGCTTCCTTGGAGGTGGTAATGGATTAAAATTCAGAACCCTCTGAGGTGGAATTCTAGCACTTCTTAACGAAAATGTTCTCCCAAGCACTGCATGATGTAGCCTCTCAAATGCCGGCCTAGAAGGAGTATCCTGTTGGTCAAGAGGTAGTATTCCCTCATCGTCTGACAAATTAGGAGAGTCTAATGAAGTGGCAAGAGAATGATAGACTGTTGAGGTACCTGCAGAGGTGCCCCCTTCCAAAGAAGTTTTCCTAGCATCAATAAATTGCTCCTCATCCAGCCCATCCAAACCTTTTGATCCACCCCTATCATCTAGCCCTGCAACCTGTTGTTGCTATCTTGCCAAAGCCTCCTTGATTTCCGGACATGCTCTCCTGGTAAGGATAGGATTGGATAAATAAGGGTAATTGTCTGACATAAATAATGCCCATAGAAGGCACCTTACCCAATCCCAATGCCATCAACATTCCTGTCGGCTGAATCTCTTAGGACATGATTCCAGAACTGCACCTAAATCAAGAAATTATTTTCGTGAACCTAGCAGGGATCGCCAAAGTGTTATGGCCTTTCAACATGCCATAATAGCCACGAAACATCATTCTACCTAAATACATAACAGTGCTGTAAAGGAACTTCTTGAATGTATTTCTAGCCATCAACACTACATTATGTTCAAGAAATACATTCAAATACAAAGCAAACATCATACTCAGCAACATAGAACTGCTGTTCATCAATTGCGACACTATTTTCTATCACCATAATCATTATTGATTAAACAACGTGAAAGAGAATAACACCAACACTCAAGAGACAATAAGAAGATAATAAGATCAAACAATAGCAACCATTTCTAGGCGCTGCACACAGTCATATTCCATTCATGATCGAGAACCAATTGCTCGAATACAACTACTTGACATTTTTGACCTGCGCCCTGACTTTCAGGTGACACATCATATGAAGTATAAGGACTGCTTTACATATGCTGATCTAAAAGACTACATGCATACTAATACTAAGGTATGAAATAGTACTAAATAGATGGTGAAGTTCAAGTCCTAACAGCACAGTACTATATAAATAGGGATAGAGCTTCATGTCAAAGACACACAATGATCCATGCAGAAGTCTCTCTGCTACTATTGATGTGACAAAGCTCTTTTACAATCAGTCGAGCCTTTCTTTCTTTCTTTCTTTCTCTCTCTCTCCACCCCTATGCGGAACCACTGCTCGAACCCATCAAGCTTCTTTCGTGGCTCCCAAGAGACGTCGAGGTGCTGAGCAAGCTCCCCAATGCAAGGAAATGGCCGCTGCTGTCGAGGAAATTCAACACGATGCTAAAGCTCAGGCGGAAGTTAACCCCAAACCCCAAACCAAAGAACCATCCATCCCACAACAAATCGAGGTTGCGGCCATAAATTGTAATCATGATGGATGGCGGAATGGAGATAATCATGTTTAGTACATAAGAAAATGATTACTTTTTAAGCTATTAACTCTACAAATTCCTAATGAGGGATAAGCTAGTCTGTTACATAGATTATGATAAGCTAGAATGTACTTAAACTTGCAAAAGAAACATGTTAGTATTATCAATTGTTTTTTAGGAAGAAACACGGGAATTGATGGAGGGGATAGATTCCATGCATTGCATACATTGACAATTGTGTTAAAAATGTCTTATGGTTATGACTACTTTTGGATTTGTGAATGATGAATTATGGCTCTTCTGATTTTTGTGCTTGCTAAGATGGACGGATTGTGGATTATGGTGGTTCGGGACGTTGGGATCCCCAACCTAATGCTCCTTAACACTCTGCGGAGCGTGGAAAAACTCACATGTGGGTGGGGGTCCCACGCTCCCGAGGGAGGTAGGTGTTTTTAATTTTGATCACTCGAGTACCTGAGAGGGCAAAGGGCCGAGTGGTAAGTGCCCCTGTTATGTAGGACAGCTCCAGAGGCTTAGGGAAGATTAGAGGGGCTTTGAGCCAGTAAATTCCTTATTGACCGTAGATGGAGTGTGATCACATACAACCCAATCTCGAGGGATTGGAAGGTCCTATCCTAGGCTGGATACTGTCTTTTTGCAAAAAGACAGTTTTGTACCACTCTGCGGAGTGATGATTCTGGATGTTATTATGAAATAAGTATCTGATTTTTCAAATTATTTGTTATGTACTAAAGATTGAGTTTAACGAACCCAGTTTAATGGAGTAATAAAAGAAAGCTGATTTTATATGTCCCAAATAGTGTAGTAGTATGCTTTGCTAATTAGAAAACTAAGCAAACCCCATAAAGGAAAGTGGGAGGTTTTGATCCCGACGATCGAATGCCTATGGCTGGGTGGACTCGATAAGTTGGGTAGCTTTCCAACATTAGATAGAGTGGATTAAATCGTGACCCTCCCAATATTGATAGGATTAGTTACTAGGTTTAATACCATTTTAGGGGGCCGGAGCTAATATTTTACCTTATGGGTAGGGGGATCAAGTTACACTCTCCCCCATCTCTCACTTTCTTTGAACCAAGTGCGGTGTTAACCTCACTCTTGCCTTTGATTGACTACAAAGTGGCCTTTCTTAGGTGGGCATTAGATTACTGATAGGGCTGACTTGTCCACGCTTCCCCTGTCAAGTAGAACTGAGATTCCCATGTTCAACTAAGTCCAAGGAATCCCATGGGGAGACAGGATGGTGATGTGCATGGATATGAATTTTAGTCGACTACTAAGTGGACTTCTCCGACTATTAAGAGGACTCCTCTGAGTCTATTGAGGAGGCACCTCACAATTCTTGAGCCTAAAGAGAAACAATATCTAGAAACGAATTTTTTGGAATTACTATCACCTGCCCAATCTGAGTCACGATTGCCCATAAGAGCACTTTTGGAACTGTATGTGATACCATAGCCAAGAGTTCCCTTCAAGTATCTGAGCACCCACATCCTAGCTTTCCAATGAATTTCTTGCGGTTTGTTTGTGAACCTACACAAAACCCCAACAACAAAATTGATATCTGGCCTAGTGTTACATAAGTAGATGAGGCTACCAACCAACTTCCTATACCTTCCAATGTCTAGTAGTGTTGATGTATCCTCAATGGATAACTTCACATTGACCTCCATAGGTGTAGCTATCTCCTTACACTTGGTCATGCCAAATGCTTTTAAGATCTCCCATGCATAATTTTTTTGAGAGATGAAGATTTTGTTTGGCTCTTGCTAGACTTCAATCCCTAAACAATAGTGTAACAAGCCCAAGTCTGTCATTTCAAACTTAGAGCTCAAAGCCTTTCGAGTCTAATGGATCATATCTTCATGGTCACTTGTAATAAGAAGGTTATCCACATATAGGAAAATCACTACATACTTTTCACTATCCTTGTAGACATACAAGCTAGCATCTAAGACACATCTTTTGAAATTCAAACCTAGAAATAATTTATCTATCTACTAGTAGCATGCTCTACGGGCTTATTTCAGTCCATACAATGCCTTCTTCAGCTTACAAACTTTGTTCTCAAAATTGGGGGGCCTCAAACCCTAGTGGCGAGCCACGTATACCTCCTCCTTGAGGTCACCATTCAAGAATGTTGATTTGACATCCATTTGGTAAACTGACCACACTTCTTATGAGCAGTCACACTGCAAGTACTATGCGAATAGTGGTCATTCTAACAATTGGAGCAAATCATTCTTGAAAATCAAACCCTTCAACCTATGAAAATCCCTGTGCAACTAATCTGGCTTTATACTTTTCTAAGTTGCTATTAGCCTTGTACTTTACCCTTCCAGACCCACTTTGTGCTAATAATCTTTCTCTTTTCTGGTCAATCCACTAGCTTCTAAGTATCTTTCTTCATTATGCTATCATACTTAGCTTGCATAGCTGCTCTCCATGTTGGATTCGGCAAGTGCTTCTTCCAAGTCTGCTTGCTCCTTTACTTCTCTCATAATCTCGACCATCAAGGCCATATGGACTATGTGAGTAGAAGCCTTTCTTTGCTTTTTATTCTTAGAGACCTCCTTGGTCCATCTGCCTTTTTCCCAATTGTAGTAGACATAGGATTATGATGATCGTAGAGTTGCTTCACCCATCATGGCAATGGCTTTTCCAATGGCGTGATTGCAGGTTGGTGAACTTTGTTCTCATCACTTCTTTGTTGGATGATAAAGTGAAATAGCTTATATTATCCTCCTCCATTGTATGTGGCTGCTCCTTGAACACCACATTACGACTCACTATGATATTCTTTGTCTCTTGGTCATACAATTTGTAAGCTTTTTGCTCATTACTATAACTCAAGAAGATACATTTTATGCTTTTTGGATTTAACTTATTTCTCTTATCCTTTGGAATATGTGCATAACACTCAGATCCAAAAGTTCTAAAATGTGAGACAAATCGTTTCTTACTAGAATAGGTCTCATGAGGAAGTTTTCCCTTGAGAGCCTTTGTGTAACTCCATTTGAGAATGTAAACTGCAGTATTAATAGCTTCATTCCAAAACTGGTTGGCAATCCCTTGCTCTTGAGCATGCACCTTGCCATTTCCACAATGTTGTGATTTCAACATTCAATAACACTATTTTACTAAGGTGTATGAGGCGTCATCCGTTGATACTTAATCTCTTTGCTCTTGCAAAAGTCTTCAAACTCCTTTGAGTTGAAATCACCATCACCATATATTCTAAACTTCTTCACACTTTGCCTTGTTTCATTCTCAAAAAGTTTTTGATATTCTTTAAACTTACCAAAAGCTTGAGCCTTATCACGAAGGAAGTACACCCACATCTTCCTATCGTAGTCATTGACGATTAACATAAAATAAGAAGATCCTCCCATTGAGGCTTTTGTAGGCATTTTACCACACAAGTTAGTCTGCATCAACTCTA
This sequence comes from Lygodium microphyllum, assembly GCF_053477565.2. Classification (NCBI taxonomy): domain Eukaryota; kingdom Viridiplantae; phylum Streptophyta; class Polypodiopsida; order Schizaeales; family Lygodiaceae; genus Lygodium; species Lygodium microphyllum. Next base: position 74,265,010 of record NC_141151.1, on the reverse strand, counting down.
GAGGAGCCTTCGCTCTATTCTTACTTTCTTGTGGAAGTGCCTTTCTCTGTTCCTTGCCCATCATACAAGCTTCACATGGTTCCTTTATTTCAGTTTACTATAGGTAGGTGAGAAACCATACCTTGCATATGCATTTCCTTTAATACTATAAAACCAATGTGACCAAGTCTTTCATGCCAAAGTTGACTTGTGCCCACACCAATAGTGGCTATAAGAGTAGTTAGATCATACAACTTGTTCCTCCTTTCTCCTTTGCTAGCAACTTTGCCAGCACTGTCAATAATTTTTGCACCTATCTGAGTGAACCTCACCTCATGGCTGAGATTAGTTATAGAAGAAATTGATAGAATATTTCTATTAATCTCTGGAACATACAACACATTCGAAAAATTCTTGAGTTCACCATTTGGAGTAATAAACGAAATAGTACATGTGCCCTCACCAAGGCATTTTGTATCATTCCCAACTATCATAGTGATGGATTCTTGTAGAGGCTTCATAGAACTATATAGACTTTTCTTGTTGGTCATGTGAGGTGCCACTATCCAATACCCATGAGTCAGTTTTAGATATTTCTTGCACCAAGGAACACACTTCCTCAATGGTCTCCATGAATAACTCCCACTCTACTTCAATCAGATTAGCTATCTCCTTCCCTTTAGTCTTTACAGTGCCATTTCTTTCATGTACCTTCTTGACATGACAATCTGCAATTGCATGTCTTTTCTTCTTACAGTAGAAGAACTCTCCTTTAAAATTTTTCTTACCACCCTTCTTCTTTTTATATCCCTTGGTAGATGAACCACCTTTGCCCTTTGCATTGGCAAAGAATGCAGCATCTCCACTGCTGCTACCTTCTCGAGATTTAAGCCTCAACTCCTCCTCCATTAGTGGTGTACAAAATTCCTCAAACATCAAAGGTTGGGATCTCACTTGAGTATTTAGGATATTTACCAATACATTAAACTTTGGTTAACAAATCCAAAGACACCCGTGACTTAGCTCCTCACTAGTCATTTGTATCCCAGCACTAGCCATCTGGTTGCACAGATTCTTGATTTGAGTGATGAATGCTTCAACTATCTATCCTTCAGTAAACTTCTCTATTGCTAGTTGATTCTCCAAGTTTTGAATCCTTGTTTGATTTTGCGTTTTGTACTGACTCCTCAGTACGTTCCAAGCCTCTAATGCTTTGGCTATAAGGTCGAGAACAACTTGTAACTAAGACACACAATGCATCTACGTTCCTTTATTTCCAAGCTCGTAGAAGATCTGGATTTGGAGAGTTCATAACACTCAAATTTGATGGGGGGTGGGTTGTGGTTCTAGGTAGTCCCTAATACCATCTCTTGAAGCCCATGAGAATCAAGGATAGTTGTGATTTTAAACTTCCACAAAGTATAGTTTGTACCATCTAACTTGCATTCACTAAAGATTGGTGGATGAATCCTTAGTGTTTGAATTGTCGGTACAACAAACAGTACACCTGATGCATCAGCACTACTACTTGATGTAACAAATGATATTTCTCCTCTTCATTGTTGAGGACCTTGCCTCTTACATACTCTTTACTCCTCAAAAACCCTTGGGCTCTAATACCATGTAAAAGTTACATGGCACAATGGATAAAATATGAGCAAGGAGTAGAGAATACACAACAAATATGAGAGGAATAGAGACTACTTTAATTTCAAACAAACTGATACAAAGATGGCTTTGTCTACCTATGTGCTTCCACTATGAAGCTTAGATGGTGATCCAGATAGATGATAGGCCAACAACTTAGGGTATCTAGAAGAACTCGAATTGGGTAAAAGATATATTGATGATGGCTTTAAAGGATTCTTCCTTTTATATCTTGGGAAGATAGTCCAGTTGGCATATTTGACCATATTATGAACATTTTCAAGTAAAAAAAGGAATATTTTAGAGAATATTTCCTTTATTGTTGGTTCGGGGATGTTGCCCTTAGACCCTTGTCAAGGGGTCCGTTAGCCCTTAGGTAAGTTACTCATGAATATATGTGTGCATCATGTGAGTTCAAAATAAGGTATTTTTAAATTACTATTTTTATACATTATTTACATATAGAAGGGTGTAATATAAATGGGTTATTTACAGATTAAATAGAAAAGGGTTATGTTTTATTCAAGAAAAATTCATAGATAAGGATATTTATAAATAGACCTTGAACGCACGTGATGTAGAGGATATATATATAGTAACTTCCTTGAGCGTTAGCCCCCCTAAGACACCCTAGCTAGAGGCCACTTTTGTGGACCTAGGACCCCAAAATAGGGACCCTTGATAGCTCCTACACCTTGCAATTCAATGCATTGTGCCTTGAGTTGCTACTAGTATAGCTACTCTATCTAACACAAAGGTTAGATCCATAAAGGTCACCTTTTTTGCCATCTAGTCACATAGACCTCATCTGGCATACACGTCAAGACCACCCAATGTATATGCTCACACATGGCTTCTCCTCATAGTGGGGGCCTTATAATTTTGAGCACCATGGATTATTGGTGGCACCTTACAAGGGTGGGACATCTAACATAGCTAACAAGTTGAATGGATACAAATTGAATGATGGACCAACTAGCTAGATGGTTCCACACATCTACACTTAGCACATCGATGGTCATTCTGATCCTCACATGGCTAGTGACTTATCGCTTATTATATTTAGTTTATTGCACTTACCTATAGTAGGCATAGTTATAGTGCCAATTAATTAGTATAGTTAGTTATGCACTGTTTGACTTAGTAGGTCACTTTTCTTTATGTTGTATCTTATCTATACTTTGTGTACATTGTATTGTGGGTGAAAAAAGAAGAAGAAACTAACAAGAAAACGTTTTGGCCTCCATCTCTCTTCTTGTGTTCTTGAATGAGCATTCTCTTGCATATATGATGTGTGTTTAGCAAAGAAACTCAAGCAAGTCCCCCTACCATGTGATTCTTGACATGGTATCAAAGCATTACCATTGTGTGAGAGACTTGTTTTGAGGGCCGAAATGAAGGAGAAGAAGCAAGGATTCAAGTAAGCAAGCAATTGGTGATAAGCTCTCTCATTCTTCCACTCTTTTTGTTGGATAGTGCATGTGGATGCACCAGAAGCAGGGGAGAGAATATCTTAGATTGCTATAAATTTGGTGTGTGAGCATAGCATTTTATATTCAAATTAAAACTTTAGGTCTTTCTTGTTGCTTTTTAGGGCATTTAAGGCAATTCTGGGTCCCATTTTAGACACACAAGGTTGTAGACAATAATTTCAGGGCATACTGTAATTTTGATTGTGCTGATTGAAAGTGGGTATATAGGTTACCAATTTTAAATCTATAAATTTTGAGGTGTTTGACAGGAAGCAAACATAAGTTTTTTTTGCAGACAAGTTATAGATTACATGTGCTATTAAGTAGTCTTAGTGGAAAAGGCTGCTTGATGTATCGCTATGCATTGGTTGTCAAAGGTTGCAGAAGACTTGCTTGTTGTTTTATATCATTTTTGTGGTAATGGCAAAGAGCATTGGAAATCCAATCATTGAGAAGTTGGACAAGAATAACTATCCATCATGCAAGTTCCATGTGACAAACTTCCTTAGTGGAATAGGACTCTATCAGTTCATTTTAGGTAAAGAAAAGGAGCAAGAGTTGAGTAACCATGTGGACTATGGATTAATTAAAGGCATGGAAAAAATGGAATGCAAAGAACAAAAAGTGATATATTGGCTATCTATTGTCATTATGCTAGGGCATATTAGGAATGCAAAAACTTCACATACAACTTGGACAATTTTTGAGAACATATTTTTAGTAAATACAAAGGCATGGAAGATTCAACTCAAGCAAGAGTTGAATACTTTGAAGAAAGGAAAAGTGACTGTCAATGAGTATGTTTTGAAAGTGAGGAGCATTGTAGATGCTTTGGCAGTGATTGATACAATGCCTGATGATGATGATTTGGTTTCATCTACTTTGGGTGGCCCTAATAATGAGAAGCCTTAAAAATCATTTATCACTTCTGTATATGTACATAAGCCATTTTCAAAATTTGATGAGTTGGTCTCTCTCATGATTATAGAAAAGATCAATATGCAAGGTGACTCATCTGAAAGAAATGGTGAACAAGTCCAAGCATTTTACTCAAGGGGATATGGAAGATCCGCTTCGAGAAGCCGTGGCATGGAACATACTAGTGATAATAAGCAAAACAGGTTAAATCAGCAATTCAATGAAATACGAATTTCAAGAGACCATGGAAACTTTAGAGGCAGGGGGAGCTCACGAGGAAGAGGTGGATGGTAGAACAAAGGTTCTAGCAATTCTGATATTGTTTGTCATTATTGTGGAAGAACTAGTTATATTGTAGCCCCTTGCTATGCTAAGAAGGATGAAAACCATAGTGATAAATTACAGAAAGAAAACTATGCATCGTCTTCATGATAGAATGAAGATAAAAATGAGCATGTGTTTGTTATGAAGCATATGATGAATGCTATTACAAGAAAGGGAACACATGATGATGTATGGCATGTCAATTTAGGTGCATCTAATTATATGACCAATCATGCTAAATGGTTTGGAGATTTGCAAGATTTATAAAATCCAACTTATGTGCAAATGAGTGATGGTTTATACCACCCAATCTCATGCATTGGAAAGGTTTCCTTGTCCTTGCATGATGACCAGGCAAAGAGTCTATCAAATGTATTACATATGCCATTAATCACAAAAAATTTAGTGTCTATTGGCCAAGCGGTAGAGCAAGGGTTGTAGGTTCAATTTAATGCAAAAGGTCATTTTATAGAAGACTTTAATGATAAGTGTAAGTTGGTTGCAAAATGAAGTAGAGTTGGCCGCATGTTCACTTTAGATACTGGAATTCCTACAATGAATGATGCTATGTATGCTAAAGAAAAACGTGTGGTTGTAGACACTAAAATATGGCATAAATGTATTGGACATGTAAATGTGCAAAGGCTAATATTAATGCAGTTCAAAGGATTGATTATGAGCTTGCCTAGTTTTAGAGTTGCAGAATTTCACAAAGTTTGTAAAGCATGCCAGTTTGGTAAGCAAGCAAGACAACCTTTTTTGCTTGCATGACAGAGATATGAGCAAAAACATACTTGATGTCATGCATATAGATGTTTGGGGACCCTCATAGAACTTATCTCTTGGTGGCAAAGAGTGATGCATTTGATCACTTCAAATCTTTCAAGGCTACTATTGAAATAAAAATAGACTTGAAAGTTAAGTGCTTGAGATTAGATGGAGGTGGTGAGTACCTCTTTGATGAGTTTAATGGCCTCTTGAGGTCTCATGGGATAAAGAGACATGGTATATCTCTCTTGTAACAGTATATCCCATAACAAAATGGGGTTATAGAAAGAAAAAATAGGTATATTGTAGAAGTTGCATGAGCATTAATGGCTAATTTTTGGTATGAAGCTATTCATACTACTATCTATATTATGAACAAAGCTCCCATAGCTACAATTCATGGGATGACCCCCAAAGAATGCTTTATAGGCAAAAAGCCTAATGTGTCACACTTGAAAGTGTTTGGCTATATTACGTATGTTCATGTATTAGATGAGGTACAGAAGAAGCTTGATCAAAAGGTTGAAAAATATATTTTTATTGGATACTCTTTAGATTAGGAATGGTATCATTGTTATGACCCTATCAAAAGTGAGTTTAGAGTGAGGAGAGATGTTATTTTTTATGAGATGAGCAGTTGTATGCATCTAGTGGAGATGCATTGGATTATGATGATGATCACGCTAGTTATATGCAAAATGAAAAGCAATAATCATAGAGCTTTAGTGGACCAAAAACATCATCTGGTACTACATCTACAATTAGCCCTTGGTTTGGGAGACTAAGGAGTAGCTCCATATCTTTATGTGGATCTACAAGTGTTGTAGGTAAAGACAAAGGAAAAAAGAAAGTGTTGAATAGTAATGATGCATCTACTAGTCATTTGAGATTTGATGGAAATTCTAGTAGTTCAGAGAGTTTGGATAATGAGATTGGTATTCCTTTAGTAAAGACATCAGGTATACAAAGAGTCCATAGTAATGTAAAGGTTCTATTAATTGATCCGCAGGTCTAGCAGGGTCAGATACCCTGTTAAAAGATTTGGTTTTGAAGGTTATGTAACTCACCATTATGCTTATATGGTAAAGGTAGTTGAGGATGTTGAGCTATTTCTTTTGAGGATGTTGTTGGTCATGTTCATTGAAATGTAGCACTGGATGACGAGATGGTGGCATTAGAAGCCAATAAGACTTGGGGTTTGGTACCCTTGCTTAAGGGAAATAAAGCTATTGGCTGTAAGTGGGTTTACAAAATAAAGCATAATGTAGATGGTTCAGTTAGCAGGTGTAAGTTTAGGTTGGTTGCAAAAGGCTATGCTCAAACATATAGCATAGATTATGAAGAGACATTTAACCCAGTTGCTAGGATGGCAATTGTTAGATGTGTGATTGTTTGGCAGCAACCAAAGTTTCACACGAATCCCAAAAAATTCCAATTTTTTTGCACAGAACTTTAAATACTTTTATGCATTCTTGCCATTAAACAATTTTGTTTCATTTTCTACAACGTGCAATGCTTTTGTTAAAATTGATTCAATCTTAGTATAGCAGCTTGTTTTTTTTTTTGTTATTGATGTTGATGTATCTGTTGTTGCTGCTTTGCTACTATTGTAACTACACCTATTGTTTCTATTGTTGTTGTTGTTGTTGTTGCAAATACATATTGAAGGTTGAAATAAATTGCTTTATGTCATTTGATTGCATTGTATTATTTCCCATCTTGCAAAACTCTTCCTTTGACCTTTCATGTTGGATTCACGGAAGATGTCAAAGGGGTTTTTGTGTATGGCCAAAAGTCACAGGGACTTGGGGTAAGAAGAGTTCAAGGCAGGGAGAGAGAAGCTTTCAGTGATTGGAGATGAAGGAAAAGAAATTCAAGATTCAAACACAAGGAAACTGGTGTACTCAAATCAAATTTGTAGATTCCTTATAATGCATAAATTTCTATTTCCAAACCAAATACAAATGATATTACTACATAAACATCAATTCTTGAGTTTTATACCTAGTGAAAATCTTGCTATATTCATCCCTTCATGCATTTAACCCATTGTGCATTATTTGGATAGCATGCATAGCATTCAGAAACAAGATTAAACATTCATGATAACAACCTAATACATAGTTGGCCCATATAAATAGAAAAAAGTATGTTTTAGATTGATTTAGAATCCTTCTTTCACTTTCACATGTCAAGCTTAGCATTTATCATAGTAGAGATCCATGAAAGCATCACTACGGTCCTCTAGATCACTCGATTTAGAACCAAACAAGTATACAGATCTAAGATTAAAAAGTATGATAACAGTGCTGCCCTATTTTTTGTGTATTACAATATTGAAAAACTCTTATTTTATTTCCAAAACATCAACATCCAATGCATGATAAATTGGTTTAAGAAAGCTTTAAAACATACCATTATGTCCCCTATTCCAGGGTAATGAAGGATACATAACAACACAAGAAATAGGACATCAATGCACTACTACAATTTAGTCTAGAATTCCCTATTCTCAACCTTCTCAAATCAGTCCTGATCATGCTCAAAGCAACCTTGAATTATGCTCCATCTTCATCCCAAAACTAGGCCTCCAAAACCTTTGAAATTTAGCCAAAAAACATCATGATCATGCTCATCAAAGAGGAGAGATTTACAACAGTAGTGCTTTGATATAAATGTTAACCCTCAGAATGACACAAGGTGCAAAGGCACAAAACAACACAAGGTGCAAAGAGACTTATGAAGGAGCATGAAAAGACAACTTGGTGGAAAAGAAGACCAACTAGCACGGGAAAAAGAAGCATGGGAAAAATGTTAAAAATCAAGAACAAGACATGCAAGAAATAAGGCATATTTTTGCCCCTTGTAAACGAGCACTAGGCTCCCTCATATGCAAGTTGTAATAGTGTAAAAGAGCCACAAGAATAGGAAAGAAAGTGGAAAAGAGGACCAAGGCCGAATAACTGGACATGGAAAAGGGTTGGGTGCCCAAGGGGAGAAGGGATGTATAAAAGTCAAAAAGTGAATGGACAAGCTCATTCTTGGTGTTGGTGCGAACTAGCTCTCTTATTGTTCTTGCTCTTGCTTTTTCCTTGTGCATGAGAGAGGGAGAGAGGGAATGTGAGAGAGTGAGTGTGTGAGAGTGAGGGACCATGGAGAAGCTCTTCTCCTCCTCCTCCTTCTACTCTTCTCTTTTCTCACACGCACGTTGTGGAGCTTGGAGCTTGGAGCTTGGAGATGGAGCTTGCTTGAGTGAGCACCTTGAATCATGGAGTCAACAAAGGATCTGAGGAAGAGGACTACAATGATCGGATTCAATGGTAAGCTCACTACATCCTTGTACGAGAGTGTGCATGGCTATGTGAGAGGTAGCCACTACCACTCTCTTGAAACACTTGATGTGATAAGTGGTTTGTAGGGTCTCGACGGTTGCTAGCGATATTAATGATATTTTGGTTCCGTTGTCGAGACCAATGGATTCAAGCTTAAGTGATTGAGTGCTCCAAATCGAGCAATGGAGTAGGATTTCATCTTTGAAACAATGCTTGCTTTAGGTAGGAAGAAAGAGGATCAAAGGGTGTTCGATCTCCTTTGCTTGATAGCTTAGGTATTGGAAGATTTAGGAGCATTAGTTAGATCAGTGGTATGCTGTTTTTCATTAGTAAGATGCATTAAGTTTTTGGAAATAAGGAAATAAGAAGGAAAAGAGATAGAAGAGAAAAGAGATTTTGAATATCTAGGAAGAAAAACATAAAGGAAAGAAAGAGAAAGAGCATTAAAAGGAAAGAAAAGGGGGAGGGGAAGAACTCATTTGAGTTATGAGAAATTGAGAGAGAGTAGGAGGTTAGGAGAGAGCAGTATGCCAAAGGAGTAGCAGAAATTGGTGTGTCCTCACCCTTGATGGTTCCATGTATGCTTAGAACCCTCCTCGATGTGTTTGATGAATGAGAATATGATTATAGTTAGGCATATGTGTGATTATATGTGTGATTAAGTGAATCATTGCCATTGATTTTTTGTCATTTGGTGTATTCTTTTCATCACTTGGATGGCCTCCCCCAGGCCTCAGATGGTCAAATCCTAACCGGCACTTAGACAGCTGAGTCATTTTAGTCCACTTGGAAAACCCCACCCTTGAATGGCCTCTGACAGCCGAATTGTCCACTTGGATACTTTTTTTTGGACTCGGATGGGCACCCTTGTCTGAGTGTAAAGAAGCTAATTCCCACAGGAAGCCATTAAACTAAATACAAAGAAAAAGACTATTTAACCAAGAAACCATAGCCAAGGTGGCTAGGCATGAAATGATATTCCAATGTTGGCTGAGAATCAAATGATAAGTGGTTGTAGCATGGTATGCACCCCAAGCTATGGTGGCCAAGAGTATGCACCCTCTTAGATGGTGGGAGGTTGAGACCTTAAATATGTAATGTTGTAAAATGGCAAAAAAGATGCTAGTTACAACTTAGCCTTTTATACTTAACCCTAGTAGGCTAAGTATTGGCTAAGGTATTTAGGCAATTTTACTCTATTGCAAGCCATCCCAACTTGTCCTCAAAGCTAAATTTGAGAACAAGATACAAGGATGAGCACATGAATAGCTTGAAATAGATGAAGTCATGTTGAAATAGGAGTCCATGTTGAAGAAGACCAAATAAATTGATGAAGAAAGACCATGTAAATGGAACAAACTAATGTAGGCTATCCAAAATAGACTGTAGTACAAATCTGGCCATATCTTGAAGTAAAAGTGACCAATTTCCATGTGTGAGGTATAGAAATGTAGAGGATAGTATCCATCCATGCCATCAAAATCAAGTTTTGATGAAGATAAAGATTTATTACAACAAGCTGATTATTACTGTCCAGTGAATGAACTATCCTCTCTTGAAGAAGCCATGGAAATTGTTCCGAATATGAAGCATGTTGCCAAGAAGATTCTTCCATAGGAAAACCCTTCCACTTAATAAGATACTCCACAAGAACTCGATTCCTTGGAACTTTCTCATACTTTTACCAATAATCTTTTCACGTTGTGTGGATGTGTGTAGTTGAAGGTAAATCAAGTTGATAGGCAAGATCCCCAACTCTCTTAACTATTTGGTATGGACCATAAAACCTATGAATGAGTTTATTATGTCCTCCCTTAAGAGAAGCATAACAGGATTTTGGAACCTTCAAGAAAACGCATTCACCTTTATCAAACTCCATATGTCTTCTTTTCTCATCGGCATAGGTCTTCATTGTCTCTTGAGCTTTTCAAACGTTGTCCTTGCATTGCTTCATAAGAGCCTCCATCTTCTCTAACTCTTCACGAGCATTAGGATTTACATCATCATGAAACAATGCGGGAGGCACTTGAACTTTGTAACTATATAATGTTTCAAAAGGAAACATTCCAATACTCATGTGATGAGTATTATTATAACAAAATTGTGCAAGATGAAGCCAATGGTCCCATGTGCTTTGTGTGTCATGAAAAAAATGATGTAAATAAACTTCTAGCCATTTGTTGACCCTTTTAGTTTGCCTGTCCATTTGTGGCTGATAAGCTATACTAGGAGTCAAAATAGTCCCCATAGAAGAGAACAAACTCCTCTAAAATTTGTCCATAAACTTGGTGTCACAATCAGACACAATCTTCATTGGCATTTCATGAAGCTTAAAGACACATTCCATAAACTGATTAGCCACTTGCTTTGCTATAAATTGAGCCTTTGTTGGAATGAAATGGGCTGATTTAGTCAACCAGTCTACCATCACATAAATGCTATTCTACCCTTGCTTTGTTATAGGCAATCCTATTAATGAAATCCATGCTAAAATCAGTCCACTTCCCATGAGGAATAGGTAGTGTCTGAAGCAAACCACCGAGTGGAAGTGTGGAATCCTTATTTTGTTGACACGAAAGAAAACTCATGACATAGTCTTTAAGATCTTTCCAAGTTCCTTTCCATTAAAAGCTCTTATGAATATTATCAACTGTTTTGAACCAATCGTAATGTCCTTTGAGTCTATCTGTAAATGGAGCCACCACATGAGCATACTTCTTGGTGAACCTACTAAGGAATCCTATCAAAGAGGTTACATTCGTAGGATTAGGCCATTCTTTAACATATTTCACCTTGTTGGGATCCACTCTAATGCCTTGCTCTCCCATAACATGACCTAATTATTCAACTTTGTCTTCCATGAAAGAACACTTTGTCATATTGGCAAAGAGTGTGTGTCTTTGTAATGTGCCAAAGACCTCTCATATATGCTTCAAATGCTCATCCTTGGATTTTCTATAGATAAGGACATCATCAAAGAAAACAAGGATTGTTTTGAACAAAAAGGGCTGCAATATTTTATTCATGAGGGCTTGAAAAGTAGCGGGTGTATTGGAAAGTACAAATGGCATAATCAAAAAGTGGTATAGCTCTCTTTCAATCCTAAATGCCGTTTTGAACTCATCTCCTTCCTTCATTCGAATTTGATGATAACCCTACAGATCAAAGATATTTTTTAGTGAAGACCTTTGCATCTTTAAGCTCATCCAAAATATCATCAATTCGGGGAATAGGATACCTATTCTTGACTGTTGACTTGTTCAAATTCCAATAATCAATACACATGCGAAATGATCCATCCTTCTTCCTTGACTAAGAGCACGGGAGAGGCAAACGGTGATTGAGTTTGTTGAATTAAACCCATTTGAAACAATTCTTTGACTTGTCGCTCCACTTCTTCCCTTTCAAACTTGGACAAGCGATAGGGAGGTTTGTTGATGGGCTTTGTGTTGGGCAAGGATGGTTCCTTCAATAGCTCTTTCGATCTTGGATCCCTTTTCTTGTATTCTTGTATTCCTCCAATATCTCTTCCAATCTTGGATCCCTTTTCTTTGTGGAAGGAGATGACTGATTTGATTATTGCTCTTCATCTACTTTCGTAAGCAAAAGAGTGAAGATACATGACTTGGCATTGATTTTCTTTCACAAAATTTTAATGGAGATAAGTTCTATATGTTTGTGGCATATACCTTTCAATTCCATGTTTTGTCCTTGCCAATTAAATTCCATTTACATTTATTCCAAGTCTAAAGTAAATTTGCTAAGTGTCTTTAGCCAATTATATCCAATAACAATGTCAATAGGCCCCATATCCAAAGTGATCAAGTCCACTTGTATTGTGCAAGAGGATAATAGATGAATTGAGTAGACTCATATGCACCATTGGCAACTTCATATGGACACACTTTTTTACTAGACTTATATGCACCATTGGTAGCTTGTATCCGCAAGGAAGAATCCATATCAATGGGTAGCAACTTCATTCTGTTCAAAGGTTTGGTGTTGACGAAACTATGAGTGCTGCCCGTATCCACTAAAATATATGTAACCTTTCCATTAATGAAACCTTTGAGTCTAAGTGTACTTTTCCCTTTGCAATCGGTCCATGCATCATGTGAGATGGTACACAAGGAAGCATGAGAATCATGAGTTCCACTTGGATCAAATGGAAATCCATCCATGGGATCATAGAATCCTTTGTTAGTGGCATGATCTTTTTCATGAATCTCTTCAACCATTAGGTATGTATCAACATGCAATAAATTTCCCTCTTGATCTTCTTCTTCTTCAACTTCCACATCTTGAGTGATTACCATATTGATTTTTGAGTTCTTAGCTTTACACTTCATCTTATGATGTTGTGACCACTTCTCCCCACTTCATCTTGAGTGATTACCATATTGATTTTTGAGTTTTTAGCTTTACACTTCATCTTATGATGTTGTGACCACTTCTCCCCACATTTGAGGCATAATCCTTTTGCATGCATTTTCTCTAAGCTTATTATGAGGAAGGAAATTAATATCAGAACTGTTTTGGGACAGTTTAGGAGCATTTTCAGCTCTTAAAAAAGTGCTTCTTATCTCAGCCACATTTGTGAAATTTTGCCCCAGTTTCTATGCATAATATCCACCCACTTTAGAGATATAAACAATGGAAAAAGTTGGCACTTTGCTATTATAATTGTTTTGACTGTTATAACCCTTGTTTTCTTGCTTAAAAGAGTCTCTTGATTGGCTGAAAACTTGCCCATATTTTGTAGGTTGACTGGAAATATTATTGCCCATACTCCTTTTCTGAAAATTTCCTACATCTCTCTTGTACTTCAAGGAGTATCTTTTTGTCAATTGTATAGCCTCACATAATGTTTTTGGTTATTGAGCTTCTACATGCGATGATAGGGCAGAATCAAGACCAAAAATGTATTTATTTAGCTTAGCAAAATTTGAAATGCCTTCAATTTACATGGAGAGATTCAAGTAGATGTTGGAATGGTCTCTAACTGACATTCCTCTTTGAGCACGTGCATATCATCTTCTTTGAAGCCTTTCTTTTTCCAAAGGAAAAATAAAGATATCAATCATTGCTTCCTTGAACTCCCCCCAAGTGACAAAATTTTACCCAATCTTATGCATGTAACCCCACCAAGTATGGGTGTAACCTTCAAGATGAAGAGCCATGAAATGAATCTTGGCTTCTTCACTTCTAGGATAAAGGGTGATGTACAATACAAGCTTATCAAATCCACTCCTCCTATTTGGAGGTGAAGCATTATCCCCTTTGAAATTAGTGATATTGATCTTTTCCTTATATTCTTTTTCATTGTAAGGTGGCTACCCATAAGAATGTTGCCTCCATGAATCTTTGCTCCATGAGTTTTGCCTAAAAATAGGTGGCCAAAAACCATGAGATGAGGATTGACCATTTGAAACATGCTCTTGGTTTGGGATGTCATGGGTTGATTTTCGCTCATTATACCTTCCACCTTCATGAACTTGATTGTTGCTTGTATTTCGTTTTTGTACATTTGAGAGCTGATAATAAAAAGTCTAGTAGAAGGGGTCATATCTATGATAACCATTATCCCATCGATTGTTATCTTGTTCCTCTTCATATCTATGATTATCTTTTGGGCTGCTAAATTGGGGCCTTGGGGTATGAATGCCATGGATTTGTGAAGGGTGATGGTTGCCCCTCACTCTAGATGGTTCTCCCCTTTCAAAAATGTGCATAGTTACTTGAGAACTCTCTTTATATGGATGGGAAGAATCACCAACAAAGGAAATTTCATGTGGATCTTCAATAGTTTGAGGTTCTCTTTGTGGCTTTCTCCCAATTTCCTTTATGGCTGAGATGAGTTCTTGGAATAAAGATTTGTTGCTTCATTGCAAATTAGAGATTCCCTTGTTTACTTGTGCCATTCCTTGCAACGAATCTTGATTCATATGTGTTAAAACTTCATTCAAAGTCTTCAAATCCTTAGAAAGGCCTTCATCAACATGTCCCAACTCTTTTGACAGTAAAAGGTAATCATTCAATGCATGCACTTCATGTATGTCATGCTATCCTTGGTATGTGATGTAAGCAATTCCAATGCTTAAATCTTCATCTATTTGTTCAAAATTATGGGCTTCATTTGTGTAATTTTTATCCTCTTGAAAGTCCTTGACACCATCATTCAATGCTTCAATAATGGGGTCTTCTTCTTATTCCCAGCCACATTAGGAGATAGTGATGTAATAGTAGATAATTTGTCAAATAATCCCTTGTTTATCTCAAAATATAGCACCAATCCCAATGATTAATAGCTCTATGGGAAGCTTATTATATGGGGATATAGTAGATTTCAAAAGATATGGACTTGGGTTGGATACTTTAAGTGGAACAATGTCAAACAATATCCCCACGTATGCTATCTGGGTGTTGTCTCATTATACCTAGTGTCAAAAAATTAGCAATAACTTGAGCTTCCCATATTGGATTGCCAAATTTTTTGATTCAAATCAAAGATTAGGATCCCCTCTTCAAATGAAGCTATCAAGTTCTCAATTTGGATCAGGATAGAATTTTCTGTAATTGAATCTTTAGGTTTGAGAACACGAGTTTTCTACACCATGTCCACCACCTGTAAGTACCATGTTTGACCCTGTGGGAGTACCCTGAGTGGAAGAAACCCTTATAAACCACTATAGCAACCAAAAGAGGATTTTGGGACACCTGCAGGGCTCAAGGATAACATGTATATTGGTATGTACCTACTGTATGACCTGTAAAAACTCTGTCCACCACATAGGTAACTTGAAAATAGGAGATGCCTTACACCTCTTCCAATCTTATTCCAATGGAACCTTCAACCACCTATGGTACCTTGAATAGGGCTGATCGGTGCTGTACTACTACCAAAATTGGGTGTGCAAAGTTCCACCTCAAGCCAGGTTGTGCACCCCTTCAGGGTTATAATCGGGAAGGGAGGGTCACCTCTCTTTTGGTCTTCTTAACTTGCTTAGCATCCGCTTTTCCTCATCGGAATCAACATGGCAAGTACATTATAATGGCTAATCAAACAAGGATGCTATGCATTGACTAAAAAAGCCTTTAAATTCTTCAATGAAATGCGAGTGAGTATTGGGAAATGACTGAATTGAAAGGGCTATGGATAGGGAATTACCTTTTGCAGCGACTCACTAATTTTACAATATTCCCACTTACCATTTTCATCATTATTTCAATCCTATAGCATCAATGTTCAATCATCTAACAAAATCCAAGTAAGTAGGTAGTGAGTAGCATTTATGCAATCAATTCAGCATCAACATTTGAATGGGCAAGAAAGAAATTCATCAAGTAATCATAATTAGTCCTAGGCTAAGTTCTACATGCCCTTCAATGGGAATTAAAAGGTTCTATTACACTCAATCTCTCTTATGAACAATAGGATTGGTTCAACAATTGGATGAAAAGAGAGATTAAGCTAAAAGAAATAAAATTACCTCTTTAATGTTGATGAAGAGTAGTAGATAAATCCAACCAATCAATATTCAGCATAAACCACCATCAATGGACCAAGATTGAAGATCATAAGGCTAGTTTAAGAAATCTTTGTCCAATATGAATGCTCCATATACTTTCCAGCTCTTGATCAATGAAATTTCTCCAATGCAATCAAGGGAATCCATGGATTTGATAGGAGTCTACAATGACTTGTTGGAGAAGATCCGTGGAGCTTTGAAGAGTGTAAATTCTTGTTAGAATCAAAGATTCCAAGAATTTTCAGACATTGCCATATACAAGAGGTTGAAAATGCCTTCAATCTTGAAGAAATTCTTCAATATAAGCCCAATCTTTATGGAATACCTTCAATTAGACCTTCTCGGGGTTGTAGACAACAAAAGCCCCATGAATTGAAGCCTCAATGAAGCAAAATTTGATGAAGATTGATGGCTGCCCTATTTTTCTCCAATTTTGAGATGAGGAAAATGCTTCAATCTTGCTTGGAAGCTCCAATGTTTGCCCAATGTCAGTTTGTAGATGCTTGCTTTCCACTTCTTGAAGCTAAAAGACACCACGATTGACTCAAAACTTAAAGAAACCATTGAAATCTTCATGCTATCCATTTTCAGCCACCATAGCTAGGGTTGTGAAGGAAGCTTCAGGGTTGAAGGAAAGTGAAATATCAAGTAAGAGATGACTAGTACTTCAGGTTAGGGCTGCATTTGATCATGAAAGAGAGGGCATAGCTTTAGGATGAGTTGTGAACGAATTCAAGTGGACAACAACATGTTGAAAATTGGTGCAAACTGTCCGGGCCCTTCTCTTGCATCATGTGATGATAATCTTGATGAAGAACCATCAAATAGGTAGTCCATAGGTTGCCTAGTGTATCAGGAATCATCTCCACTAGGTGGCTTGAAGAGAAATGATCATGGCAGAGAGAAATGGGAGGAGATCTCCATGGCAATTTTTAGCAAGAAGCTTAAAAAGAGGAAAGAGAAGTTTGCTCCAAAAAGTAACCACAGTTTAACCTCTCTAGACCCTATTTAGGCTTTAGTTAAGTCCATGATCCTTCAAACCACCAAAATGACCATGAATCCACAATTATTTCTTCAGACATTTTTCAAGGCTATCAAATTTAGTCACGACTTACTATAGAGACCTTAACTTGTCACAGTTTTAACTGAGTCAAATCATGTGACTAATTCTTGTCCTCCAGTTGCTTTATGCCTAAACTGTAACCAGATTTATCGTAAAAATTACCTTCCCATCGGATCAAAAATGTGCTCTGATACCAATGTAAAGAAGCTAATTCCCACGGGAAGCCATTAAATTGAAATACAAAGAAATAGACTATTTAACCAAGAAACCATAGCCACAAGGTGGCTAGGCATGAAATGATATTACCAATGTTTGGCTGAGAATCAGATGATGAGTGGCTACAGCATGGTATGTATCCCAAGCTATGGTGGCCAAGAGTATGCACCCTCTTAGATGGTGGGAGGTTGAGACCTTAAACATGTAATGTTGTAAAATGGAAAAAAAGATGCTATGCTAGCTACAACTTAGCCATTTATACTTAACCCTAGTAGGCTAAATATTGGCTAAGGCATTTAGGCACTTTTACTCTATTACACTGAGTTGGGCCTAAACATTGAAATAAGACAAGCTTACCACTTAGACGATCAATTCTAAGACTCAAATGGTCAGAGACCTACAATTCGGATGTTTGAGTTGGAAGACTCACCTTGCATTGAAAGTTGAAAGCTTGATTGTGCACGGCTCACCCTGGATCACACCATTTTAGTGTGTGAGTAGGCATAAACTGGTGAAGTAATTTCATTAACAAGGAACATACTAAAGAGGAATTAAGCTGAGAAACAAACCCACCAATAGGACTTGCAACACCCTTGGACCATGGAAACAAACCAAGAAACCCATCATTGAGAAGTAAATAGCCTCAAACCACTTGAGAATCGAGTGAAGAAAGGAACTAACCACAATTAGATACATGTCCTTATTTGACCTAATCACCCTCATTGACATCTTAGTGGTTCAAGAGACCACTAACATAGCAAGTGCTAGAATGGACACAGGTAACCAAGACCTCGACCTAGGTGATCTTCTAGTTGACATATACTAACTCATATCACGATACGATCATCAAACAAAAAGAGCACACCATGGGAGATCTACAGGTGAAATCATAGCTGATCTTGAGAAGGAGAGGAGGCTAGGAAGACTTTCCCTACAACAATGCTTAGTTAGCTACAACTAGGAGCAATGTGGTCAAAGGCTACACCACGAGATGAGATCAATGAGGTCGAACGATTTCTAACCATCACAAACAGGAACAGAGCTAGAGGAAATGCTGATAGATAGAGAGCATTAGAGACTGATCTTACATTGAGTCACAAAGCGATTGTTAGATAATAATGTTATAGAGTTGAGTAGCCCTAGCAACTTCGTTTCTAGTGGGACTAGGAATCACCCCAAATGCTAGAAGCCAGACCAAGATACCTATAGTTGCAAAGCAACTTGAGAAGTATCAGATAGGTAATTATCCTTATAGCTTTATTGAGTAGTTTGAGTAGGTGTGTGAGGCAAATAGCCTCATGGAAATTACTCACCATGCACAAGCATTTGGACTCTGCCTAGGAGACAAGGGATGAACTTGGTCTACTAGCCTAGACAACGTAGAGTATAACAACTTCAATATCGTAGAGGATATTTTCATTAAAATATTTTCAGAGACAAGATACTCAAAAAACCTTATTATTAGATTGATGAATGTTAGTTAAAAAGACAACGAGAAAATCTGAGATTATGTCACTTACATGAAAAGTCTCTACAAGAGGATCCCAATGATGATGGAGTGATCCAATGAGAGAGCAATCTCCATTGTGTTTATTTATGGAATCTGAAGTGAAGAATGTTGAGATGGCAAGCTCAACACATGTGGACATGGATGATGCGCCTAGTTAGATGGGTCCACACTTCTACACTTAGCACGTCTATGGTCATTATGACTCTCACATGGCCACTGACTCACTACTTATTATATTCAGGTTGTTACACCTATTTACAGCTAGCATAGTTATAGCGCCAGTCGACTAGTGTAGTCGGTTATGCATTGTTTGACTTAGTAGGCCACTTTCTTTTTATGTTGTATCTTATCTATACTTTGTGTACATTGTAAAGAGTGTGGAAGAAGAAGAAGAAACCAGCAAGAAAACGTTTTGGCCTCCATCTCTCTTCTTGTCTCTTGAGTGAGCTTCTCCTTGTGCATTGTGTGTGTGTTCGGCACAGCATCTTGAGCAAACCCCTCCACCACGCGATTCTTGACATGGTATCAGAGTCGCGCCATTGAGAGAGGCTGATTTCGAAGGTTGAAGCAAAGGAGAAGAAGCAAGGTTCGAGCAAGCAAGCCATGGGTAAGAAGCTCTCCCATCCTTCAACTCTTTCTCTTCGATAGTGCATGTGGAGGCATTGGAAGCAGGGCAGAGCAAAAATCTCAGATTGCAGTGAGATTTGGTGTGCGCGAAGAGCACTGTGTATTTTGCAGATAGGCCCTTTAGGGCTTTCTCGCAGTTATTTTAGGCATCTGAGGCCGTTTCAGGGCCCGTTTTAGAGCCGCAAGGTTGCGGATAGCAGTTTCAGGGTACTCTATGACTTCAACTGTATTGACCGAAAGTGGGTGCGCAGGTTACAGATTTCAGATCTGTAAGTTCAAAGGTGTTTACCAGTGAGTAAACACAAGGTTTATCTGCAAACAGGTTGCAGATTGCATGTATTGTTGAGCAGACAGTTAAAAAGGCTGTCTGGTGTATTGTTGTGCACTACAGGTCCAGGGTTGCAGAAGATTTACTTGCTGTTGGTATTAATTTTGTGATAATGGCAGAGAACAGTGGAAGCCCTATCATTGAGAAGCTCGACAAGAACAACTACCCTTCATGAAAGTTCCGTGTCACGAACTTCCTTATTGGAAAAGGCCTCTACGAGTTTGTTTCAGGTGAAGAAAAGGAACCAGAGATGAGTGATCCTCCAACTGCAGAAGAGACAAAGGCACGGAAGGAATGGAATGCAAAGGATAAAAAGGTCATGTATTGGTTGTCTGCAGTAATTGACAATAATATGCTGGGACACATTAGAAATGCAGAGAATTCATATGCAGCTTGGACCATACTTGAAAGTATGTTTTCTGTAAATACAAAGGCACGAAAGATTCAACTCAAGCAAGAGTTGAATACATTAAAGAAAGGGAAGATGTCTATCAATGAGTATGCACCGAAGGTAAGAAGCATTGCAGATGCATTGGCAGCGATTGATGCAATGCTCGATGATGATGATTTGGTGTCGTCTACCTTGGGTGGACTTAACAATGAAAAGGCTTGGAAGTCTTTTGTAACTTCTGTATATGTCAGAAAGCCATTTCCAGATTTCGATGAGTTGGTTTCCCTTATGATCACTGAAGAGATCAACATGCAGAGTGAGACATCTGAAAGAAGTGGTGAACAGGTCCAAGCTTTCTACTCCAGTTCAGGAAGGGGACGTGGCAGGTTCTCTTCAAGAGGCCGTGGTACAGGACGTGGTAGTGACAACCAGCAAAACAGATTGAATCAGCAATTTGGCGATATGCAGGTTTCAGGAGGTCATGGTAACTTTAGAGGCAGGGGGAGCTTTAGAGGAAGAGGTGGATGGCAGAACAGAGGTTCTAACAACTTTGGTATTGTGTGCCACTACTGTGGCAAAACAGGTCATATTGCAGCCCAATGTTATGCTAAGAGAGATGATATCCGCAGTGGTAAGTTGCAGCAAGGAAACTATGCATCGTCTTCACGACAGAATGAAGACAAAAATGAACGTTTGTTCGTTATGCAGCATATGTTGAATGCTGTTATAGGAAAGGGAACACATGAAGATGTTTGGTATGTTGATTCAGGTGCATCCAATCATATGACCAGCCATGCATAATGGTTTGGAGAGATGCAGGATTTGCAGAATGCAGGTTATGTGCAGACGGGTGATGACTCATGCCACCCAATTTCACACATTGGAAAAGTTTCCTTGTCCTTGCATGATGGTAAGACAAAGAGTCTTTCAGATGTATTACATGTGTCATCTATTACAAAGAACTTGGTGTCAGTCGGTCAAATGGTAGAGCAAGGGCTGCAAGTCAGATTTAATACAAAGGGCTGCTTTGTAGAAGACTTCAATGACAAGTGCTGGTTGGTAGCAAACGGAAGTAGAGTTGGACGTATGTTCACTCTAGATGCTGGAATTCCTACTATAAATGCAGCTATGTATGCCAAAGGAAAAGCTGTTGTTGCAGACATTGAAATTTGGCACAAACGCATTGGACATGCAAATGTACAAAGGCTGAAATTAATGCAGTCCAAAGGGTTGGTTATAGGTTTGCCTACATTTAAAGTTGCAGAATTTCAGAAGGTATGTGAAGCATGTCAGTTTGGTAAGCAGGCAAGACAACCCTTTTGACATGATAGAGATGTAAGCAGAAATATCCTTGATGTTGTGCATACAGACATTTGGGGGCCTACACAAAATGTATCTCTTGGAGGCAGTTCATACTTTGTCACATTCATTGATGATTGTTCTAGGAAGCTGTGGGTATATTTTATGAAGGAAAAGAGTGAAGCTTTTGAGCACTTTAGAACTTTCAAGGCTGCAGTTGAAAGAGAAACAGGCTTGAAAGTAAAGTGCTTAAGGTCAGATGGAGGGGGAGAGTACCTCTCCAATGAGTTCAGTGATTTTCTGAGGTCTCATGGGATAAAGAGACAGTTCACATGCAGGTATACCCCATAGCAAAATGGGATTGCAGAAAGGAAAAACATGCATATTGCAGAAGTTGCACGCACCTTGATGGCTGAAAAGAATATGCCTAAGCATTTTTGGTCTGAGGCTGTTCATACTACTGTTTATATTATGAACAGAACTCCCACAGCTGCAGTTCATGGTATGACCCCCGAAGAATATTTTACAGGTAAGAAGCCTGATGTTTCACACTTGAAAGTATTTGGCTGCATTGCGTATGTTCATGTGCCAGATGAGTTGCGGAAGAAACTGGATCCAAAGGCTGAAAAGTGTGTCTTTATTGGATACTCTTTAGAGCAGAAAGGTATCGCTGTTACAACCCTGTCACATGTAAGTTCAGAGTGAGCAGGGATGTCATCTTTGATGAAATGAGCAGTTGGTATGCATCTAGTGGTGATGCATTGGATGTTGATGATGATCATGACACTCATGTGCAGGCTGAAAGGCAAGAATCACGGACTCTTAGTGGACCAAAGACATCATCTGGTAGTCCTTGGTCTGGGAGACTAAGGAGTACCTCTACATCTTCGAGTGCATCTAGTAGCACTATAGGTAAAGACAAAGGAAAAAATAAAGTGTCAGAAGGCATTGATGCAGTTCTTGATGGAAACTCCAATGGCTCAGAGAGCTTGGATGATGAGCTTGGCATTCCTTCAGTGAGGACTCCAGGTGTGCAGAGAGCACGTGTTAATGCAAAGACTCCATTGAGTGATCCAGTGGTATGCAAGTCTAGCAGGGTGAGATACCCTGTTAAAAGATTTGGTTTTGAGGGTTATGCAGCTCACCATTATGCTTATATGGTGAAACTAGTTGAGGATGTTGAGCCCACATGTTTTGAGGAGGCTGTTGGTCATGCTCATTGGGATGCAGCAATGGATGAGGAGATGGTTGCATTAGAGGCCAATAAGACTTGGGATCTAGTATCATTGCCGAAGGGAAAGAAAGCTATTGGATGTAAGTGGGTTTATAAGATTAAGCACAATGCAGATGGTTCTATTAGCAGGTACAAAGCTAGGCTGGTTGCAAAAGGCTATGCCTAGACATATGGCATAGATTATGATGAAACCTTCAGTCCAGTTGCTAGGATGGCAACTGTCAGATGTGTGATTGCTTTGGCAGCAGCCAAAGGTTGGAGATATGGATCAACCAGCAGGTTATGAAGATTTAGAGCATCCCACGTATGTGTGCAGGTTGAAGAAGGCACTCTATGGGCTCAAGCAAGCACCTAGAGCATGGTCTGACAAGATTAGAGAGTATCTTGTCAATATTGGCTTTTATGTTTCTGATGCTGATCACTCACTTTATGTGAGAAAGGGAGATGCAGGTTTGGTCATCATAGTCATCTATTTGGATGATTTGATTATTACAGGTGATAGTGATAGTGGAATTGCTGAAGTCAAGGGCTGTTTGAAGATGAAGTTTGAGATGAAGGATTTAGGTGAGCTAAGGTACTTCCTTGGCATTGAGGTGATCAGATGTGATGATGGTATATGGCTGTCCCAAAGACAGTATGGCTTGGATATGTTGTCCAAGTATGGTATGACTGCATGCAAACCACTTTCAGCCCCGTTGGAGCAGAATGTAAAGCTGAGTGCTGATGTTGGGGATGAGATAGAAGACCCTACTATGTTCAGGAGGATAGTGGGGAGTTTGATCTACATGACCATTACAAGGCTAGACTTGAGCTACGCTATTGGTCTTGTGAGTCAGTTTATGCAAGTACCTAGAAAGCCACATTTGGACGCAGTCAGACGCATATTGAGATATGTGAAGTCCACATTAGATTATGGACTTTTCTATGAGGCAGGTACAGATGTACAGGTGTTTGGATACACAGATGCAGATTGGGCTGGTAGTATGTCTGATAGAAGATCTACCAGCGGATACATGTTCTCTCTTGGTAGTGCAGCAGTTGCATGGAGCAGCAAAAAGCAATCTACAGTTGCTTTGTCGAGTATAGAGGCTGAGTATAGAGGTGCTGCTGTTGCAGCATGTGAGATAGTATGGCTGCAAAAGCTATTGGCTGATTTGGATGTGCAGGTGGAAGGTCCAGTTGTCATTTACTGTGACAACATGAGCAGTATACAGTTGGCTAGGAACCCTGTGTTCCATGCCAGGACAAAACATATTGAGGTACACTACCACTTTGTGAGAGAGAAGGTACTAGCAGGTGAGATTGACTTGGTGTATGTCAGCACACAGGATCAGATAGCTGACATCTTCACGAAGGCATTGGGTACAGAGAAGCTTCAAAAGTTTCGAAGCTTACTTGGAGTTGCAGAGATGCAGTTGAGCTTGAGGGGGAGTGTTGAGATGGCAAGCTCAACACATGTGGACATGGATGATGCGCCTGGTTAGATGGGTCCACACTTCTACACTTAGCACGTCTGTGGTCATTATGACTCTCACATGGCCACTAACTCACTACTTATTATATTCAGGTTGTTACACCTATTTACAGCTGGCATAGTTATAGCGCCAATCGACTAGTGTAGTTGGTTATGCATTGTTTGACTATGTTGTATCTTATCTATACTTTGTGTACATTGTAAAGAGTGTGGAAGAAGAAGAAGAAACCAGCAAGAAAACGTTTTGGCCTCCATCTCTCTTCTTGTCTCTTGAGTGAGCTTCTCCTTGTGCATTCTGTGTGTGTTCGGCATAGCATCTTGAGCAACCCCCTCCACCACGCGATTCTTGTGAAGTGAAGAACTCTATAAGGCCTTAACTAATAACTCAAACGTGCAAAGGGACATGTTAGCCATGGTCTTTGAAGAGGCAATATGTGTGGATGACTTGTTGAGAGAGAGAAGCTTAAGAGTCACACTGCAAGAGAACATCACCTCTAGGAATACTAACAGAACCACAATCCTTAGTAATCAATCAAGCCATGGCATGCAAGACAAGGGAAGAAATTTTAACTGAAACCAAGAAATAGCTGACTTGAAGTTAGAGTTGGCCAAGCTACAAGAGATGCTGAGAAGACCAATCTGACCTCATGTGCAGTGTGTGCATTGGGGTGAGAATCATCTTCTAGCTGAATGTCCCAAGCCTAGATCATACCCTTGTGCTAACTACGATAGGTTTGGACATGATATGTTGCACTATCAATTGCCAAATAGGCTCCCATATCCACAATCCTATACTCAGCCCTACTATCCAGGGAATAGGTAGCCCAACTTTGGAAGGGGAGCTCCATTAGCTCTACCAACACCCAATGACTTGAAGTTAGCTACCCCTAGAATGAACATTAGCCCCATGGGAATCTCAAGACCACCTAGACCCATAGTGACTCATTGATCGATGCTCCGATACACTTTGTAGAGGAGCCACTAGAGGAAGAAGTGTATCTCATTACCTAGACTTAGGAACTTAGATGCAACATCTATGGGAAAAAAGAGGTGGAGAAGGAGAAGGAAGAGGTGCCAAGATAACACTTAAAATTGATAGTGCCACTACACTGACCAAAGGAAAATGGGTTACGGATGCGTAAGAAAAAACATTTTCTCCTAAGATAGTGGAAAGGGAAAGTGCTAAGGTTGGAGAATACCTTGACTCAAAACACCAATTAGAACTTGTGGAAAAAGTCAAGGAGTGGGTGAAAGAAGCTCAAGCACACCTGCAGGATGTAGAGCTCATCATGGAGGATGAGATCAATGAGCTCTCTAGCATGAGTCCACTAGTCTCCCCTACACATTTGAGATCAAGATACACATCACTGCCCCACGTAGCACTACATAAGCAAAATCTAGATGCCAGAGATAGATGAATTGCCCAATAGTATTTGAAGAAAAGCCTTGAGTTAGAAGAAAAGAAAAATGTTGGCAAATTTCTTACAACACGGACATCAACCCGTGTAACCTTGCCATTAGGAGAATTTCTTAAGCAAAACCCCACACTATGGAAAGTATTGAAACAATGGGTTGAAAGACTCGATGGGCATGGAGTGGTCGACTTAATGGACCATGATGCAAAGACACATATAGCAAGCTTAACCTTGAACCCATTATCTAAATCTTTACAAGTGAATGCCTTTTAGGAGGGCACGAAAATGCACATAGTCTTACTTGTTGTCGCATTAGGTGCAATTTTGCAAGCCTAGGGAAACCCATTAATGGAAACTGCATGATTTAGTGTTATACTAGCAAACATAATAAAAGTCAGACCATTCGGAGTGCTAAAATATTGGCCTCTAAAAATGAAGGGAGTGGACTATGATATTTTGTTAGGCAGGCCATGGATGAGAAATTCTTGAGTGATAGAGGATTGTGATAATGGCCTAATTCTACTAGACAACAAAATGGAAACATAGGGTAGAGATGGATGCTTGGAAAACCTCATTAGTTGATCTTGATACTATCTCTATATTATTAAAGGGTGACTCACAAGGAAAGCATGAACATAGATCTCTAACTAAGTATATTCCTTTCTTTGAGGATGAGTATGATTGGATCCATGTATTGGCAACCATTGGCTTGCCATTCTCAGACGATGAGGATGACTATAGGCAATGACTATAGGCAAACCCAACAGAATCATAGGTTTGAAGCTACCCAAGAATGATGCCACATCATTAGTACCTCTCTGCATGATGGCCAAGAGTTCCACCAATCAACCAATGGCTATCACCTACCATGTACCAACTAATAAGCTAGAAATCCATGGAATTCTTAAGTACTTGATGAGAGAGCTAGTTGGTAACCCAGTTGCAAACTTTGAGCCTCTTAAAGATCTCACGGAGAATTTGGAGTGGCAATGGGCTAAGGTGCATGACCTAAATCTACTATAAAACTAGGCCCTTGTTTGTGGATGAGAAAAGTCCTACAAATGCAAGCCATGGGAATGACGAACAGCCTGAATATGAGGATTCAAGTGATGAGTATGAAGACTACAACTCTAGTGGTGAGGACAGTGAGGAAGAAGCCGAAATGGTAGAATACGATATAGAGGAACGGGTGATTGAGCAAATAAGAGAAAACTCTAAACCTAGAGAAGCCAATGCTCTTAGAGTAGAAAGAGGAGTTATCAAGGTCAATTGTGATCATTCTTGGTTAGAGCATCTAGATGTAGTGGACCACCATGAGCAAGCTAGCTACAACCACTAGGAGAAACTCCTTCTAGTGAAGGTTGTGAGTTCAACTCTGAGTCAGAGGTTAGCTCTGAAAGTGATCTAGAAATCCCACGGCCACCTAAGACCAAAAGCACCAAAGGGGACCTTCTGGTCCACATCTGAGGTGTAAGAGGCTCAAGGAAGGGAGACAAAAATAGTCCAAGTCCTCTAAAGCTGAATGAAAAGAGAAACCACATCTGAGGTGTAAGAGGCTCAAGGAAGGGAGACAAAAACAATCCAAGTCCTCTAAAGCTGAATGAAAAGAGAAACCACATGACTTACCCAAATGCTTCATTGAGTATAACAAGGGGAATTGCATAGTAGTGTTAGTAGGAGCCAAACAAGTAGGATAAGCTACTGAACCCATTCAAAGGCCCACTAAAGTTAAGAAAGTCAACTTGGCAAGGGAACAGGACAAGCCTTGACTTATGTACATAGCCAACAACTTAATTGAGCAAGAGGAGAATAGTATCATTAATCTCTTTACGAGAGTATGTGGATGTATTCACTTGGTCCTTAGAAGAGCTAAAAGGAATCAACCTGAGCATGGTGACTCACAACATTCCTATGATCCCCAACTTGAAACTAGTCAAACAAAGACCATATGCAATAAATCCAAAGCATGCTCATGCTATGAAGGAGGAAATAGACAAGTTGTTGAATGCTAGATTCATTTACGGAATTGAGCACACAGACTGGGTTATCACCCATAGTAATTGTCTTGAAGAAGAATGGGAAGATTCGAGTGTGTGTGAATTACAAAAAGGTCAATGCAGTGACAAAGATAGACAATTATCCATTACCGTACATGGAGCACATGCTTGAGAGAGTGGTAGGGAAGGAAGCTTGTAATTTCTTGGATGGCTTTTCTAGCTATAGCCAAGTGTAAGTGCACCCAAATGACATGTGCAAAACAACATTCACAACAGAATGGGGTGTGTTTGCTTACATAGTCATGCCATTTGGGTTGACTAATGCACTTGGTATCTTTCACAGCATCATGTGCTTTTTTCAAGGACATGCTTAGAAGTGGCTATAAGTATTCGTTGATGATCTATGTGTTCATTCCAGTTGGGAGGAGCACCTAGACAAACTCCGCATAGTCTTTGAATGGTGTAGGCAATATGGCTCTCTCTAAACCCCTTAAAATGCCAGTTCTAGGTAAAGAATGGATATATCCTAGGGAATATGGTCTAAAAAAAAGCATTGCTACTGACTTTTCCAAAGTGGTCTCAAAATAAGCATTACTATCGACTTTTCTAAAGTTAGAGTGATTGTCGATTTACCACCACCAACCAACTATAAGGGAGTTCACTGCTTCCTTGGCCACATAGGGTACTATTGGTAGTTTGTGTTGAATTACACACTCTTTGCATGACCACTTTACAGGATGTTCATTGTATTTGAATGGACTAAGGAGTATCAATGCACTTTCAAAGAATTGAAAAAGGCTCTAACGACCGCACCTATCCTACAAGCCCTAGATTGGTCCATTACCTTCCATGTGCACATTGATGCATCAAAGTTCATTGTGGGAGCAGTTTTGTGCCAACCTAGAGAGCATAACTTGGATGCCTAGTGAGGTTTGCAAGCAAACAACTCACTGATATGGAAATAAAATACTCTGCAAAACTGAAAGGGAAGGGCTAGCTATGGTGTTTGCTATTAAGAATTTTCGACATTATCTTCTTTCTACACCCTTTAATTTCTTTATTGATCATCAAGCATTCCTATATCTAGTGAAAAAACCCTCATAAACAGGATGCATTGCTTGATGGTTACTTTTGCTATTAGAATTTGACTTCTCTGTTGTGGTATGCAAGGGCAAACAACATTATACTAGACCATTGCTATTAGAATTTGACTTCTCTGTTGTGGCTGGACAAGGCATTGTAGATGACCTACCCGATGCACATATGTTTAGAATGTCCAATGAAAGAGATTTGTTTAGAGTAGATCTTATAACTTATTGGACATACAACATATTCCACATCCTTGAACATGGATTGCTTTGAACATCCAATTGAGAAGGCTAGGCTAAAACGTCTTATTTTGAGGATTCAACCCTATCAATTGATCATCGGCCAACTCTATAGATTAGGACATGATAGATTGCTGAGGAGATGTGTCTATGAGCATGAGATGCATAGTGTGCTTGTGGAAGCTCATGGTGGAATTATTGGAGGACATTTCAACGGGACACTACTACATGTAAAGTGCTCTAGTCCCAATTGTGGTGGCCTACACTATTCCGCGATCTAGCTAAGTTTGTGGAGCACTATGATGAGTGCCAACAAACCAAGGTCCCTATTCATAAGGATAAGATGGAGTTGACCCCATTAACATCATGCCAACCACTTTAAAAATGGAGGATTGATTTCATTAGTCCAATCAACCATGTAGCACAATACTCACACAAGTGAGGTACATAATTGTAGCCACATATTATCTCACCAAGTGGGCTGAAGCTTGGGCAATGAAGCTCGGGCAACGAAGCTTGGGCAACTTGAAAAAATGATGCTAGGACCACTGCCAAATTTCTTTGGGAGTAAGTGATTTCATGGTTTGGATGTCCCATAAAATTAATTAGTGACTAAGGCACGCACTTCATCAATGAAGTGATTACTCACTTGTTATCCACTTTCTTGATAATCCATAAAAAATCCTCACCTTATTACCCTCAAGCCAATGGTCAAAAATCTAAAGCCACAAATAAAATCCTTGTGATTGTCTTGACCAAGGTGGTCTTTGCCACCCGTAGTGATTGGGACAATAAGCTAATGGTAGCATTATGGCCTTACATGACAACAGTCTATAAAATAGCCATATGACAGATAAGATTCAAGATGACCTATGGAATTGAAGCAATCTTATCAGTAGAGTCTTTCATTCAAAGCTTGAGAATAGCAATCCGAGAGAGATGGGACTGCAAGAAAGCATGGACAAATCACTTGGTAGAGCTAGAATGCCTATCTAGAACTTGGCTCACTACAACCCATGCCCTATTCTGTGAAAAAGCATGACACAAGAGTTGGTTTAACAAGCATATCAAACAAAACAACTTTGAATGAGGAGACTTAGTGCTATTGTACTCTATGAAGAATCATAAACAAAAGATGAAGTTTAGGAGGTTGGAACCTTTTAAAATCTGCAACATTAGTAAAACATGCAACATAAATCTTGAATTCTAAAAGGAGAGGATCTAGGCTTTTCCAACGACAGTTGCATCAGGAAGTACTACCCTCCATCACACCCACTACACAAACCTCTAATGATAACACCACCCATAATCATTAGAGTGGCAACAATCACAAGCATGGAGGATGAGGACGAATAAACAGTAGCACCAACCTACTTGTGCATAATAGTAAATGCCCAAAAGGTACATACATTTGATGTATTGATTGATGAGGGAGCTGATAACAACATCATCACATATGACCATTGGACCCTCATTGGTCAGCCCCAAGTGCAATTGACTAATGCTAAACTCAACCCATTTGGGAGCAGCCCTATCCAGTATTAGGGAAGTGCAAAGTAATGGTTTCTATTGAGACTTAGAGCCTCTCGATCATCTTTTACATATTGCCTATCAAAAAATGTGTTGGCAAGGAATCACTTTTGGATCACACTTTTAAGAAAAAAACTCACTGCAATGCGGACTACGATTCTCAATGCATCTATCTTGCCATAGGAAATGTTAGGATAGTCAGGGATTTCAACAAGGGTACCATGGCTTTGCCAAAGGCCACAATGCCACTGGTAGTTAAACCCATTGGTTTCCCTAAGGAGTTGGATAGTGAATCTACATAGACATCTAGTGGGAAATACTTGCAGCACTTCGAAGCCCCAACCAAAGCTGTAATTCCAATAACCAAGTGGGTTTCCAAATGAAAATTGCAGCCTATCAAGGGCATATCCACAAGATTTCATGGCTCTCGTGCTCCATACACTAGACCTAAGAGAAAAGGTTGGCATTATACAAATAGATAGAGAACCAAATCGTGATAGGTGCCAAAAGTCCTATTGCATGCCTAAGGCTTTTATGATGATAACACCTTGGTATGGTTGCCTAAATCCATGAATGGCACAATTGCCCATCCATTGCAACCTTCCAACCAATGTCCACGTAACTGCGAGCCAATAGGAGGTAAAAATCAGAGCGAGCAAGAAGATCCTCAACCCATAAATACTCAATGGGTCTATCACCCAAAAATTAGACCCACTACCGATAGGCCTTGCTCTAATATCTCCAATGCACCACCCACTACACAAATAGAGGCCTAGAAGGCCCCTAAACCACAAGCTCCATCACAAGCAACAAATAGCAAACACTTCAATAGCCAACACATAGCAAAGCCACCATAGCTCAGCAGTCTACTTCAGTCAATCCCAACCACCCATAGGTCTTAAACCATCTTATCAATGCCAATCAATTCTCAAATTAGCATTTAATATATGGCCATGAACACAAAAGATGACTTAGTGACTTGTATTAGATGATTGGACTCAACTTTTACACTATTTGCTAGAAGTTATGAGTGCCTATGTTTGAAGAACACATAGCAAACAATGTACACTCTTTGCCTTGTTCTTGGGAAGAATTGGAAGTCATATTCACAAAGACTTCCACTATCGTAGATGAGCTGATTGCCACTAAAATATCTTGAGAAAAAGCCTTAAACTAGCTGTTAATCACATCCTTCAAAAAAGAAAGTTTTCAATGTTGGCCAATGAACTGGATGAGTTGAAAAAGCTTGTTGAATCCGAGTCCAATTTTCTATGAAAATGGTACTCTCTTTGCATCCAATGGAAACACATGGTTTGTCAAATTATGACTAATGTGGAGCAAAGACGTGCCATTAGGACTTCAAAATATGACCCCACCTATGTGGCCCCAACTTTGTTTAGAGTCCTAATCTTGACACAAAATAGACCATTAGAGGACAACATCATGTTGAATCCATACTTAGATAAGATCTTGGTAGAGGAAAAACTTCATGTTGCTAGTAGAATAAATTTAGGTGATCTCTTGACTAATGACTTGACATATATCACACATGTGGGCATTCGACCACAAGACATGAACCGCTAGGCTACATTAAAGTATAAGCCAAACTTCTATGATTGGCTTTTACAACACTAGATCCCA
Source organism: Lygodium microphyllum (assembly GCF_053477565.2). NCBI lineage: Eukaryota > Viridiplantae > Streptophyta > Polypodiopsida > Schizaeales > Lygodiaceae > Lygodium > Lygodium microphyllum. The sequence continues at coordinate 74,232,988 of NC_141151.1, read as the reverse complement.
TCAAGAGCATCCCAAATGCCCTTTCCCTTCATTCTCCAATTCTAGGAGGAATTCTCATCATTCCAAGAGGGGAGGGAAAGTGAAAGGTGAATTTATTTTTAAGGAGAATTTTGAAGGTGAAAGGTGAATTGTCATTGAAGGAGAATTTTCATTTAGTGAAAATTTCTTCGCGAAGTTCTTGTGTGGAATGTATGGATTGATTGTTATGAAAAAATTTCGTTCCTTGGCTTGTACTTTTCACCATTTGATAATGTTTTCTTCTAACTACTACATTTTAAAGCAAAAATTAACCTTCAAAGAAAACTCATTGTGAGCTATTGTATTATTAGGAATCCAAATGGTAGGGCTACTATTTATCAAGGAAGAACAAAACAAATATCACCTAACCATAGAAATGAAGGTGTTCAACCAATTGTGATACCAAAGCATACACAACTTGTAAGAGCTCATGGCACAACTGAGGATGTGGCTAGGCAGATTTCGAGTAATGCAATCTAGATAAGTACCTAGAGAAGGTTAGCCAGCAAATAGATCACAATAGGTGCACAGAGTTCCTTAGATCTTTCAATTCCAGGAAGAATAGTGGCACAATGACAATCAAACAAGGAGACATAACCAGGACTATGGAAGAGGGTTAGAGGACAAAGAGAGATGTATATAGCATGTTGGGGATGAATAAGGAGCAAGTATACACAAATGATGGAATCACCATAGCAGATATCCCCAAGCCTACTGTCAAGTTGCAAGCCAAGATGGTGCATGCTCGCTTTTTGAGCCAAAGGTATGATGCACTCACGAACAGAATATGGGCATCAATGCTCGAGAGGCTTGTAGGCCAAGGCACTAGATGAAGTGAACCTAAACTCCTATATCCAAACAATTATCCAGGTGTCACCTAAAGTATTAGCATCAAACCTTAAGAGCCATGGGTGGAGAATACCTGGCAACAACGAGGGATGAGTCAGAAAGAAAAACTTAGCATCCAAGGCATCAAATATAGGTTTTAGAGGAGTGATGACAGCACTAATCCAAAAAAGACAAAGAAGAGGAGGGGAAGGAAATTCCAAAACAATTACCAATCCATGAGCACCACTCATCCATTCCAATGAGCCCTCTAGTCTCTTTTCTCCACAAGAAACCTTGGAGAAGAAGAGGCTAATAGAGTCCAGTAGGAAGAAGCATATCAAGCAACTAGGATGAGGGAAGCTAACTACCAAACTCAACAACAAGGAACCTCAAGTGAGAGAATGGTCATCAAACTACAGGGGGGCTTAGCATCATCTAGCTAGGGAGAGGAGTGAAGAATTGTGCTTATGATTCTTGTGAGGAAGACCAGAACCATTGATGAAGAAAGCAAATATTTACAAAGAGCTGAAGAAGAATCAAGGAAACTTGAAGAGGAATGAAAAAAGAGACAAGAGGAAGAGGAAGAAAGACTAAGATGAGAGGAGGAAGACTAGGTGGCCATTGCTATTAGAAAATTAGTGAAATGACCCTCTCAATATTAGGACCTAGCCATGATGAGTCCTGCATGTGAGGATATGCCTAGCACAAGTGCTACTATAGAAGAGACTGGACAAAGACTAGTGGTGAAAGACAAGGGAAAGGTCCCCCATACATGCCCATTAGACATGGCTAACACAACCAACCCAATACAAGGAGCCACATAAGTAGTATTCAATGAGAGTAACATAATGGCATAGGTGCAATACTTACTAGGAAAAGTTCATGAGCTTGCACCAATTGCCTCAAAAGGGGTCCCAATGGTAGGAGCCAAGAGACCAACAGCAACAGTATGGTCAAATCCTGCCAAGGTTTCTTGTGGAGAAAAGGGATTGGAGGGTTAACTGGAATGGATGAGTGGTGCCAAGGTTTCTTATGGAGAAAAGAGACTAGAGGGCTCACTAGAATGGATGAGTGGTGCCAAGGTTTCTTGTGGAGAAAAGAGATTGGTAATTGGATTCTTGTGCCAAGGTGCAAAGATGCTGACTTGAAGTATCCACCACTTCGGTACCATCAGTGGTGCACAACATAGAATAATATGATGAGTAGTGAAAGAGATCCAGAACCAATGCGAGAGAATGAAAAACTATGCTTAGAAAAGGAGGCTTTCGTAGCCTTTTGATTAGAGAAAAAAAGACAAATGACGATACACACCTGAGAGGTGACAGCTCTGAAAAAGACCTTGAAGGCAAGACAGGGTGAAGAAAATCCGAAGGACCTATACGAAGAAGAAAGGGAAAGATGCATGTCTTTAGAGCAATTATGTGCCTTAAACTCCAAGGAAAATGAACATCTAGAGTTAGAAAACAAGGAGTTGAAGAGACAAAGAGAGCAATTGAGACAAGAGTTGCATGCTACAAATATGCAAAAGGATGAAGAGGCCATGAAGAAGATGGTAGAGCTACATAATCAACTCCATGCAGCACTAGATGAGCAGGCCATCCTCAGGGAGCAAGTGGAATGCTAGGGCCAATACAAAGAAAGAATGCTTGCCATATGGAAGGAGCCAAAGCAGATAGTAATGATCATCTCATGAGAATAGAACTAGAGCATTGAGCAGATGAAAGAGAGAGCAGAAGGATGGGTAGAAAGGAACGAGGCTCAAATCAAAGATTTAGCAGAGCACTTGGCATTATGAAAAAGTGAGTGCATAATCGCTGAAGGAAAAGCAAAGGTGCTAGAGATGGGCATGCTAGCATATCACTCATGCTAAAGGAGAAGAGATAATTAAAGGGCTTAAAAGACAATTAAAACTCATAACGAGAGCATTGAGATACAGCCTCCATGAAAAGACACCTAGAGCTAGCACTAGTCGAAGCTTAGAAGAGCAAAGGGAACATCTAGTCAAGCTAGGGTAGTCGGCTAGCTGGGTTTTGAAGAATAAGAGCAATAATCACAACCCCCCACTCAAGAGCTTGTAGAGCCACATTTGGAAGAAGGGCCCAATTTTGAGTAGTAGAATCATGAGGAAGAGAAACCTAATGTGCCAAGCCCACCTCTGTCCTTCCATCAATAGGCTCATTTACGACCATACAGACTCCATTTCATAATTCAGATAGTTGATTACGGAAAATAGATAACACTTTTGAATACAAAGAGAAACAAAAGCAAAGAAATCTGTTCTGTTCCTTCATAATCACAACATCATTTACATGCTCATTTGTTTTCCTAACGTGAATAGACATACAGAAATCTTGCAACTCCTCCTTCTAACTTCCCCAAAGAGACTCATAGTCTACTCATGACTTTTCACATCTGAACAATTAAAAAGGCTCAAAACTACACTTAAAGACTACTTAATAGATGATATCTTGGATAAGTTGCAAGGGGCTAGTATCTTTAGTCGCATTGATCACAAGAGCGGCTATCACCAGATACGGATAGCACCTGAAGATGTTCATAAGACAACTTTTCATACAACGTTTGGACTATACCAGTTCTTAGTCATGTCATTTGGTTTAACTAATGCACCCGCCACATTCAATCGAATGATGGAGAAAATTTTCAAACCTCACTCAAAGTTCACATGTGTCTTCTTTGATGATATTCTAATATTTCACGGTCTGAAGAAGAGCATAGAAAACATCTATCTATTGTTTTTCAAGAGCTTCACAAGCATAGACTATAGATCAATGCTAAGAAGAGTGAATTTTTCCTTTCAGAAATTCATTATTAGACATAAAAAAGTTTCCCCTAAATTAACCCAAAATAGACATCTCACTGATATAAAATAGATTTAGATTGCGACTATTATTGGCATTTCTATCTTTGTTAGAACACACCATCAAATATCACTTCAACATACAGACCGACTTTCCATTTTATAATTCAGATAATCGATTATACAAAATAGATAACAGTTTTGAATACAAAGAGAAACACAGGCAAATAAATATGTTCTGTTCCTTCATAATCACAACATCATTTACAAGCTCCTTTGTTTTCCTGATTTGAATAGACAAACAGAAATTCCACGACTCCTCCTTCTAACTTCCCCAAAGAGACTCATAGTCTACTCATGACTTTTCACATCTGAACAATTACAAAGGCTCAAAACTGCACTTAAAGACTACTTAATAGACCCCTAGGTTATGCCCTTACCCTGCCTTTAACATTGGCATACCTGGTGGTTATTCTTTTCCCAAAATAGTGGACTTGAATCCACAAAATCCCTTGTTTTCATTTCAATCTTGAGAATTTCATTCCTACATTCCTAATTGTTAATTCTGCTTTGCCTGAATATCAGTTAAAACTGATTGAATTGATTTCTTAATCTTTGCATCATTTTTTTGAACATCTTCTCCACTAACATTGGTCTGAGTATCAATCACATCCACTTTTTCAGATTAGATTTTGACCCAAAGGTGCATGGAAGGTATGATTTTCCTCAAATTTACAATGTTAACATTGCGACCCCTAAGGAGTGCATGATCTTCACGGAAAAATATCTTTGACCATCTATCATGCACTTCCTCAAGGAAGTTTCTTCATGTCTAGATTTGACATTTATCACCACTTCTAACTATCTATATCTCCTAAGAATACTTCTTAAACAAAATCTAGCAGGAGAGGAAGAGTGACTACTACCTCTCTTTTTTGATGTAAATGCAGACATAGATAGTTATGCTATGACTAGGCTCATGATGAGGGCTACCTTATTGTTGTCTTTTTGTATGAACCTCCTAGAGAACATGAGGAATAGTTGGTTTATGAGGTGTAACCACCTACTTTTGTTCACTACCCCTTTGAACGTGAGAGTTAACTTAAAAATCTATATGTTGAGCCGATCCTTCCTAAGTAGGTCACTTAAATCTCCACCTAGCTCTACCCCTATAGGAGAGTAGGATGCAACTTAGTATCATCCCTTATAATTTATTTATGTTATATATTTATTTTTAAAAAGGAGAGAAAAGAAGATGTTGAGATGGCAAGCTCAACACATGTGGACATTGATGATGAATCGCCTGACTAGATGGGTCCGCACGTCTATACTTGGCATGTTAGTAGTCATTATGATACTCACATGGCCACTAACTTATCACTTATATATTTAGGTTATTACACATACCTACAGTTGGCAAAGATATAGCGCCAATCAATTAGTGTAGTCTGTTATGTATTGTTTGACTTAGTAGGCCACTTTCTTTTATGTTGTATCTTATCTATATGTTGTGTACATTGTATAGTGTGTGGAAGAAGAAGAAGAAGTCAACAAGAAAACATTTTGGCCTCTATCTCTCTTCTTGTATACTTGAGTGAGCTTCCTCTTGTGTATATAGTGTGTGTTTTGGTGCAATACCTCAAGCAAGTCCTCCCACCACGCGATTCTTGATATGGTATCAGAGTGGCACCACTATGAGAGGCTCATTTTAAAGGCCGAAGTGAAGGAAAAGAAGTAAGGTTCAAACAAGCAAGCAACGAGTAAGAGGCTCTTCCATTCTTCCACTCTTTCTCTTTTGATAGTGCATGTGGAGGCACTAGAAGCAGGGTAGAGTGAAAATATTAGATTGCTCTATGAGATTTGGTGTGCAAACAGAGCATCTGAGGCCGTTTCACGCCCCATTTTAGAGCCGCAAGGTTGCAAACAGTAGTTTTAGGGTATACTGTGATTTTGATTGTATTGACCAAAAGTGGGTACATAGGTTACATATTTCAAATTTGTAATTTTTAAGGTGTTTTTCAAGAAGCAAACATAAATTTTATCTGCAAATAGGTTGTAGATTACATGTAGTATTGAGCAATTAGTGAAAAAGGTTGCTTGGTGTACTGCTATGCACTTGTTGTGAAAGGTTGCAAAAGACTAGCTTGCTGTGTTGTATTACTTTTTCTAATAATGGAAAAGAATAGTGGAAATCCCATTATTGAGAAGCTCGACAAGGACAATTACCCTTCATGGAAGTTCCGTGTGACGAAATTCCTCATTAGAAAGGGCCTTTATGAGTTTGTTTCAGGTGAAGAAAGGGAGCCGGAGCTGAGTATCCCTCTAACTGCATATGAATTAAAAGCATGAAAAGAATGAAATGCAAAAGACAAAAAGGTGATGTATTGTCTATCTGCAATAATTGATAATACTATGTTGGGACATATTAGGAATGCAAAAACTTCACATACAGCTTGGACAATTTTTGGGAACATGTTTTTAGTAAATACAAAGGCACAAATGTTTCAACTCAAAGAATACCTTGAAGAAAGGGAAAATGTCTAAGAAAGGGAAAATGTCTATCAATGAGTATGTTTTGAAGGTGATGAGCATTGCAAATACTTTAGCAACGATTGATGCAATGCTTGATGATGATGATTTGGTTTCATCCACTTTGAGTGGGCTTAATAATGAGAAGGCATGGAAATCATTTGTCACTTTTGTATATGTACGGAAGCCATTTCTAGATTTTGATGAGTTGGTCTCTCTCATAATTAACGAAGAGATCAATATGCAGGGTGACTCGTCTGAAAGAAATGGTGAACATGTCCAAGCATTTTACTTAAGTTCAAGAAGGGAACGTGGTAGATCCTCTTCAAGAGGCCGTGGTATGGGACATGCTGGTGATAACTAGCAAAGCAGGTTAAATCAGCAATTTGGTGAAATACATATTTCAAGAGACTGGGAAAACTTTAGAGGCAAGGGGAGCACTTGAGGAAGAGTTGGATGTCAGAATAGAGGTTCTAGAAATTTTGCTATTATTTTTCATTATTGTGGAAAAATAGGTCATACTGCCACCCATTATTATGCTAAGAAGGATGATATTCACAGTGGTAAATTGCAGCAAGGAAACTATGCATCGTCTTCACAACAAAATGAAGACAAAAATGAGCGTTTGTTTGTTGTGCGTCATATGATGAATGCAGTTATAGGAAAGGGGACACATGATGATGTATGGTATGTTGATTCAAGTGTGTCTAATCATATGACTAGTCATGTTGAATGGTTTGGAGAGATGCAAGACTTACAAAATCCAGGTTATGTGCAAACGCTTGATGATTCATGCCACCCAATTTCACAGATTGGAAAGGTTCCCTTGTCCTTGCATTATGGCCCAACAAAGAGTTTGACAGATGTATTACATGTGACATCAATCAAAAAGACTTTAGTTTCTGTTGGCCAAATGGTAGAGCAAGGGTTGCACATTTGATTCAATGCAAAAGTTTATTTTGTAGAAGACTTTAATGATAAGTGCAGGTTGATCACAAAAGGAAGTAGAGTTGGTCGCATGTTCACTTTAGATGTTGGAATTCCTGCAATGGATGTTGCTATGTATGCTAAAGGAAAAGGAGGGGTTGCAGACATTGAAATATGGCATAAATATATTGGACATGCAAATGTACAAAGACTAAAGTAATGCAATTCAAAGGATTGGTTATAGGGTTGCCTTCTTTGTAAGTGGGTTTACAAAGTCAAGCATAATGTAGATATTTTGATTAGTAGATATAAGGATACGTTGGTTGCAAAAGGCTATGCTCAAACATATGGCATAGATTATGAAGAGACATTCAGTCTAGTCTCTAGGATGGCAACTATTAGATGCATGTTTGCCTTAGCAGTAACCAAAGTTGGAGTTTGTAGCAAATGGATGTTAAGAATGCCTTCTTGCATGGAGAATTGCAGAAGAAGTGTATATGGAGCAGCCAGCAGGTTATGAGGATTTAGAGCATCCCATATATGTGTGCAGGTTAAAGAAGGTGCTCTATGGGCTAAAGCAAGCACCTAGAGCATGGTCTGACAAGATCGGAGAGTATCTTGTCAATATTGACTTTTGTATTTCCGATGATGATCACTCACTTTATGTGAGAAGGGGAGATGCAGGTTTGGTCATCATGGTCATCTATGTGGATGACTTGATTATTATAGGTGACAGTGATAATGGAATTGCTGAAGTTAAGGACTTCTTCAAGAAGAAGTTGAGATGAAGGATTTGGGTGAGGTGAGATACTTTCTTGGTATTGAGGTGATTAGATGTGATGATGGTATATGGCTATCCCAAAGGTAGTATGGCTTGGATATGTTATCCAAGTATGGTATGATAGCATGTAAGCCTCTTTCAGCACCATTAGAACAAAATGTGAAATTGAGTGCTGACATTGGGGATGAGATAGAAGACCCTACTATGTTTAGGAGGATAGTAGTGAGTTTGATTTACACGACTATCACAAGGCTAGACTTAAGCTATGTTGTTGGCCTTGTCATTTGGATGCACTTAGACATATATTGAGGTATGTGAAGTCCACTTTACATTATAGACTTTTTTATGAGGCAGGTAAGGATGTACAGGTCTTTGGATACATAGATGCAGATTAGGCTGGTACCATGTCAAATAGAAGATCTACTTAGTGGATTCATGTTTTTCCTTAGTAGTGCAACAGTTATATGGAGCAACAAAAAGCAACCTACAATTGCTTTATCGAGAGTACAGAGGCTAAGTATAGAGGTGCTGCTATGGTAGTATGTGAGGTGGTATGGTTGCAAAATTTTAGGTGATTTAGATGTGCAGGGAGATGTTTTAGTTGTCATTCATTGTGACAACATGAGCAGCATACAACTAGCTAGGAATCTAGTGTTCCATGCTAGAACAACACATTGAGGTGCACTCTCACTTTGTGAGAGAGAAGGTACTTGCAAGAGAGATTGACTTGGTATATGTCAGTACACAGGATCAAATAGTGTAACGTGTCCCCTAGTATCATCCAGGACACGTCTTAGCAGTCCATCGGAAAGGATGTCTAGAAAACTCCGCCCGGCACTCCCAAGGAATGTTATGGGTTTTGCGATCTAGGTCTTCCCGCGTCTACCACGTAGCGGAAGTATCCTGGCCGTTTCCCACTTAGGATCGACCGGAATTAGGGTTTTCCTATTTGGTCATTAGCTAACAGCAACTAGCGTCAGACCCGAGCGAACTACTTTACGCAGAAACGCTAGGTCCGAAGTGGATTCACGCTGCACTTGGTTCAAGGAGAATGGGAAATGAGAGGGATGCAAGGCTCAACCTCTCTGCCATAAGGCCTAGTCCCATTCCGTTCCCCTAAAACTTCCCCTAAAACAACGTAAATCGGGTAAGACGTAACTCTAGGTCATCGTTCTCGTTATTCGTTTTGATGATGATAATCATCCCGCTGTTCTTCGAGATTTTTGAGAAAAGTTCCCAGCTAACCGGGACCACCCAACCGTAGGACGGACCCATGGCCCATCCTCCGCACTTTCCTTGGTTTGTTTAGTTATGTATTTATCTAACACATTAATTTGACATATAACAATCAGCTTCTTTACTTAATCCCTTTAAGCACTGGTTCCTTCACGTAATCTTATTACATGACATAGAAAAACAATATCAAGAAAGTTCTTTTAAAATTTCATCATTTTATCTTTGAAATACAAGGAGTTCCGCCCGTAGGCTTGTCCATAATCTGCCCGAAGACTATCCAGTAATCTCCAGGGATCACTATTCCAAGCTTTCGCCCGTCAACTAGTATGCGGGCCTCGAGATCCAATCCCGAGTCACGTTAGCCTCTTGTGCACGACCCGAAAGGCGAGGGATTTGCCAGAGCCCCCCTTGGCACCCAAGCGTCCTCCTACTCCAAGTAGAGCTCAACGGAGAGACCTCTCGTGGAGGGTTCGGTCCACGTTCCCAGCGCGGTCAACAACCCCCTTGGTTAGGGTCAGGCAGGCAGTCAGGGGTAACTAAAGCTGCCTCTCCCTTCAGGCCTTTAACCTGGAGTATAGGTACTCATTTAATTTGTAATTCATAATTCAAACAGAGCCCTAAAATCTCTAGCAAGCACAAACATTTCCGTTAATCAACCGAGTTATTTGGAAAACTGCTAAGGAAGTGTTCTTTCCTTTTTGAGTGTATCAGCACTCGTTCCCAAGGTGTCTTGTAACTTGGCAAGATCTTTTACATTTCGGTGTAGGGCATACCCAACTTGGTTAACCCTAAAGTTCCTTAGATATGCTAGTTTTCGGTTTACAACTTTCCTTATTTAGAAGGATATCCAAAATACGTCTTTTTGCAAGATAACTTGCGTAGGGATCTGCCATCCTTGATGAGGGTTTTTACCCCTTTCTCCTTGTGAATCAATCACAAGACTAAATGATTTCATACATGTTGTGCAAGTCCTGCGATGGAATAATCTGTTTAGATCCTTTAAGCTGACGTATGTCAGGCCTAGGGTTTCTTCTTTTAAGAACCTTAGGGACAAACCCTAGTTCCTTATCTTTACGAATTTATTGTCCCTACAGTAAGGAAAGTAGTCAAGTGTTTAGGGTATGAATGTTTCTATGTTTAGATTGGTTCAATTATCTTTTGAAAGGTAATATTAATCGTCTTGTCACGGTTTTGCTATCCTTGTGACAATTTACTTTCCCAATCAATACAGTTTAATTTAACTTCCGTTTTCCTTAAAGATGAACGCATGCCAAATAACAACAATTTCCTTGCTAAGATGTGCAATTAGCAAAGATAACTCCCTAGTAATTTGAGCATCGAAAGAAACCTTTCATGAATTTAACCATTTACAATGATTCGTTGCGAAAGGAATAAGACTAATGGTGCAAGATATAATTTCTACACCTTAGGATTTAACTAAAATATACTACTATAGTATATGGATAATCTTGCTCGTAATTTATAATGCTCGATGCAATTTGAAGAAAACTAAGTTCTATACATTGTCATTCATAAGCTAAGCTCCTTCGTTACAAATAACTCGAAGAAATATATCCTATCCTTAACAATTTTTCTTTGCATGATCGGCTTAAAACCAAATTAAAGCCAAGAAGAAAAACCTGGTTTTGGGGCGAGATATCCACATGGATACCGGGAGATGACCCTCCCGCAGCTACACCTTGGACTTTCTTCAGCGGCATCCTAGTTCGAATGTGAGATAGCCTTTTTCTCTTTCTTCTGGAATTCTACCGTCTCTTTGGATCCAAAAAAGTTTATGGGGGAGTGTGGTATTGCAACCACGGAACCCTTGTAGGATTTTGACTTGGGGTAGAAAGCACTTATTCTCCTTCCTTCCCTTTCTTTTATCTTTTTCCCACTCTTCCTCCTTCACTCCTTTTCACTCCCTCTACTTTCCCTCCCTATCTTTTATCTCACGGCTATACTGATATCATCCGAGGCCATGATGATGATTTGGATTTTTAGGTTCAGGGGGGAAAAATAATAAGGGGGATACGGGGGATTAAGAGGAAAGCTTAGGGAGTTATGGGAAAAAAAAAAAGAAAAGAGTTATTAGGGGGGTTGAAAAAGGGTTATAAGGGGTGATAAGGTTTAGGGGAATAAAACACGGGGGGGGGGGGGGGGGGGGGGGGAGGTTCCCAAAGTCAAGGGAGGGGCTTAAAGGAAAGGGGGAATTTGAAATCCTTGGGGGGTGTGTGGTTCCAAAAACCATGGGAAGGGCTAAGGGGATTTTTGAAACCCGGGGGGGGAAAACAAGGGGTTTTGAAGGTTAAACACGGGGGAAGGGGGAAAAAAAGGGTTTTAAAAAGGCCATAAGAAGGGAGGTGAAAGGGTTTAGTGGAATAAAACGCGGGGGGAGGGGGGGGTATAGTATCCCCTTAGAAGAGCTTATGGAAGCCCACAAGAAGGGGGGCTTCCTAAGGGGACTTTAGAAGCTTCTAAAGTCTCCTGGGCTCGTGATTTCGACACATGGAGGAAGAAGATGGTTTGGCGATGCTTGTTGGCGGCCAGTTTTGTCCCTCTCGCTTCTCGGCGGTCTTCGACCTGTCAAGTAGGCTTCGGATGTTGGCGGAGGTGCAGCAGATCCAGCCCTTCGGCTCCTCACCTCCATGGCCTCTCAAAATCCGATCCTCACGACTCCTCTTCAGCCTTGCAGCTCCTCTCCTCCACACAGCACTGCACGACTTTCTCCCTCCCTCAAGCTAAACAATGGCATCTCCTGACGGCACAGCAGGCGGCAACAGATTTTTTTTTTCTTCCCTTCCTTCCTCAGGTTCGTTATTTAAATAGTGGAGGGGAGGGGGATCTTCCCTCCCCTGCGTGTCAACACGCATGTCCCCCCCTACTCATCCCGACCTCCACCAAGGAGCTTAATGGCTCCTTCTATTTCCCTTCCCCTCCAGCTCGTTAGTCGGCTGGAGGGATAAGGGGAAATTTTTTATTTCATTTATCCAATTCATTTTTCCATTTGAGCTTGTTCACGTGTTTAGTAAAATGGAATGTTACATTCTCTCCCCCTTAGAGGAATTGAGATATCCTCATCTCGAAATAAACTTGGGAGATTGTTGGTTGAGTGTGCCTTCATCTATCCAAGTGGCATCCTCTTCGGGATAATCTTTCCACTGGACGAGGCATTCTCTCAAGGTTCTGGATCTTAATTGTCTCTCCCTAACATCTAAGATCCTATCAGGCCTTAGATCAAGGACTCCTTGACTAGGCATTACAACTTGTTGATCGTCAAGTACATGGTTAGGATTAGGTACATATTTCTTCAATAGGCTGATATGGAATACATTGTGAACCTTTAGGTTCTCAGGGAGTTGCAATCTATAAGCATTGGGTCCTAAGCATTTGAGGATTTTGTACGGCCCACAATACCTTGGACTTAGCTTCTTGCATTCTCCTAGGGATAGAGAACTCTTTTTAGGGTGTACACGAATGAAGACCATGTAACACCATATTGGGGAATATTGAAATTTTCCATAAGTTTGGGACACATGGTCAAATCTTTGGATTTGTCATAACTTGAACACTATAACTCCAAATCGAGCACTCTATAGCTCAATAGATTCCATTTTTCAAGCGCTTTCCAATGATAGGTCACATCATATGGCTTTGAGAAACTTATGGGCATGTTATCCTGGTGCCACCTTTTTAGTTTTCAAAAAATGGAAATTGGGAGATTCCCAAACTCACTAATATTATATTATGTCTCCTTCTTCGAAGACTCTATCTTGACGTTTCAAATCTGTGTATGCCTTTTGTCTATCCTTGGCCGCTTGTATGTCTTGTCTTATTGACCTTATTTGATCATCCATGTCCTCCAACATTTGTCTTGAAGCTTCAACTCTTAGGGTTGGATCAGAAAAGTTTAGGGGACTTCGACAATCATGACCATACAATGCCTGGAAAGGGGTCATTTGAATGCTCTGCTGGTAAGAAGCATTGTAGGCAAATTCAACCAAAGGCAAGTATTGAATCCACCTCTTAGGCTCTCGACAGCAGTATGCCCTAAGCATATCCTCGATGACTTGATTTACTCGCTCTGTTTGGCCATTCATTTGGGGATGGTAGGCGGTGCTAAAACAGAGTTGAGTCCCAATAGCTTCAAAGATAGCTCTCTAGAAGTGTGATGTGAAGAGAGAATCTCGATCACTAATGATTCTTCTAGGTAACCCATGTAGCTTGAATATCTCCTTGATAAACAATCTTGCAATGTCGGAGGCTTTATAGTTTGTCTTTACTGGTATCAGGTGTGCAACCTTGGTAAGCATGTCAACCACAACCATAATGGAGTTGTATCCTCCTTGGACTTGGGGTAAGCCCACAACAAAATCCATACTGATGAATTCCCATTTCATTTGGGGAATATCAAGCAGTTGCAGTTTCCCTGGCATCATGACATGTTCAGCGTTGATACGTTGGCAAGACAAACACTCAGTGACATACTTGAGAACGTCACCTTTAAGCCTCTCCCAATGGTAGCTCTTCCTAACTGCATTAAGAGTCTTAGCATAGCCAGGATGTCCTGCGAAAGGAGAATCATGAGCTTCCCATAATATCTTCTGCTTAAGTGACTGGCTTGTTGGTATACACAGCCTTGTTCTGTAGTAGACAAGTCCATTATCAATGGAAAATTTCTGATACTTAGTTTGCAACTTCTGATTCTGCTCCTTGGTAGATATTTCCTTTATCATTGCTTGGTAGGCCAAATCATGGCATGCTTCCTCTCTAGCTAGTTCAAGTATAGGGTTGTTTGGCATAGATACTTTTGTAGCCAGAGATCTGGCCGTTGATGGATTTTGCAAGATTAGGGAATTTAGGAATGCCTTGCGACTGAGTGTATCGGCAACTACATTCTCCTTCCCTGGTCAGTACTTGATTTCAAAATCATATTCCTCCAATACTTCAATCCACCGACGTTGCCTCATGTTGAGCTCGTTCTGGGTAAAAATCCATTTGAGACTCTTATGATCGGTTACTAGGGTAAACTTGTTACCCAACAGGTAGTGTCTCCAAAGCTTTAGAGCATGGATGACAGCTAGTAATTCCAGATCATGGGTGGCATAATTCTTTTCATGACTCTTCAATTTCCTTGAAGAGTATGCTACTGGATGACCTTCCTGCATAAGTACACATCCCAAGACAAGAATGCTAGCATCAGTTACTACCTCAAACTCCTTATTGAGGTCAGGAAGTTTTAGAATAGGTGCTGATACCAAACTTTGCTTCAATTTGTCGAAGCTATTTTGTTCGGAAGTTGACCATGTAATGGAAGTCTGCTTCTTTAGTAAGTCTATAAGAGGTGCTGCAATCAAAGCATAGTTTTTGATGAAGACCCTATACCATCCAGTCAATCCAAGAAAGCTACGTATTTCTTTGACGGATATTGGTATTGGCCATTCAAGCACATCTCTGACCTTGACTGGGTCTACTAATATTCCTTCTGATGATACTATGAATCCTAGATATTCAATCTGACGCTTGAAGAATGCACACTTCTTCATTTTTGCATACAGCTTATGAGACCTCATTGTCTCAAGGACAATCCGAAGTTGAGGTTCATGATCTTCTTCTTGTTTAGAATAGACTAAAGTGTCATCGAAGAAGACAAGCACGAAATCATCAAGATATGGTCTAAAAATATCTTGCATTAATCTATTGAAGGTGGCAGGTGCATTAGTAAGCCCGAATGACATAACCAAGAACTCAAAGTGCCCATATCTTGTATTGAAGGCCGTCTTTGGAATATCTTCTTCCTTGATCCTTATCTGATAGTAACCTGACCTGAGATCAATCTTGGAGAAGATCTTTGCACCTTGAAGACGATCAAGAAGCTCATCTATTCTAGGAATAGGATACTTGTTCTTGACTGTTGATTGATTCAACCCTCGGTAATCAATACATAGTCGAAGTGTCCCATCTTTCTTTTTCTAGAATAGTACTAGAGCTCCCCACGGTGAGTTGCTAGGCCGGATGTAACCCTGAGCTAACAGTTGCTTGAGTTGTTCCTTCAACTCAATTGCTTCTGGTATGGACATTCTATAAGGTCTCTTTGCAATTGGTGCAGCTCCACGCACTAGCCTAATCTCATGATCTACTTCTCTTTGAGACGGAAGTTTAGTCAATTCCTCACGGAATACGTCAGCGTATTCCTTTAGCCAAGAAGGTCCCTCATGAGATTCTTGCTTTTGATCCAACTTGTTGAGTTTGATCAGGTAAACGGGTAATCCTTTTCTGACTCCTTTTATGATCCGAGATACTTTGGCTAATTGGATTCTTGGCACTCCTGCCTCACCTTGAATTGTGACAAATTCCCTTTCAGAATTTTGAAAGGAAACTTGACCCTTTCCACAATGAATGTGGGCGTCATTAGGCTTAAGCCAATCCATCCCGAGTAGACACTCATGGATACCTAAATTCATGACTCTGAATTTGACTGAAGTCTTCTTTCCTCCTAGAAAGAATTCCACCTTAGCAGTTTGCCTGGTACAAGTTACCTCACGACCGTTTGCCAACTCCACAAGCAGGGTAGGTGCTTTTATTGTGGTTATTCCTAAAATTTTTGCACATGCTGGAGAGATAAAGGAATGTGTACTGCCACAATCAATCAAGGTTTTGAAAGCTTTACCTTGATAGTCTGACGGTGTCTGAATTACTGAGAACTGGCGATTCGGCCCTTTCTTGTGTAAAGCGGCATGGACTGTCGCCCTTTCAAAATCTGCTTCCATAGTCGGATCTTCCTCTTCTTCTTTGCATCTTTGCCTATTGGCAATGCAAGCGGTTCTTCCTCTCCCACGGGTAACGGCTCCTTGACCGCGGCCTGCACCTTGGAAAGGCGTTTGACGATGTCCTCCGCTGAGCTTGGGACATTGCCTCTTGAAGTGACTGGGTTCGTTGCAGTGGAAACAACGGAGGTTTCGGCCATTACTTTGAGTAGGAACAAAGTTGTTGACGTTATTTGTCCTTGCTTTCTTCCTTTGTCCCTGATTGCGACCTTGAACTCTTTTCATTTGAGGTCTGAATGCTCCTCTATTCGGGTCACTATAGGACCAAGTTTTGTTACCCCTTGGCCTAGCTTGCACCTCCTGAATTATAGGCGCCGCTCGAATGAGTGCATCCTGAAGATCTGATGGACGCATAGATTCGAGACGGGTATTTATGGGTGGATTTAAGCCCGCACAAAATTTGGACACCTGCTGCGTCATGTCCATCTGTGGCGCATACTTTAAAAGTGAGACGAATTTAGAGTAGTATGTGTCAAGAGTGAGTCCTAGCTGTTTTAGCTCGTAGAACTCATTCATTTTCTGTGTACGATATGCAGGTGGTAAATATCTTCCCTGCACGGCTTTCTTCAACTTCTCCCAGGTAACAGACCCCTCTGAAATCCCTTGATCCCTGCACCATTGCTTCCACCAAAGTCTGGCTTTGCTGGTGAGTTTTAACTTGGCGAGCATAGCCTGATTGGTAGGTGCAGTACCAACTGCTTCAAAGTAATCCTCCATGGATTCAATCCAAATTTCAGCATCAACCTGGACGAATCTGCCTCTCCCGTCAAACTCGGGTGGCTTTATCTGCTTGAGGAGGAACTTCTTCTCCTGGGTCACAGCAGTACTTGATGTAGGAGGCGAATTTGGAACCTGTACATGGGGTTGTGCCTGGATAAAAGTTTTTTTAACGTTATTATATGATAATCGATGATGGCTTATCTTTCATTTTTAGTTCAGCTATCTCGTAAATAATGAAGCTACTTAACTTTTTAACAACTCTTATGCACAGCGAGATATTGATAAAAAGAAGTCTTTATTTGTATTTACATGGGCATAGCCTTATACAACGTTCCATGTGATGATAATCCAATCATTACATTCAGTTTGGGGAGAACAACGTTGCATTGCATTTGTCTATAGGAACTGTGTAATAGTAGGGTTTTGGGTAATGGATCTTTAGGAATCGATAATTCATTGGAAGTTCAGGATACCCTTTCCGTTGGAATCCATACTTCTCATGGCGGCCCAACACTTTAATCCTGTCGGCTGGGATTACATGGGTTACTTCCTCATATACATATGAGTTCATTTCAACCCTCCGACCTTGAATATGTAAAGTTGAATTTACGTGAGCTTCCACATTCAAGTCTTCCAACCACTTGATCCTTTATAGGTTGGTCTGTAGATAAGCAAACCGGTGGGCGGCTATATAGTAGATTCCTGAAGACCCCGTCCATATTCGTTCTATGTATAAAGGTGATGGATTATAAATCTGCTCTAGGATGTTCATCATCCCAATTCTTTGTCTATAAAGCGGAGAATGCATTGCAGTCATAAACATGACCCGAAATACCAAAAACTTGTTCCACGCTTCATAGTTCTGCAAGACAGCATTGAAGATGAGAAAATGTTTGGACAGCAACAATTTCTTTACTTCATTTTATTGAGATCTCATAAAAACAATTCCGTTATTGGTCGGCTCTGATACCAACTTGTAACGTGTCCCCTAGTATCATCCAGGACACGTCTTAGCAGTCCATCGGAAAGGATGTCTAAAAAGCTTCACCTAGCACTCCCAAGGAATGTTACGGGTTTTGCGATCTAGGTCTTCCCGTGTCTACCACGTAGCGGAAGTATCCTGGCCGTTTCCCACTTAGGATCGACCGGAATTAGGGTTTTCCTATTTGGTCATTAGCTAACAGCAACTAGCATCAGACCTGAGTGAATTACTTTACGCAGAGACGCCAGGTCCGAAGCGGATTCACGCTGCACTTGGTTCAAGGAGAATGGGAAATGAGAGGGATGCAAGGCTCAACCTCTCTGCCATAAGGCCTAGTCCCATTCTGTTCACCTAAAACAGCGTAAATCGGGTAAGACATAACTCTAGGTCATCATTCTCGTTATTCGTTTTGATGATGATGATCATCCTGCTGTTCTTTGAGATTTTTGAGAAAAGTTTCCAGCTAACCGGGGTTGACATATAACAATCAGCTTCTTTACTTAATCCCTTTAAGCACTGGTTCCTTCACATAATCTTATTACGTGACATAGAAAAACAATATCAAGCAAGTTCTTTTAATATTTCATCATTTTATCTTTGAAATACAAGGATTTTCACCCGTAGGCTTGTCCATAATCTGCCCGAAGACTATCCAGTAATCTCCAGGGATCACTATTCCAAGCTTCCGCCCGTCAACTAGTATGCGGGCCTCGAGATCCAATCTCGAGTCACGTTAGCCTCTTGTGCAGGACCCGGAAGGCGAGGGATTTGCCAGAGCCCCCCCTGGCACCCAAGCGTCCTCCTACTCCAAGTAGAGCTCAACGGAGAGACCTCTCACGGTGGGTTCGGTCCATGTTCCCGGCGCGGTCAACAATCCCCTTGGTTAGGGTCAGGCAGGCAGTCGGGGGTAACTGAAGTTGCCTCTCCCTTCAGGCCTTTAACCTAAAGTATAGGTGCTCATTTAATTTGTAATTCATAATTCAAACAGAGCCCTAAAATCTCTAGCAAGCACAAACATTTCCGTTAATCAACCGATTTATTTGGAAAACTGCTAAGGAAGTGTTCTTTCCTTTTTGAGTGTATCAGCACTCGTTCCCAAGGTGTCTTGTAACTTGGCAAGATCTTTTACATTTCGGTGTAGGCATACCCAACTTGGTTAACCCTAAAGTTCCTTAGATATGCTAGTTTCCGGTTTACAACTTTCCTTATTTTGAAGGATATCCAAAATTACGTCTTTTTGCAAGATAACTTGCGTAGGGATCTGCCATCCTTGATGAGGGTTTTTACCCCTTTCTCCTTGTGAATCAATCACAAGACTAAATGATTTCATACATGTTGCGCAAGTCCTGCGATGGAATAATCTGTTTAGATCCTTTAAGCTGACGTATGTCAGGCCTAGGGTTTCTTCTTTTAAGAACCTTAGGGACAAACCCTAGTTCCTTATCTTTACGAATTTATTGTCCCTACAGTAAGGAAAGTAGTCAAGTGTTTAGGGTATGAATGTTTCTATGTTTAGATTGGTTCAATTATCTTTTGGAAGGTAATATTAATCGTCTTGTCACGGTTTTGCTATCCTTGTGACAATTTACTTTCCCAGTCAATACAGTTTAATTTAACTTCCGTTTTCCTTAAAGATGAACTCATGCCAAATAACAACAATTTCCTTGCTAAGATGTGCAATTAGCAAAGATAACTCCCTAGTAATTTGAGCATCGAAAGAAACCTTTCATGAATTTAACCATTTACAATGATTCGTTGCGAAAGGAATAAGACTAATGGTGCAAGATATAATTTCTACACCTTAGGATTTAACTAAAATATACTACTATAGTATATGGATAATCTTGCTCGTAATTTATAATGCTCGATGCAATTTGAAGAAAACTAAGTTCTATACATTGTCATTCATAAGCTAAGCTCCTTCGTTACAAATAACTCGAAGAAATATATCCTATCCTTAACAATTTTTCTTTGCATGATCGGCTTAAAACCAAATTAACGCCAAGAAGAAAAACCTGGTTTTGGGGCGAGATATCCACATGGATACCGGGAGATGACCCTCCCGCAGCTACACCTTGGACTTTCTTCGGCGGCATCGTAGTTCGAATGTGAGATAGCCTTTTTCTCTTTCTTCTGGAATTCCACCGTGTCTTTGGATCCAAAAAAGTTTATGGGGGAGTGTGGTATTGCAACCATGGAACCCTTGTAGGATTTTGACTTGGGGTAGAAAGCACTTATTCTCCTTCCTTCCCTTTCTTTTATCTTTTTCCCACTCTTCCTCCTTCACTCCTTCTTTTCACTCCCTCTACTTTCCCTCCCTATCTTTTATCTCACGGCTATACTGATATCATCCGAGGCCATGATGATGATTTGAATTTTTAGGTTCAGGGGGGAAAAATAATAAGGGGGATATGGGGGATTAAGAGGAAAGCTTAGGGAGTTGTGGGGAAAAAAAAAGAAAAGAGTTATGAGGGGGGTTGAAAAAGGGTTAAAAGGGTTATAAGGGGGTGATAAGGTTTAGGGGAATAAAACACCGCGGGGGGGGGGGGGGGGGGGGGGGGGGGGGTATAGCATCCCCTTAGAAGAGCTTATGGAAGCCCACAAGAAGGGGGGCTTCCTAAGGGGGCTTTTGAAGCTTCCCAAGAAGCTTCTAAAGTCTTCTGGGCTCGTGATTTCGACACGTGGAGGAAGAAGATGGTTTGGTGATGCTTGTTGGCGGCCAGTTTTTGTCCCTCTCGCTTCACGGCGGTCTTCGACCTGTCAAGTCGGCTTCGGATGTTGGCGGAGGCGCAGCAGATCTAGCCCTTTGGCTCCTCACCTCCACGGCCTCTCGAAATCCGATCCTCATGACTCCCCTTCAGCCTTGCAGCTCCTCTCCTCCACATAGCACTACACGACTTTCTCCCTCCCTCAGGCTAAACAATGGCATCTCCTGGCGGCACAGCAGGCGGCAGCAGCTTTTTTTTTCTTCCCTTCCTTTCTCAGGTCCGTTATTTAAATAGTGGAGGGGAGGGGGATCTTCCCTCCCCTGCGTGTCAACACGCATGTCCCCCCTGCTCATCCTGAGCTCCACCAAGGAGCTTAATGGCTCCTTCTATTTCCCTTCCCCTCCAGCTCGTCAGTCGGCTAGAGGGATAAGGGGAATTTTTTTTTTTCATTTATCCAATTCGTTTTTCCATTTGAGCTCGTTCACGTGTTTAGTAAAATGGAATGTTACAGATAGCTAACATTTTCACAAAGGCATTGGGTGTAGAGAAGCTTCGAAAGTTTTGAAGTTTACTTGGACTTGCAGAGATAGAGTTGAGCTTAAGGGGGAGTGTTGAGATGACAAGCTCAAAATGTGCGAACATTGATGATGGACCGCCTAGCTAGATTGGTACGCACGTCTACACTTAACACGTTGGTGGTCATTATGATACTCACATGGCCATTGACTTATCACTTATTATATTTAGTTTGTTACACCTACCTATAGCGAGCAAAGATATAGCACTGGTTGATTAGTGTAGTATGTTATGCACTGTTTGACTTAGTAGACCACTTTCCTTTATGTTGTATCTTATTTATACTTTGTATACATTGTATAGTGTATGGAAGAAAAAGAAAAAATCAGTAAGAAAAAGTTTTGGCCTCCATCTCTCTTCTTTTGTACTTGAGTGAGCTTCCTCTTGTGTATATAGTGTGTGTTTTGGTACAATAGCTCAATCAAGTCCCCCCACCACACAATTCTTGATAGAAGAAGAATAATAATGAATGAATGAATGAAGAAAAAAAAATGAATTTTCTCATTTGTGATGCATGAGTTGCCACAAACATTGAATCTAGGAACCATTAAATCGCTAGTCTTTCCCCACTTCATGTACTTAGGGCATATCAAGGGTTGGACATTATGATAGACATGTCTCCCTAAGTCATGCACAACATTATCCCCTTCTACGAAACGGGTCCCTATCAAGGGTTGGACATTATGATAGACATGTCTCTCTAAGTCATGCACAACACTATCCCCTTCTACGAAATGGATCCTCAAGTGTGGGAAAACACCTCAAGCTTGACCCAACTCCCAGTTCCACCACCACTTGCACAATGCACCACAAGGTAATGCAGACATACCCCCTAGATAGTACACCTACTCTTTCTTTACAGGTTCATTTTGTGGCCATGCACCTAGCCAACAACTCCAAAGGCCCTCTTAAATCACTCAACATATCCTGAATACCTACTAAGAATCTCTAATCATATGTTGTAAGCTTATCCTACATGACCAATTCTCCAAAAGCCCCAAGTATCATTTCCCAAACCACCCTCAACTCTCCAACTCATACCATCCAATGCCATGGGACTAGCACTCAGCTAGGAGGGGGTAATGTTAACCCTTGGAACAACACAAGTGCAAATGTGTAAAAAAACACAAGGCGCAAATAGACTTATGGAGGATGTAATGTCCCCATTACTCAGTTTATTTTAATGTACATATGCATTCCAAAGAAATTTGATTTATGTTGCACATTTAAAAAAAAACTAGCTCTAATTATGCAATTGACTCTCATTATGAAGATAATAATTATTATTAATGAGGTATTATATACCACTTAATGGAAGAAAGACTTGAGAGACCCTCCCAAGAGTAGCTTATTAAAACTATGTTTGTAGTATAGAACAACAAAAAGAATCTACTCTCCTCCCTATTCAGTCTACTCGAGAGAGAGAAGTATTGTTCTCCATGCGGAAAGAAGAACCATCCGCGAGGTCTACATCATTGAATCATGCAATAACCATCGTCATCATCGAGAGTCTTTCACCCTTGCCAACCAATGTTACTGTCATGTTCTTCTTCTTCAACGAATCATATTTTTGTCATGGCCTCAAAGAAAAAGAATTCAAAAGCAGAAATTGCAAATGACCCTACTAACGTGGAAGCAACAATTGGAGTTGCGAGCATGGGAGTCACTAACAGAGTCACGGGTGTGGATAACAACCCTTTACCAATTTCAGTGCCACATGTTCTTCACAAAAATATTTTTTCGAATTCAATAGAAATAAGATAAGTCTTTTAAGAAATACTGCAATCTTACTAGAGTATTCACTTGGTAAATTATTAGAACATCTTATAGGCTAGAAACTGTTAGGAAAACTACAAAATTCTAGAACTCAAGAGAAATCATGAGGAAATTTTTAAGATGGATTTATTAAGAATGAACCTCGAAGAAATTAGTCACGGATATAGTCTAATCTAGAAGCTTTGATAGAAGATTTTAAGACTAGAAATATCTCTAAGTTAAAGAAACTGACTTAAGGTCAATAAACTTGGTTACAAGAATAAACCTTAAATTGGGAAGTTAGAGACCCCAAAATCTAGATACCCTTAGTTAGATTCCACGGGGAAGAGTTCATTATGTGAAATTCAAGTATCGATTGCTACAAGATTAATCATCACTTGAAAGTTGCATGATTGATTGAAGTCATAACTACTTGAAGACATCAATCTTGTTTGTGATTTTCTAGATTAGATCTTGATTGAATTAAGTATTAGAACAAATATAAATTGAGGAGCCCTATACCTCCCCCAAGGATAGGTACTGGATTAGATCAATCTTGTTTGTGATTTTCTAGATTAGATCTTGATTGAATTAAGTATTAGAACAAATATAAATTGAGGAGCCCTATACCTCCCCCAAGGATAGGTACTGGATCCCCATACCAAGAGGGGATGTTTTTATCACCGTGGAAGCATGGACCGACTTTGATGGTGGTGAGAGGTCTACTAGCAGGGATCGTATTAAGTAGGAGGTGGTTAAGGTGTTAGGGGGGCTCGGCTAGTAAATCCTTTACGCACGTAGGAACTACTTGGTCGCCTGTATGGCCCAAGTTCTATTTGGGACACCTAAAAACGCTAGCTATAGGTGGATTTAATCTTGGTGATGTGCAGATGCACCGGATGAGGTAGCATGTGAAATTGTAAATTTTCTCCTGTATGGGCTGTCAAGATTGTGGGAGAGAAGGAATGAGTCTCACTTATAGCTTTCTTGCTTGCACAATGGGGAAATACACATACATGTGGAGGCTGAAAATAGTTTTCCTCTTCTTAGTTGTGTAAGCCAAAAAGAACTCATGTACAAAGAAATAGAAGAACCCTATATATGGGTCTCAAACCAAACTCAACTAACTAAGGTGGCATACTAACTGAGCCACGAACTAGAGTAGATAAGGATAGCTGTCATCTAGCTATTATTCATGGGCGGTGCACCAACCGCATCTACAGCTAACAAGTCAGTGACATAAATGCACAACAGTCACCCTGGCATATCACGAGTGGAGCTCGATATCTCAACACTCCCCCTCGAGCTCAATCCCAATCCCTACACACCAAGTAGGTCTGAACTTACACAGCTTCTCTGCGCCCAATGCCTTCGTGAATATGTCAGCTACCTGATCCTCTGTGCTGAGATAAACTAGATCAATAAGACCTAGTAAAACCCTCTCCCGCACATAGTGATAATGCACCTCAATGTGCTTTGTTCTAGCATGATAGACTGGGTTAGTTGCCAAGTGTATACTACTCATGTTGTCACAATAAATGACAGCTGGCCCATGTGTAGGTTGATGCATATCATAAAGTAGCTTATGCAACCAAGCTACCTCACATGCAGCCATTGCTGCACCCCTGTACTCAGCCTCTGTGCTTGACAAGGAAACTGTGGGTTGTTTCTTGCTGCTCCAAGTGACTGCAACACTCCCAAAAGAGAACACATATCCACTGGTAGATCGTCTATTAGAAATACTACCAGCCCAATCAGCATCAGTGTATCCATGCAACTGTATCTAAACCCCAGTCTCATAAAATAGTCCATACTACAATGTGGACTTCACATACCTGAGTATGCGTCTAGCCGCATCCAAATGCGGTTTCCTTGGAGCCTGCATAAACTGACTTACCAATCCAACAACATAGCTAAAATTTGGCCTGGTAATACTCATATAAATCAAACTTCCTACTATGCGTTTGTACATAGTAGGTCCTTCGAGAAGCTCACCTGCATCCGCTCAGCTTCACATTCTGCTCCAAAGGAACTGAAATAGGCTTACAGCCTGTCATCCCATATTTGGACAGCATGTCCAATCCGTACTGCCTCTGCAAGATCCGTATCCCACTTGGTGATCTAATCACCTCAATGCCCAAGAAATAACGCAGCTCTCCCAAATTCTTCATCTCAAACTTTTGCTTCAATAACATTTTCACATGAAGGATATCTTCATCACTATCACCTGTCATAATCAAATCATCAACATAAATGACAAGTAGCATAATACCTTTCTCTGTTTTTCTCACATAAAGTGAGAAATTTGCCTTGGAAATCTGAAAGCCAATAGTGACAAGATACTGTCCTATCTTGTCAGACCATGCTCTAGGTGCTTGCTTCAAGCCATATAAGGCTTTCTTCAACCTGCAAACAAACTCAGGATGAACAGCATGCACATAACCTGGTGGTTGCTCCATATATACCTCTTCTTGTAAATCACCATGCAAGAAGGCATTCTTTACATCCATCTGATATAAAGACCATTCCTTTGATGTAGCCATAGCAATGACTGCTCTTACGGTTTCCATCCTTTCAACTGGACTGAATGTTTCATCATAATCAATGCCATATGCTTGTGCATACCCCTTGACTACTAATCTTGCCTTGTATCTGTTCACAGAACCATCTGCATTGTGCTTCACCTTATAAACCCACTTACAATCAATTGCATTCTTATCTTTAGGCAAAGGTACCAATTCCCATGTAGCATTTGCTTCCAAGGCATCCATTTCTTCATCCATGGCTTTCTCCCATTTTTCTTTTCCCATGGCTTGCTCAAAAGAAGTGGGTTCTAGTTCCTGTATCACTTTGACCATATAGGCATAGTGAATGGCTGTAAATCCATCATATTTCAGCCTATCCACACAATACCTAGCTCTGGTAGACCTGCGCAAAGTAGGTTCACTCCCAAGTGATCTCAAAACATCCCTGGTCTTGCTTACTCCAGGTGTAACAATAGAAGTAATACCCAACTCATCATCAATGCTCTGTTCTGAGCCACTAGATTTACCATCCACATAAGAGTGACCTGCATTCACATCAAACATGGGCTGATCTACCTTCTCTTTTCCTTTTTGTGAAACCTGCATACCACTATCTGCATTGTTTTGAGGAGATTCTCCTGATCTCAATCTGCTTGTCCATGGTGAAGAATGTGAACCACTGCTAGAGGACACTCTAGGTCCACTAATATTTTGTGACTGCTGCTGTGAATTCTGTGTAGCATTACCATTTTGTGCATCTACATCATCAATCACATTTATTGGTTTATACCAGCTACTCATCTTATAAAAAACAACATCTCTACTCACTGTAAACTTACGAGTAGAGGGGTTATAGCATCTATACCCTTTCTGCTTGGAGAGAGTAACCAATAAAGATGCTCTTCTCAGCTTTTGGATCCAACTTGGATCTCAACTCATCTGGCACATGAACATAGGTAATGCAACAAAAAATCTTCAAATGAGAAATATCTGGTTTCCTACCAGTATACCTCTCCTCTGGAGTCATCCCATGTATTGCTGTAGTGGGAGTCCTGTTCATTATGTAGACTGCTGTAGCAACTGCTTCATCCCAGTAAAAATCTGACAAGTCTTTTTCATTGAGCATGGCACGAGATACCTCTCCAATATGCCTGTTTTTCCTTTTTGCAATTCCATTTTGTTGTGGGGTATGACTACATCAATATTGCTGCTTTATGCCATGCTCCTGCAGGAACCTTGCACACTCATTTGAGAGGTACTCTCCCCCTCTATCTGACCTTACACATTTTATTTGCAGGCCTGTTTCTTTTTCAACCATAGCTTTAAGAGTTTTAAAATGCCCAAAAACTTCACTTTTCTTTTTCATAAAATACACCCAAATTTTTTTGCTATAGTCATCAATAAAAGTGAAAAAATAATCACAGCCTCCAAGAGATGCAGCTTTAGTAGTCCACACATCAGAGTGGATTAATTCCAATGGCTTCTTACTCTCTTGAACATGTCTAGGAAATGGTTTCCTTGCCTGTTTTCCAAACTGACAGGCTTCACATACCTTATGCATTTTTTCAACCTTGAATTTAGGCAATCCTGCAATAATATTTTGGGCTTGCATTGATTTAAGTCGTTGTACATTAACATGACCAATGCGTTTATACCAGATATCAAAATCTGCAACTACACTGGTCCCATGTGCAAACATTGCTACACTCAATTCAGGCATGTCTACATCCAACGTAAACATTCTGCCCTTCTTCTTTCCTTTTGTTATCAAGCGACCTTTATTTTTCATATCCTCAACAAAGCATCCATGAGAATTAAATCTGACCTGCAAGCCCTGCTCAACCATTTGACCAACAGAAACCAGGTTCTTGGTGATATTCGGGACATGAAATACATCTGATAGGTATTTCTTTTTCCCATCCTGCATAGACAAATGAATTTTTCCAATCTGCACAATAGGATGTGCAATATCATCACCAATCTCCACAAATCATGGTTTTTTTATTTTCCTTGCATCTTGCATCCATTCTGCATGACCTGTCATGTGGTTTGATGCACCTGAGTCAACATACCACACATCATTGCTTTCTTCTGCACTTATCACAGAATTGGTCATGTGCTGCACCATAAATAAATGCTCATTTCTGTCATCGCCCTGTCTACTAGAAGATGCATAATTCCCTTGTTGCAATTTTCCATTCATGATGTCTTTCTGCTTTTTATAGCAGTCTTTAGCCATATGACCCATTTTACCACAGGAGTAGCATTCAACATTGCTGTTTGCATTTTGGATTCTTTGCCATCTACCAGGACCTCTTTGGTTTCCCCTGCCTCTAGAGTTACCATGTCCTCCTCCATAGGACTGATTTTCTTGAATTTGCTGCATATTCTGATTTCTACCACGGCCTCCAGATCGGCCTCCTCTACCTCTGCCTCTACCTCTTCCAGCATTTGAGTAGAAGACAGTTTCTTTTGAAGTTCCTCCTAAAGAAGATGTACCACCATTTCTCTGCTCCTCAGAAATTAGAAGAGCAATCAACTCCTCAAAATCAGGAAATCTTTCACGGACGGAAATGGATGTTCAGAACTGTGCATAATCCTTTTCTAGACCATTCAAGGTCACAGAAACTAAATCATCATCTTCCACTGGCGACCCAATGGAAGCAAGTGCATCTGCAATCTTCTTCACCTTCATGTGGTAGTCATTGATGCTCATACTTTCTCTTTGCACATTGTGCAACTCTTGCTTGAGCTGCATTTTCCTGGCTTGCATATTTGTGCTATACATTTTTGACAAAGTATCCCATGCCTCCTTTGGCGTACTTGCATCCTGAATATGCACAATCATAGAGTGTGAAATACTGATAGACAGCCAGTACATAACTTTTCTAGCTCTCTCATGCCATCCTTTAAATGCCTGCATTTGCTGTTGATTGGGAACATCAGGAAGAACTGGTTCTTCTTCATTTCCTGCAACGAATTCCCAATATCCTTTTCCCATAAGGAAATTCGTCATTCTAAACTTCCATGCTTGGAAGTTGTTCTTGTCAAGCTTTTCAGTGACAATCTATGAAAGAGAATCAGACGGCATTATAGAACACTGCAAAAAATTCTGT
The DNA here is from genome assembly GCF_053477565.2 of Lygodium microphyllum. Classification (NCBI taxonomy): domain Eukaryota; kingdom Viridiplantae; phylum Streptophyta; class Polypodiopsida; order Schizaeales; family Lygodiaceae; genus Lygodium; species Lygodium microphyllum. The sequence continues at coordinate 74,204,642 of NC_141151.1, read as the reverse complement.
CACTGCAAAAAACACAGATTCAGCCTCATAAGGGCAAATCTACAAAACTGACAAAAGTGGTATTTGACCACACAGTCACTTCCTAGTGACGATTTTGTATCAATAGGCAACAAGGATGATTCTGTAACTCCCAATGTCTCTGTGCACAGGCATACAATGCAATTTCTATGGTAACTTTTCACCGATCTGTAGAACAGTGGTCGCACAGCAAAAAACAGGGCCTTTTCTTGATTACGTGCGAAAAACTTCCGTCTCCAAAACAGGCTCCGAAATGGCCTCAAATCAAAAAAATAGGGCAACCAAGGGCTAAATCCCTTATCCCGCAGCATATACTGTCCTCTTGCTACAGCGCAAAGGGCGTCTCAATCTGAGACAATACACTCTTGCACTTTTTGGTTGTGCTACCTGCAGAGACTTGCTCCCAAACAGAAAAATGAAAGCAACAATGGTCCTCTTACCAGAACATCGCGAACTTGGTTTGCTTTCTTGAGCTCCTTACCACGAACAAGACTCTGATACCATGTCAAGATTGTGGGAGAGAAGAAAGGAGTCTCACTTGTAGCTTTCTTGCTTGCACAATGGGGGAATACGCATACAGGTGGAGGCTGAAAACAGTTTTCCTATTCTTAGTTGTGTAAGCCAAAAAGAACTCGTGTACAAAGAAATTGAAGAACCCTATATATGGGTCTCAAACCAAACTCAACTAACTAAGGTGGCATACTAACTGAGCCACGAACTAGAGTAGATAAGGATACTTGTCATCTAGCTATTATTCATGGGCGGTGTACCAACCGCATCTACAGCTAAAAAGTTAGTGACATAAATGCACAACGGTCACCCTGGCATATCACGAGTGGAGCTCGATATCTCAACATGGGCAAGAGATCACTCATTATGGAACATAATCAATGAATTTGTTTTATTCTGATTGTATGTCCATGAGTAAATTATGCAAATGAAAAACTATGCATAAAAGGATTCTTTCTAATTAATAAAGCTATTTTTATATGTTTCACATAATGTGGTAGGTAATTAGATAACTAAGAACTTCCATAGAGGGAAGTGGGTGGATGGATTCCTGACAAATCTAGTCCTATGGCATGGTGGTCTCGGTTAGGCGAGAGCTTCTCCCAAAAACAAATGCTAGGAATAATCTCTAGTAAGGGCCGATTCATTGATTTACCTAGGGTTTGGTCTCAGAACCGGAACTGCAAATTATCTTAGGGGAAAGGTACAACGATTGTCCAGAGCATAGCAAGGAATTTCATAAATCCTTAGTCTGCTCTACTGGAAAAAAGTGTTATACTCCATGAACCAAGGGTAATGGCAGTTGGTCCTTCCGGACAAGAAGCCTCTTGATGGATACCTCCAGATGTGCGCTAGTTGTTGAAAGGTGACTGTTAGGTCAATTACAAACCTTCAGGTTGGTTCTCCATGGGTAACATCACGACGGCTCCCCTATGGGGTAGACCTAGGGTTATAGAGCCGATGATCGGGAAAAAATTCGATCATTCTGGTTAGAGTACGGATGGCGATGGCTAAAGGTAAACTCTGGGCGACTTCTAAAACGTTACTCATCACGTAATAAAGGCGAGATTATTACAACTGGTTTCAGAGACAAAAGAAATAAAAATCTTGGTAATTGTAGCCTAAGATGTGAGATGTTTTCCCCTTTCTCTTACTAATGCGTTTTTTCTTTAAATCTTACCTAGAAAGACAAGGATTGGGAGAAATTCCTATTCTTTCGAGCAATTTGTAACATGTCTGCTTGTCCACTTGTGGGACACGTCTTAGCAACCCATCGGGAGGGAAGTCTAGAAAGCATCACCTAGCACTCACAAGGAATATCACAGGGTTTGTGATCTAGGTTTTTCCGAGTCTGCCCCGAAGAGGAAGTATCCAGCCGTTCCCACTTAGGACTGACCTGAAGTCAGGGTTTCTTTCCTATCAGCCAAGTCTCTAGGAAGTAGCTAGCGTCGAGCTCCGGATGAACCACTTTGCATAGGAAAAATAGAGTTGAAGTGGATTTATGCTGCACTTGGTTCATGGAGAATGGGAAATGAGAGGGATGCGAAGCTCAACCTCTCTGCCCATAAGGCATAGTCCCATTCTGCTCCCCTAAAACAACATAAATCGAGATTCTGACTCTACTAACTCTAGGTCTTCACAATTTCATTATTACGTCTTTTGAGAAAAGTTTCCAGCTAACCGAGACCACCCTTTTGTAGGATGGACCCAAGTCACGTCCACCGCACTTTCCTCGATAGCTTTAGTTGTCTAATGTAATATTTCCGCAAATATTAATTAACTAAACCCTGAACATCCCGTGCAAAAAGCAACCCAAAGTAATCTCCCGCAACAATAAAGTTGATGGCTAAGTTCTCCCTCTGCGTGCATTAATAAACTCCAGTCCGCGTTGTGCATAAGAGAGCCGTGGCTCAAAAGCCGTAGTTCCACGCGGGAACACCCCTTCATGGGAAAAGAAAGGGATAATGGATAAATTTTTGGCAAAATTTTTTATGGATAAACTCCCCTACCCTTAAGCTGTTGCATGGCGGGGGAGAGGGAGTGTGAGAGGAGCTTGAGTGTGGAGTAGGAGAGCATGGGGGGGAGGAGGCATACAACTTGCCACATGTGTGGTTTTCCCCCCCCCTTCAAACTATATGCCCCCCCTCTCAAGCTTGAGATGGAGGGGAGAGAGAGAATCGTGCTGCTGCCCAAGACATGGTGCTGCCCGCCATAGTTGCCACCGCCGTCCATTTGCTGCTGCCAGGCTACTGCGCCATCGCCTCAATCACCACCATCATCATCAACATCATAATCATCATCATCGTCATCTTCACCTCCATCCTCATCATCTTCCCAATCATTTTCTCTCTCCATGTCACTTCCCTGTGACAAAAGCTTGGAAGCTTCTAATTAGCTTCTAATTAGAAGCTTCTATTAAAGCCTCCATAAGCCTTGTTCTCCCGTGCCTTCCCCGGTTTTTAAAAACCGATCTTGCAAGGCCCAAGTTCTGCGTGGGGAGGAGAAATTATCGGCCTAGTAGGCAGCTTTGGAGATTTGGAAAAAGGGCAAGGAGAGTTCGCGGAGTCCAAGTCCATTGCGCCAATGGCTCCTAAGCAAAAGGCAAGAGGAGCACACGCGGGAGCTTCCACCCCAAGTACGAGAGTGGACAACGCCCCGATTCCTAATGCCCAGGTTCTTAAAATTAATTCCACATGAAAAGGATACACTAGGCATGTTTAATTCTCATAGGCAAGTTTAAACGCATTGGGAAATTTATTTTCTCGTTCAATCTGCAAAAATTAGTTGCATGTTGAGTATTTGAAATTGCTTGCATTTCCATGGTCAAGGGTAACTGCAAATTCTAAACGCATGATGCATAAGTAAAAAGACGGAATTGTGCAAAGGAATATTTGTTGCATCTGCATAGGATAGGGCATATAACACATAATGCATAGTTGTGATTCACGTATAAAATAATCGTAGACACCCATTAAATGATATCCGAATAGTTGCAATGCATGGAAAGGATTTATGTACTTTGCGAATCGCATGCGATGATAATTACATCCTAGGTTGGGTTAAGTGCTAAAGGAAGGATTAAGTCAATGATGGACTCATAGTATTCGCTCATGCATGGAGTTCTTTATCAAAGTTTGAATGCATCTTCATTAAAAATATTAAAGCTTTGATTTCGTTGCATCATTATAGTTTAGGGCAAGGAAAAGAAAAGATCATTGTAAATCTTATAGCTGCATAGAAGGAAAAGGTTTATAGTCTTGAAATCACAAATTTGCATGGAATGATACATCGCATACATCTTGCAGTTCCTTGCATCTTTTAGGGAAAAGTACTTGCTAGTTTAGAAAGAAGTATTTGCATCTTTAAAAGGGATGATCGTCTCTAATTGTGGATTAGTTAAATCAACTAAGTAATTCGCGTATAGTTGAGTTGCTCACATGAAAATCATAAAGGTACGATTAGATTGCATATGACGATCACCTCAATGTGCTAGGTAGGGTTAAGTTACGTTAAAATTCTGCCTAGTATCACACTTGGGATTCTGATTTAGACTTTTGATCCCAAAGATCCTACCCACATTCTCGAAAATGTTAGGGTCATCTAAACGCCTATGCAAGAACGATCTAGGGTTCTCACCCTAAGGATCAATTGACCAAATACTAAACCTTCGTATGAGTTTAGGATCCCTAGGGCCAAAGTGTTATTGGCCTAGGAGGGTTAGGGGTTGGATTGGGTCAAGAGGACTCCCAAACCCTACATCTTGACCAAAGGTATTCTTGACCAAGGAATACCGTGTGATGGGAGAAATGATCCCACAAGTTAGAAGTGACACCTATCTCGTGCAACAAGTTGCAACGTTGCATGATTTTGTGCCTAAATCACAAAATAGAATTGCCACTCCTTAGAACAAGTTTGGCGAGTTCTAAGTACAAGTCTAATTTTCTAGAGGATGAATAGTCATCCTGCTACATAACCCTTCCTTGGGCTGATTTGCCAAAGTTAGGGGAGTTGCAAATTTGCCAAGGAAGCAGTTAACTGACCAAGTTAGGGCGACGAGGTTGCCCAGGATGTATTGACCTTAATATAAGGAAACCTAAGGTATTGACAATTTGGGTTAATAGGGTATAAATCCTAACCCAAAGATAAAGGGTAAACAAGAAGCTTAGCTTACGAAACCCTTGGGATCTTGCCAAGTCGTGATTGATCCCAGATCGAATACTAGATGTGTTCGAAGAGAAGAATTCACACCTTAGCAATTGGTTGTATAAATGACCACTGGAGTGCTTGTGTTTGTACACTTAAGAACATTGTTTGTACTTCTTTTCTCAAGGAACTATTGCTGGAAAAATAACTAATGCTTCAGGTTGAAAGCCTACAGGGAGAGGCAATATCAGTTGCCTCTGACTGTCTGCCTGACCCTATCCAAGGGGGTTGTTAGCCGCGCCAAGTATGTGGACTGAACCCGTCCTCTCCGTGGGTGCTACTCGGAGCAGGAGGACGCTTGGGTGCCAGTGGGGGCTCTGGCCATAAATCCCTTGCCTCCGGATCCTGCACAAGAGGCCGACGTGACTCGAGATGGGATCTCGAGGCCCGCATACTAGTCTACGGGCGGAACTTGGATTAGCAATCCCTATGGATTGCTGGATTAGCCTTCGGGCAAATTATATAATATATTCCAAAGATTGATAAATAAAGATCAAATGTTGAAAAGGAACTTGCTTGACATTGTTTTTCTATGTATATGCCTAAGTTACGTGAAGGAACCAGTGATTAATTGGTTAATTAAAGAAGTTGTTTTTGCTTGTCAAACTAAATGTGGTAGGTAACTAGATAACTAAAGCAACCTGAGGAAAGTGCGATGGATGTGACCCTGGGTCCGTCCTACGGATGGGTGGTCCCGGTTGGCCAAGAACTTTTCTCAAAGGAATTGATAGTGGGATAACAATGACTTAGAATCAATAAAAGCTAGAGTCCCGATTTATGCTATTTTAGGGGAATAGAATGGGACTATGCCTTATAGGCAGAGAGGTCGAGATTTGCATCCCTCTCATTTCCCACTCTCCTTGAACCAAGTGCAGTATAAATCCACTTTAACCCTGATGATTCTACACAAGTAGTTCGTCTGGGGCTCGTCGCTAGCTACCTTCTAGGAACTTGACCATTAGGAAAACCCTGATTCAGGTCGATCCTAAGTGGGAACAACCAGAATGCTTCCGCTTCGGTAGACTCGAGAAGACCTAGATCGCAAACCCCGTGACATTCCTTGGGAGTGCCGAGTGGCACTTTCTAGACAGGCTGCTAAGACATGTCCTGCAAGTGGACAAGGGGACACATTATATCTAATTAGGTCCTACCACATTTATGTGCGACATTTAAAATCAGCTTCATTAATTAAGCCTTTTAGGGCACAGAGTTTGTTCACATAATTTACAACATATACACAAAAACAAAACAAGCAGTCCTTTTATCAAACAAGTTTCTTAACTTATCTTTAAGTTAATCTTTGTCTCTTGCCCATATAGGAAAATGATGTATCCCTTCTGTCCAACAAAAGTACCCGGTCCAAATCTCATGGCACCGAAAAATCCATCCTTTATCTAGAATAGGATCTCCCAACATGCCCAAACGTTGGGGGCCACGGAGGTCTTCAACTCCATTCTAGAGCTCCAACTGACCCACAAGCTGTCTAGGAGCGAAACATCATTCCTATGGTTGGCCTTTTCACCACTTGACCATTGGCCTGTGAATTGAGTAGTGCCCTCTCGGGATAATCCACAATGTGATCTTGGAGATGATCCATGCATGCAAATCCTTCCTTAATTAATCCAATTAAAATTCAAGCACAATCAAAGCAATCAGCCCTAATATCATCTTCTAGAAAAACATTTCTTTATTCTCATGGCAACTTGTCATTACAAACCCCTGCCATTCATTTGCCATCAACACAAGCCTTGGAATATTTATCCAAATCACAATGCAACAATCCCTTGATTGAAAGAAAAACATTTAGGGTGTTGTTCCATCAACTAACAAAACTAATTGTATTTTTTTCAAACAATACAATAATAGACGCGACAATAATTCCATCGCATATTCACTCTCCCCCTTGGGGCCAAAGAGTAGAATTTACTTAATATTCCCTCCTTTATCCTAAGGCATATGCTAAGGGTTCCAATACTATACACGACGTAAGTCCTATCATTCCAATGCAAATTAATCAATCTAGTAAGAGCATTTATGCTCTTCTCTAAGTGACAATTATCTTTTAGCATTTTCCTACTACTATGCAACATTTTTTCTTGGCTTTATCTTCCTTTCTCCTAAGGCAAGGAGTCGCATGTCATCTATGTAAAGTTTACATAATCTCTCCCATGTATGTACCATGTATATGCATTTGCAAACTTTAAACAATATTATCCTCGGTAAAGATTAATCAAAGACTCATCGATGCTTGATACTTTAGTGTCCCATATGTTGCTTATGCTATGCATGGATTCATTACATAGCAACTAGGTGCAATTTAACTCCCTTTGATATAAGCACTTCACAAACTTCATCTTTGAATATTTGAGATGCGATTTATCCTTTTCAATGACCTATTCTAGAACCACAAGGTACGGAGCCTAGTGCATCTCTTGCAAGCATTAAAACAAACATCTATCAATTTGAAAATACATTACTTATGACCGGTACCACAATTGGATTGATAGTGATGCCTTTGCCCGAAGCTTTGTTGTTTGCTGGTTGTAGGATTGTCATACGCACGCGACATTCTTTGCTTGGAGGCCATTGTCCGCAAGTAGACTCAAGAGATTAAGAAGGTGGAATAGATTCGAGATGGGAGAGCGAAAGAGAAGATGGTTAAATCGAGGATCGAGATAGAGGCAAATTGTGTAGCCTCTCGGGGTAACTCTCTCTCTCTCTCTCTCTCTCTCTCTCTCTCTCTCTCTCTCTCTCTCTCTCTCTCTCTCTCTCTCTCTCTCTCTCTCTCTCTCTCTCTATCTCTTGGAGGGGTATACTCTCTCTCTCCCTCTCTCTTGTAGCGTTTCAGGATCTCCTTATGCTTCCTTGTGCCTCCCCATGCCTCATATTTATAATGCATTAGAGAGGAGGGGATAAGTCTGAGAACAAGAGTGGAGGGGCTCTTAGAAGACTTAGTGATCTGATGCTCAAATCATAAATTTGATGGTTGCATTGGCTCCAAAAGGGGGGTAAAACTCCAAGACACTTTCTTAGAAAGCTCTTAGTTCACTCCTTCTTCTTTTCTTTGTTCGAAGTGCTGTCTACTGCCTATAGACTGCGATCGCGGCGCACACGATTTTGCGAGTCACTTTTCTTTATTTCTCTTTTTATAAAATCTCTAAAACTAACTAAAACATCACTTTTCTTTTCTTTTAAATGAATTTTAGTTCTATATTTTTAGGATAATATCTAAAATATAATAGTTTTTTTCCCCCTCCCAAGAATTTAATATTTTTGGACCATTCAAACTATACACATTAATATTAGTGATTAATATGGCTCATAAGTCCCGTACTTTTCGTGAAGGGTGGCTACGGTCCTTATCAATCCGAGAAAATTTTCAGATTTATGACTCTCGATTTTTTTTAATATATTTTTAATTGAATGAAAATTATTAGCTATTAATGCTAGTCAATTTTTACCTTAGTTAGTCTTTAGTTAGTAATCTTACTAACTTATTAATTGACTAACTAACTTTTGAACTAACCAACTAACTTTTATTGCATGGAAATATTACATCCTTCCTCCCTTAGAGAAATCGAAATGTCCTTATCTCGAGAGAAACTAGGGAAGACAAGCACTAAATGGGGCTTATGACCTGTGGGTTAAGACCCACCATGCATCTGCTGCGCTACTCTTAATGTTTCAAGTAGTGCACTCATATTATTCGAATTAACCATAGGTACAAGAGTAGGATTTATTCTCAATTGTGTTACATGTCGATTAAGCTTCTAGGAATTTTAGTTCTCCCAATAAGGTTTAGTGGCCTCTAGATCTTCGTCTTTATCTAATTCGTCTATATATCCATAGACTGCACCTGTGTAGCTTCGCTTTCTTGGAGGCTCAATGCCTTCTGGACTTAGATTAGGGTAGTCTGCTTGGATGTGTCCTAGCTCATTACAATGGAAGCATTGATGGTAGGGACATCTCCTATGGATGTGCCCTATCTCTCCTCACGTATGGCATCTCTTATCCTGATCTCCATAGTCATCTTTGCTACAATTGCCCAATTTAAGTTCTTGGATGATTAGATTCACTCGGAGTAATGCATCTGGCAAGTCCGTTGGACGCATTGCTTCAAGACGGTGGTTCAGAGGAGTGTTCGGGCCATGGCAAAACTTGGATACTTATTATGCAATATCCATAGGTGGAGCATATTTTAGTAGGATTACAAACTTTGAGTAGTAAGCTTTTACGGTTAATTCCAGATGCTTGAGCTTGAAGAATTCATTCATCTTCAAGGTCTGGTAGGTTGGCGGAAGGTATCGTCCGCGTACAGCATCTTTCAATTGAGTCCATGTAGCAGCGGCTTCAGAAATACCTTGATCTTTGCACCATTGCTTCCATCATAACCGAGCTAGCCAACTAAATTCACTTTTCCAATCATTGCTTGATTCATGGAGGCAGTTCCCGAAGCAGAGAAATAGTCATCCATTGTCTCAATTCATATCTCTCCTTCTGCTGTGACTTCTAACCCTTCTCCATCAAACTCGGGTGCCTTAATTTGCTTGAGAAGAAATTTCTTCTCTTGCATGTCAGCATTCATGGGTACAAAAGGTGCCTGACAATCAAGCCATACCACTCAAGTTATTTATGTTTAGGATATGTCTATGAACCGAACATTAATCAATCATGTATCATCATAAAGTTTTGCTTTGATACCAACTGTAACATGTCCGCTTGTCCACTTGTGGGACACGTCTTAGCAGCCCATTGGGAGGAGAGTCTAGAAAGCGCCACCTGGCACTCGCAAGGAATGTCACAGGGTTTGCAATCTAGGTCTTCCCGAGTCTTCCCCGAAGCGGAAGTATCCGGCCGTTCCCACTTAGGACCAACATGAAGTCAGGGTTGCTTTCCTATCAGCCAAGTCTCTAGGAAGTAGCTAGCGTCAAGCTCCAGATGAACCACTTTGCATAGGAACAACAGAGTCGAAGCGGATTTATGCTGCACTTGGTTCATGGAGAATGGGAAATGAGAGGGATGCAAATCTCAACCTCTCTGCCCATAAGGCATAGTCCCATTCCACTCCCCTAAAATAGCATAAATCGATATTCTAACTCTACTGACTCTAGGTCTTCACGGTTTCGTTATTACGTCTTTTGAGAAAAGTTTCCAACTAACCGAAACCACCCTTCCGTTGGACGGACCCAAGTCATGTCCACCACACTTTCCTCGATAGCTTTAGTTGTCTATTTAGGTCCTACCACATTTATATGCGACATTTAAAATCAGCTTCATTAATTAAGCCTTTTAGGGCACAGATTTTGTTCACGTAATTTACAACACATACACAAAAACAAAACAAGCAGTCATTTTATCAAACAAGTTCCTTAACTTATCTTTAAGTTAATCTTTGTCTCCTGCCCATACAGGAGAATTATGTATCCCTTCTGTCCAACAGAAGTATTCGATCCAAATCTCATGGCACCGAAAAATCCATCCTTTATCTAGAATAGGATCTCCCAACATGCCCAGACGTTGGGGGCCACGGAGGTCTTCAACTCCATTCTAGAGCTCCAACTGACCCGCAAGCTGTCTAGGAGCGAAACATCATTCCCGAGGTTGGCCTTTTCACCACTCGACCATTGGCCTGTAAATTGAGTAGTGCCCTCTTAGGATAATCCGCGATGTGATCTTGGAGATGATCCATGCATGAAAAATATCCTTCCTTAATTAATCCAATTAAAATTCAAGCACAATCAAAGCAATCAGCCCTAATATCATCTTCTAGAAAAACATTTCTTTATTCTCATGGCAACTTGTCATTACAGACCCCTGCCATTCATTTGCCATCAACACAAGCCTTGGAATATTTATCCAAATCACAATGCAACAATCCCTTGATTGAAAGAAAAACATTTAGGGTGTTGTTCAATCATATAACAAAACTAATTGTATTTTTTCCAAACAATACAATAATAGACGCGACAATAATTCTGTCGCATATTCACTCTTCCCCTTGGGACCAAAGAATAGAATTTACTTAATATTCCCTCCTTTAGCCTAAGGCATATGCTAAGGGTTCCAATACTATACACGACGTAAGTCCGATCATTCCAATGCAAATTAATCAATCTAGCAAGAGCATTTATGCCTCTTCTCTAAGTGACAATTATCTTTTAGCATTTTCCTACTATGTAACATTTTTTCTTGGCTTTAACTTCCTTTCTCCTAAGGCAAGGAGTCGCATGTCATTGATGTAAAGTTTACATAATCTCTCCCATGTATGTACTGTGTATATGCATTTGCAAACTTTAAACAATATTATCCTCGGTAAAGATTAATCAAAGACTCATCGATGCTCGATACTTTAGTGTCCCATATGTTGCTTATGCTATGCATGGATTCATCACATAGCAACTAGGTGCAATTTAACTCCCTTTGATACAAACACTTCACAAACTTCATCTTTGAATATTTGAGATGCAATTTATCCTTTTCAATGACCTATTCTAGAATCACAAGGTACGGAGCCTAGTGCATCTCTTGCAAGCATTAAAACAAGCATCTATCAATTTGAAAATACATTACTTATGACCGGTACCACAATTGGATTGATAGTGATGCCTTCGCCCGAAGCTCTGTTGCTGGTTGTAGGATTGTCATCCGCACGCGACATTCTTCGCTTGGAGGCCATCGTCCGCAAGTAGACTCAAGAGATTAAGAAGGTGGAATAGATTCGAGATGGGAGAGCGAAAGAGAAGATAGTTAAATCGAGGATCGAGATAGAGGCAAATTGTGCAGCCTCTCGGGGTCTCTCTCTCTCTCTCTCTCTCTCTCTCTCTCTCTCTCTCTCTCTCTCTCTCTCTCTCTCTCTCTCTCTCTCTCTCTCTCTCTCTCTCTCTCTCTCTCTCTCTCTCTCTCTCTCTCTCTCTCTCTCAAGCTCTCTCTCGCAATCTCTTGGAGAGGTATACTCTCTCTCTCCCTCTCTCTTGCAACCTTTTGAGGCCTCCTTATGCTTCCTTGTGCCTCCCCATGCCTCATATTTATAATGAATTAGAGAGGAGGGGATAAGTCTGAGAATAAGAGTGGAGGGGCTCTTAGAAGACTCGGTGATCTAGTGCTCAGATCATAAATCTCATGGTTGTATTGTCTCCAAAAGGGGGGTAAAACTCCAAGACACTTGTTTAGAAAGCTCTTAGTTCACTCCTTTTTCTTTTCTCTGTTTGAAGTGATGTCTACTACCTGTAGACTGCGATTGCGATGCGCACGATTTTGCTTGTCACTTTTCTTTATTTCTCTTTTTATAAAATCTCCAAAACTAACTAAAACATCACTTGTTTTTTCTTTTAAATGACTTTTAGTTCTATCTTTTTAGGATAATATCTAAAATATAATAGTTTTTTTTTTGTTTTCCCCAAGAATTTAATATTTTTAGACCATTCAAACTATACACATTAATACTAGTGATTAATATGGCTCATAAGTCTCATACTTTTCGTGAAGGGTGGCTATGGTCCTTATCAATCCAAGAAAAATGTCAGATTTATGACTCTCAATTTTTTTAAATATATTTTTAATTGAATGAAAGTTATTAGCTATTAATGCTAGTCAGTTTTTACCTTAGTTGGTCTTTAGTTAGTAATCTTACTAACTTATTAATTGACTAACTAACTTTCGAACTGACCAACTAACTTTTATTGCGTGGAAATATTACAGCAATGTTTACCTTGGCAGTGCATTCTACGGATTATGGATGGAGAATGCAAGTAATGCAGATTTTCAATCACATCTACGATCCTTCTTCACTATACCAAGAAAGAAGCTGGATGATAAGTGGTGGATATTGTTATACGGACGCAAACCATCTTGCCTTCCTTCAGACCGATTTGAAAAGGATAAGATGGATGAAAAACCTCAAAGTTGTAAAGGTTTATTTATTCCATGAAGCCAGAGTGAATTCAACTTTATTCACTAGAGACCGGGAGGTTATACTAAATCGATATATTTACAAAGGTCATCCGAGCGAACTGAATTATAGTTGTTGGTTTCTCTAAATGGTGCAACTACGTCAAAGATGGACTTCCTAATCTTCCTTTAAAGTACTGATTTTTAGATATCCACTCTTCAAAGCCCGATTATTACCCAATGGATGTATCCAAATGCCATGCTTAGATTGTATTAAGCACATTTTCTCTCCCAAATAACTAGCCATCTCAAAATAAACCATGTATTTTTCCCCTTCAGCAAAAGAAATTATTATGTCTATCCATTGAATATGAAATTGGTTACCATTCTAGCAATTAAGAATTACGAGTCAGTACATATATCTGAAATCTATGGTTTGATTCCTTAAGTCAATTCAAAAAACTCTATCATGATGTAACACTTCTCAAGTATGCACCATCTATGGATATTGCACAGCAAGTATCCAAGTTTTGCCATGGATTGGATGATCCCATGAATACATGACTTAAAGTAATGCGTCCATTTTAGACATATGATGCATGATGGCAAACAACTTCTCACCCTGATCATCAGGAACTCCACTAAATGAAGCATAATTTCAATGTTGTCTACCCTTGGCTTTCATGTCAGCCTACTTCTTATGACAATCTTTGGTTATATGCCCATATCTACCACAATAATGACATTCCTTGTCCCTGTTGGACTGATCATTTGACTGCCAGGATCCTCCTCTGCCTCTAAGGAATCTCCCCTTGCCTAAAAAACCACCAGATCCACACTGGCTCTATGTATTTGTGCCATGCCAAGCATTCTGTTGTTGTTGTCCATAAGTGTTTCGAGTGTCTCCTCGACCTCGAAAAGAGCCACGGTCTTTGCTGCCTCTGCCACGCTGGCTAGAGTAAAGAATAGTGTCTCTTCTTTGAGATGTACTAGAACTTGTATTCAACCCAAGCTTAACTTCCTCATGCAGCTGCAAAGCAATCAGCTCATCCCAATCTGGGGATTCAACTTTCACAAAAATAAACGTATCAAACTTTATACTCTTTGCCAAGTCCATTCAATGTCACTGCAATCATATCATCCTCAGACACTGAAGATCCAATGGTGGCAAGCTAATCCACTATGTTCTTGATCTCTGTAGTGTAGGCATGAATACTTCTGCAATTCCTAGACATGTTATTAAACTATTACTTCAGCTGAATCTTTCTTGCATGTGTTACATTTCCATAATTCTTCATGAGTATGTCCCATGCATCCTTTGGAAAAATGCATCCAGTAATATGTATAACCATAGCATATGATATACATAAGGAAAACCAATGTGACACCTTGCATGCTCTCTCAGTCCATAGCTTACGAGCCCTTTTCTCATCATTTGTCGGATTTCTTTCATGCATTTTAGGTTGAGTCTCATCACGTGTACATAAGTTCCAATAACCTCTGCCAACCAAAAAATTCTTCATACGGAACTTCCATAAAGCAAAATTTTTGTTGTCCAACTTTTCTCCCACAATTTGAGTGAGATATTGTCAGTGCCTTGAGCATTTGCCATAGTTGTAGATTAGGTATTCAGTGATGTATACAAGCTGTAAGTATCTAACTCCTTTTCCTACAGTGTTCAGGACTAGTTTCATGCTATTTAGGATAGTTTCCTGGAATTCGGGATAGTTTCCTACATATCAGGATATTTTCTTGCAATTTAGGATAGTTTCCTGCAATTCAAGACAGTTTCTTGCATATCAGGATAGTTTCCTGCAATTCAGAATAGTTTCTTGCAATTCAGGATAGTTTCTTGCAATTCAAGACAATTTCCTGCAGATATAAGGACAGTTTCTTGCATTTCATGATATTTTCCTGCAATAATTTTCTGCACCAAAGAAACAGGGCATTTCAACCCTTTACAACCTCAGAAACATCCACAAGCATGTGGGATAACCCATAGGTGTTTTAGTCAATACATAGACTCTGCAAGCACTATATCTCTGTCTCATGTATTCTTACTGTAGTGAATAGAATATGCAGTCTAAAACCTGCAACCTGACATTCAGGTACCTTCCTGACATTTAGAAAATCAACTCCTTTGAGATCCTAAGTAATAAATGATGCTATTTTCTTCAGGAGTGTAGAGAGGCAATGTCATATACTGCATTTATTGTAAATGACTAACCAAGTAGATATCAAGGCATTTGTTTCATCTCCAAATTTCAATCCTCAGTTGCATCCAATGCTCTCTTTAGTATTTCAAGCATTCAATATACATATGTCAGGTCATACAAATGACAGGAGCTCCAAAATGACATGTAATGCTTCAATAAGAGACTATGCTTGTTGCCTACATGCACACAAATTGTTTGGAATAGTAGGATTAGAGCCTCTAAAGTCTCTATAACCTATACATATTTAAAGTATTCTATAATAGATAGAGGCTTAGGACAATAGTAGTGGGCCAATCATTCAACATTAGCTATGGAGGGTCCACAAAGATAGTGCTACTTTGATCGAAGAGATTGAACCGAATCCACTATGTTATCTAGTGAAAACCATTATGCAACTTTAGATTCATTAAATCACCCCAAACCCTAAACCCATGTAGATGGAGCATCTTGGCCATTTTAGGATCTATATGTAATGGAGCAATTGGGGGATCAAAAGCATAGAGACATAGTAGATACTATGCATTAACGATGAATTCCCTTCTATGTTATTCAGGGAGTACCGCTATGCGTCAATGAGTATGGACTAGGAGGACCAAGATAGGGCATGTGCTACATCAAAGTGGGGGATTTTGATACTAAGATGTGGGCATGCAATTACATCTTGGAAATCAACTCTAAGCCAAGTAGAACCATAGATATCTTTGTGGACATCTTTGTGGATAGTGAGTACTTCCCAACCAATTTGTGCTACAAGCTTCCTTCTATCATTCTTAGATCAAATCAACTATCTAAAGAGCTTATTTAATTAAATCCGTGTCGACTTGGAAAAGACAAAGAGTGATGCTACATAGACAATAGTCAATGTTGAGATGATTTTACTTATAATAATGTTGCCAACATGTAATAGGAACCAAAAGCCACCTACTAATCTTACTTTTAAGCTTGTCAGCAAACCACTTGAACTTTTATTTAGCAGTGATACACCATTCAAACCATAGTTCTTGATCCATTGATGGGACCACACCATGAAAGGAAGAGTAGCTCTATCTTGGAAGCACTAGTCATTGAGTTAGAAAGTTCAACAAAATCAATGTAGATATGAGGTAGGGCATCCATGGACTCTTTTCTTGTAGCCACCAAGGAGGCATTGTCATCAGTTTTATAGATATGAAGTAGGG